>NC_143396.1:194838237-195140909 GCF_052110815.1 Crocodylus siamensis
GCCAGAATTAGATGCTTGGCTTTTAAACATAAACCACTAAAGGTTCAATATTATTGTTATAAGTATTTTTATCTGCCTCACAAGACCACACTGGGTAGCTTTAGCACAGACCTATATAGTAGCAATGTTAGGCAAATACTCAATGCTTTTGAGAAATTTAAGCTGTTGATTATCGAAACTTACATAATGTGCAATTCAAACCCAGTTGTCCAAAAAGGAAAGCAAAAACATTTAGCTAAATGATGGATGTTTCCATAACTGTGCAGGAGTTATCCCAAAATTTGGCATTTGAGATTTAAGGGGCTCAAATAAATAGGGATTTAGAAGTTTTACTTTTACAAAAATATTTTTGTTTGCCTTACATTATTTGTTCTAGGGGAAAGGTGTAATTATTTGTATTTCTTAAGCCTAAAAGAAAAATTCTTGTAGCAGGTAGCCGGCTACTCTTTTCTCACCCTAGTCAAACGTAGGCACAAAACCTTTTTCTCAATAGGAATAAGGGGGGAGGTGTGTGTGTGTGGGGGGGGGGTAGGGAGCTGAATAGTTTTAAGGTGAAGTGTTATCAGTTTCTGAAATAAATTATGTAAGAGAATTAACTGC
The DNA here is from genome assembly GCF_052110815.1 of Crocodylus siamensis. NCBI lineage: Eukaryota > Metazoa > Chordata > Crocodylia > Crocodylidae > Crocodylus > Crocodylus siamensis. The sequence continues at coordinate 194,838,838 of NC_143396.1, forward strand.
AATAACTAAGGATTAGACTTGACCCTGGAAGTTACTTCCAACCCTCTGCTTAAAAAAAAAAAGAAAAAAGGATCACTCAGATCCAGAGTAAGAAGTTAGTAAACTCTTTCTGATTCTGTAGGCTGTATGCAGGTACCCTCAAGGAGATTCCAGCTATTTGTATGATAGGGTGACAGGATGGATCTTTATGGGCATCTTAGCTGATTTATCTTCAAATGTCTGCATGTTGTATAGAATGTGGCACAGAAATGTGGTTTCATTTTTTCTTTCCTTTTCATTTTGTTTTTTGTTTGTTCCTACCAGACCCTAGGTGTGGGTGGAAACCACATGAGACAAAGCCATGGAGTTACTTCAACCTCCTCACACGCATTGTTGGTGGGAACCAGGTGGAACAAGGCTCCCATCCATGGCAGGTTAGTACAAGAAAATACTGTTTTATCTGATGCCACCTTCAGAGCAAAGGTCCAACTTTTCATAGATATAACAAAAGCAAAGGCAGGTATCCTATGTGCTTATTGGCACTTTTGATGTTGTATTGTTGAGTCCCATGCTACTTTTATCAAAAGCACTGAAGCAGATAGAGGAAGAAGGGAGTTCCTAGAAACATTTTGCTTTGTTAATTACCATGTTTTAAAGACAATGTGGATCTGCAATAAATAGGGCTGGGTGAAGGTGTTGGGAAAATAAAGGAAACATCACTAATCGCAAGAAAGTAACACTTGGGAAGCTGTGGTTCTTGGTGGTTGTTCATCTGAGACTGCAGATCTGTTTCACAAAGGCCACTGAAAAGCTATGAAAGCTCAAGACTTTCAGGAACTAGTGACTGGTGTGAATGACAGTCAGTAGTTTACAGGTGAAAGATTCCACACTAATTCATTCCCTCTCCCATGCTGCATATATCAGTAATCTTTCTTTGATTTGTATATACTTTGTAACCATGCACACTTACACAAGTTATATCTTCCATGCGAACTGGGACCCTGAAAGCACTCTACACATGCATGGCTGTAGAGCACTTTTGAAGTGGTCAATCATGCAAAAATTAACTCTCCTCAAATAAGGTATTAGATGAAAGTGCTTTGCTTTAGAGTGCCTTAGGGAACTTGTGTTCCCTAGAGTTAATTTTTTCATGCGTTGGGCTGGACTGATGCAGCTAAGTTCCAATCCTCCCAGGGCTGTCAGCAGAGAGAGTGAGAGGGGGAGACAAAAGGAGGGAGCAGCTCCAAGCTGGTGGCTGGGGCTTGCTGCCTGGCCTGAGCGGGGTGGGGGGTGGAGAGGGTGGAACAAACCCCCTCCTCCCCCCGCCTCTTAGTGCCAGACTGGCTCCCCCCAGTTCTCCTTCTAGGGTACTAGTGGGGAGGGGGACGTGAAGCAGGAGCCTTTGTTCCACCTTCCAACTCCAGCTCAGGCTGGGCAGCAAACCCCAGTCAGCAGCTCGGGGTTGCTCCCTCTCCCTCTCCCCCCTGCTGCCAGTCCTGGAACTGATGGAGCTGAGGAGAGGGCTCATGCAGGCAGGCTCAATCCCTCCGAACTCAACAGGAAAATGTCTTTTGGGTAGGGGTGTGTGCTTTTGGGTATGTGTGTTGAACACATACTGTGGCTCAGTGGGAGCTGTGAGTGAGTATTTCTTAGAACCAATGACAACATGAAAGCCAAGGAAGTGGTTTTAAATTTTTGTAAGCAGTATTAACTTCAAATTTATGAAGGCTTTGAGAATGTGATCAGAGTAGATGTACAGATTTTTACTTGATGCCATTCTCTGTGATTACAGGTTTCCTTGAAACGAAGGCAAAGACATTTCTGTGGAGGCACCATTGTTTCTGCTCAGTGGGTGGTCACAGCAGCTCACTGTGTTGTAGACAGGTATGAATGAAGAATTTGTCTACAAGGCTTTGTAAGAACAAAAATGAATATTGCTACCAAAAATGTTTGTGCAGTGGCATGTGCATGTGAAGTTTGTTTCTAAGAATATTTCTTTTTGGAAAATGCTTCCTAAAAATATTTGTCTAAGAGATCAAAGAACTCCTAATAGTTCCGAAGTAGTTTGCTAAGGTTAAACAAACCTGGGAAGTGTTAAAACCAATAACACTGTTCTCGCAGTTTGGGGTAAAATTTATGCCAAATAGTAACAGACTGTAATACTTAAGGCAGCAGAGTGCAGTGCGCAAAAGGCTCAATCTGCCCTTCATTGTACATTACAAATGTAATTATGTAACTAGGGGTTTTGAAGTCTAGGGTTTTCAAAACAACCACAAAAACCCAGACCTTTCCCAAACTGCAATTTTATTAAAAGAGAGATGTTAAAAACTGAACTGCCAGAGTTGGGAGAGGGGGTAGGTAGAGGGGGCGGAGGAGGAGAGAGAGATTCTAGGAACCAATAATCTCAAGTGAAAGATTTCAAATGAACTAACCAATTATCTCCAGTGTCTCTTTTTTTTTTTTTTTTATCTATTAAACATGTATAATTTGTAGCCTATTAACAAGAGGGCATAAAAATAAATGCACATTGTTCTCTGGAGATTTAATTGGTTGCACTCTTCCCTGCAAGTTCAAACTAAGCTAGTGCTTTTTCACGATACCACGCAGTGCATTGCTAGAGAGATGCTCTCTTTAATAATAAGCAGTGTTACAACTGGCCTGGCTTCCTGTGGCAATTAAAGACCTCAAAGTAGGGAGAATGGAGAGGCTGAGTCTGAATTAAGTCAGTTTCTGTTTGAGGTAAAGCTCTATAGACTAACACTCCCTTTAAGAAATCCTATGGTTTAAGATGCTCATCAGTGTATAATGCAAGTAATTTCTCTTACCTGAAATAACTTGAATTACTGAGGAGAGGAAAAAATGGAGCAGGGTTCAGTTTTTAATAATAACAGAAAAAATTCTTTTCTAGTCATTCACTTATCTACACTTTAAAAAAAATTGGGGATTTTCAAAGGTGCCCAAAAGCATTAGGGAACAAATGCTAGAGCTAGACATCTTTATGAAAATGTGAGTCTCATGAGATTAAAATAGATTTCTATTTAGAAGCCAGATGTCCCAAATAAAGAAGCATACTATTGTCAAATCTATTGTTTAGATAGGTGTTTTGTATCACAGTATAGCTAATTAACAAAGATCTAGGATTAAAAAACATTGCTATGCAGAGGGCTAGCACCAGGGTGGCCAACTGTCAGTAAATTTACTGACTGTAATTAAAAAAGAAAAACCAAAACAAAACCAAACCCCAAAAGACCAAAGTGTCTATCAGTAAAGTCTGTAAAAACAACAACAAACAAACAAAAAAACCAACACTTTAGCCATCAATAAAAACACCAAGCAGCCATGGCTTGACTGAAGCTCTGACAGGCACACAGCAGCACTACCTGGTGTCAAAGCATGAGCACATGGACCATTCATTCAGCAATGTGAGTAATATTGCTGGGTTTCAGGTAAGCTTTTTTGAAGTCCATATGGGGACAGGGAGGCAAGGATGGGAGGCCTAAAGCCAGGAGTGGGCTGGAAGGGGACAGCATGGTGTAGGGTGTAGTTAGAATGTGGGAGTGAGTAGAGAAGCCCTGGTGGCCGGGGGGCGAGGAGGTGGGGAGAGAGAGAACAGAGGACCAGACCCACCAGAGATCTAATGTTTAGAGCACAGGACCAAAAATAAGGAATTTCCCATATCTGTCACAAATTCATTCTGTGGTTTAAGTAAATAATTTCATGTCTTTGTACTTTGGTTTCCCCATCTCTGCCACCCCACTGGGGACTGCAAGGCCTAATCAATTAATGTTTAGATATGTGGATGGATGGTGATATATTAAGGTTGTCATTGCTGATGATGTTTAAAACCAATAACCTAAGAATGTTTTCTCTCATTTTTAAGTATCTCCACTTTTAATATTTCAACATTTCTTAACCATCCTACAGGTATATATTGGATTACCTGAATGTCACTGCAGGAGACTATGATTTGAGTCTTGAGGAGGCGGAAGAGCAGACTCTGCCTGTTGAGTCCATCATTAAACACCCAAATTTCAATCCTGGAAGACCCATGAATTATGACATTGCCCTTGTGAAGTTGAAGGGTTCCTTCAGATTTGGTAAGGTCATAGTTCTAGGCAATAATTTCCAACTGGAAATGTCAAACCATTGGCGATGCATAGGGGGGTGCACACGGGTACACGTGTGCCCCCTGAGATTGGCTGTGCACCCCCTGGAAGCACCAGCCGTGAAACCAGAAGTGCCAGTGAAAGTGCACTTTTGGTTTTGCTGTTGGCTCAGTGATTGGCCACTGGGGGACCCCCTATCCCCCCATCAGTGATTGGCCTCAGGCCGCCCCTCCTGTTGGTGATCTGGTGCCCCCCAGACTGGGGACGTACCACTCGCTCATGGTCAAACCCACAGACTATCTTATTGACTAACACTCTTAAGGTTATTGCTTAGGGCAATATTTTATACAGAATTTTAAGTATATTTTTCACAGAAAAAATAAATCGTAGTCAAATATGCAACATAAGAGACCTTTAAATGATGCAACAGTTTGCATTGACTTTGTATTTGGAGATCTAGAGGTGAGTCAGAAAAAAATCAGTTCAGCTGAGTTGACTGTTACTACTACCATGGTATAAACAAGCCCAAGTCCAAACTGAGCATGACTGCCAGGTTACCTGTTGATAGTCATATAATGTTAATGCAGAGCAGTTGGTCTTGGTGTTAAAACCACACTGAGGTGCATGGTGCAATTCACTGCACACTCTTCAGACTCAGGCCTACATCTGTTTGCTTCACATTATCATGGCTTTCTTTGCAATTGTTAGGATAAGATTTTGTTTCCAAATAAAAACTTAGATTTGGACCTAAAGTGATGACTTGATGAGCTAGCCCCTAGGCCAAGTTCTATGAAACATCAGGCTTATGCCAGTGTACCACAGACTGTTGGGCTGCATCCAGACGAGTGTGGATGTGCAGAATGTGGTGCCGCAGACCTGTCTTTGGCACCCTGCACATGCAGGTGTTCCCTGTTGTGCTTCCTTGCAATGGGGAGAAATCCCAGGTTCAAAAACCCCATTCAAAAAAAAAAAAAGTGGGGCAGTACACATGGTGGCAATGTGTGCCACCCAAAACTGGAGCCTGGCCATCTGCAGAAGCACCACAGCTGCAGCTCTCCAAGGCTCCCATAATCCCAAGTAAGGCTTCTGGGGCCAGTATAGTTGTTGACACCAGCCTCCCCTACCTGGGGTAACCTGCCATGCACCAGAGGGCACATGGCATGGGCGTTCCCTAGGGGCGCAAGGTGTGCCACTGCTACTTGTCCCCAGGGAAACAAATGTCTGCATGTGTGTGGATGTGGCCCTGGATTCAAGAACAGCACTGTAACGGCTGTCACACGAACCCATAGTGGTCTATAGTGAAGGACCATATAAAAAGGAAAGCAAAGCTAAAATTGTTTTTTCATATTTACCAAGAAGTTCCATATGTGTATTCATGTTAGGTCCATCGGTTGCGCCAGCATGCCTTCCTGATCCAGATGAGAAGTTTGATCCAGGCTACATTTGCACCACTTGTGGTTGGGGCCGTCTGAGAGAGAGTAAGCCACTGGAGTTCCTCTTTGAAATGCCTAAGTACCACCCCCAACCTGTCTCTGACCCACTGTCTCCCATTCCCTTAGATCCTCACTGCCATGCATTTGCATTTTCACAGACCTGCATTTTGCACTGGCTTCTGTTCTACCCAGGAGAGCACACACAACACCAGCAGACTCTCCCTGTGCCTGAAGAATAGTGTTTGTGCTGAAAGCTTGCAAAGAACAATTTTCCAACTATTAGCTGGTCTAATAAAAGATATCATGTATCCAAAGAACTTTTTGTGCTAAAGTACTAATATTTGTATCTATGAGCTCCTTTGTTTTTCTATTGAAATGTACTACAGTTCGTGCAGCGTGCCTACATGTACACAGCAGACAGATGGTGTAAATGCTACAGGAGGGAACTCTTTTAACTGGGATTGTAATTCGCAGCAGTAGCCTTTTTTTGAATTTGCTCAGTTTTACTTTGGTTCAGTTTATATCTGAAACCTAAAAACAACTGTAGACAGCTCAAAACTCTAGGCAACTTATGCATGTAGGTCATAGAAGGGCCAGGAAGAAACTACCTATAAATGAGCATTGTAACCTTAAAACGGGGCTTAAGAGGTTCCTTGGCTTTGTGCTAGCCCTTTCCACATAGATGAATCTCTTCCCAACTGCCAAAGTTTTACCAAAAAAAGCAGTGTAACTTTAAGTTCTATAATAGATCCAAGTGTTTTGTTTGAACATTTAAACTTTACTTTCTGTTCAGCTGCTTGGAAAGTGATATAGATTGCTATCTTGTCTTTAAATGTGAACTGAAGCAAATTCAATAAATAACTGTTTGGTCATAAATTACCGCAAGTTTTGTTTGGCTGCATTCCCCTCAAAAACAGATAAGAGACCAAATTATGGCTTTTTAAGAAAGTGAAAATTTGTTCCTTGGCTTCCTCCTTGGTCAAGTTGAAAAGTAGTGCCAAGCACGTTCACCTCTACATTAGCTCAGCTGTGCTGGCTGTAGAGGGTCCACATGCCTGAGAGGGTATGTGACAAAAGGCTTAGTGGGATATATTACTCTGACCTGCTGTAATTACAGCGTGTTGGAGCAGACTCAATCAAGTCTGCTGGACCGTGGTAATTACTGCACTGTAGCAGATTCCAGCCTCACATATATTAGCGTCCCTGTGCTGAAAAATGGTGGCAGGGGTGCTTTAACTAAAGCTTGTACAAGCTTTAGTTAAAGCATCCCCACTGCCATTTTTTCAGTGCAGGGATGGTGATACATGAGATGCTCTGGGCTCTTTAATTAGAGAGACTTTTGGAGCAGCTCTAATTAAAGTGCCCCCCTCTGCCCCACTCCTGGAGCATGTATATAAATCTCCTGCAGTTCCTATTGGGAACGCTTTGGGGAAGGACTCAGTACGAGCAGGCTTTGCTGAAAATAATTATTGTAAATAGCTTTATAAACAGGGCATCTAGATGCTCTTTTCACCCCAGGGAGAGATGGTGGTTTGAGCCTGGCAATAGGGCCAAGAGACAACTTTGGTTCTCCATGACTTTGTTTAATTGTATTGGATGAGCATTGTCCTCAGGTTAATATTATAGTTTTAGAAATGTTTTGTTGCAAGGATGGCTAACTGGGGCTGAGGAGAAAGGGGGAGTCTTAGGGAGGACAGGGAGAATATAGAAAAGGTCCTAGGACAGACAGAAAAGTCCCAGGACAGACCACGTGGAGTCTGAGGAAGAACAGAGGGAATGGAACAGCACCATGGAACAGCTCACAACTGTTCTGAGCAGAGTTTGCTGTGCTGTTTGGGACATTTGGTACTCGGATAGCCTTTCTCTTTAAAAGAAGAAAACCTGGGAGCTGACCAGAAAGGAGCTCTCAGAGGTGGAGGTGCTACAGATCACCAAGGAAGCCAGGGTCTCCGAACTAGAGCCTTACCCGTTGTGAAGCCATGGGAGGGAGAGGGAGAGATGGACCAAATATGGCTGCTTCCTGTGGAGTCCTCAGGAAGAGTTTCCCTGTAAAAGAGGAGTTGTTTCCATGCAGGGTGGTTGATTTTCCCCCCACCCCACTTCTGGTAAATAGGAAGGGGGTACCTTATTTCCCTTACTCTGCCATGCGTGGCTGTATTGGGCAGCTGATCTTGCTGAAAGATCTTGAATTACTATCCAAAACACCTATAAATTCATATTTTTAAAGCTAAACTGTTCTTCAAACACATAGCTATGAGGCCTCAGGGTACTTATTTCATGCCATATCATTTATGAGCAGATCTAGAAATTTGAAAAGGGGGGTGCAGATGGTGAGCTGCGTCATCACATGGAAAACACCACTTGTTTTTCCCCAGTTAAAAATAAACGAGAAGCTTTACTAATATATGAGGGGCCTAGGGCTGTATAATTCTGTTTAAGAAGGAAGTGAAAACAAATATAACTTCACTGGAATGAGTTAAAGACAATCCTCAGGGCTGTGAAATAGCTCCATTACCAGTAGGATACAACAGACAGTAGAATTACAGAACAAAGGATAGCTTGATTGGTGGAACATCAAGCCTATCAAAAAGAGGAGAGGGTTGTTAACACATCTGGAATGTAGAGTTTACAAGGGATCAAGTAGATTATAATGAGCCATGAGAGAGACAATTGACTTCCCCAGCACTGCCTGACTATAAATGCTTCTGCCACTGTCAGGCAATTGAAGCAGGTATCAAAGTGCACCAGTGCAAACCCTCTGGATCTGCCCCTGTTATCATTAATAGCTAAAGCAACGTGAAGAGATTTGTGTTCATGTTGTATAGCTGTTGTAGGGATACTATAAAACCATCAGGGATAATTGTGGTGTTTCTATGTAAATGTAGGTTTGTAATAAATATTCTGAACAACACATGAAAAACTTATAAGTTTTTTATTTTATAGTTACAATCTGGTCCAATTCACAGATTTTTTTTTTTTGTCTTTTGATGGGAGGAAGTTGATTAAATGTAGTTCCATTTCTTTTTCTGACGTGGTCTGATTTTTGCTTTAAGATGCTGGATTTTGCCTGTTTTTTTAAAACCGCATTTTAATAGGACCAAGTGCATCTTAATGGGCAGACCTAGTCCCTGTAGAGATGTCGTTGGTGGCTATGGGCCTATACTACAAAACAGGACACCTGAAATTTTATGCAACTAAAGGTTGGCTATTCAAAGAGTTATTTTTCAAAGAAAGTTTCTGGGCATTTTAATGGTCTATAATAACATTGAAAATATTAGCAGAAATAAAATTATTTTTCTTATACCACTAATGGTAAGTTTTAAGTTCACCTTCTAGTCTCTCTAGCAACTTAATGCTAACTTGTTTTTTCTTTACTTTCTCTTTTTCAGATGGAAACCTTCCTCAAGTTTTGCATGAAGTGAACTTGCCAATCCTGAATTACAAGGAATGTTCTAGAATATTATTAACTTTGAGAAAACCAATCCAAGGTGACACTTTAATGTGTGCTGGGTTTCCAGATGGAGGAAAGGATGCATGCCAGGTTGGCTGAACAGAGAAACCTACAGATATGCCAATGTCTTGCTGTAGCTGAAGTTTGTGTGTGTGTGGACAGATGTCCTGCATTATACAACTACCAAGAGTGTTTTTCTTTTCACAATTTAATTCTTGAAGTATGACCACATAGTAGAACCTGCTTATACCTTTTCTTCATTTTATTCTCATGTCTGTTTCCTTCACACAGGAGTTAATTTCATATGCTTTCCTGTAAGATGGGTTTCTTTTATTGTAGGGTGATTCTGGGGGTCCTCTTTTGTGCCGGCGTAAGCATGGTGCCTGGACTCTGGCTGGTGTGACTTCCTGGGGCATGGGCTGTGCTCGTGGTTGGATTAATAACTTGCGGAAAAACTATGACCAGAGAGGATCACCAGGTGTTTTCACAGATCTCAGGAAGGTGCTCTCCTGGATTCATGGAAAGATCAACGCTGGTAATAATAAAAAAAACTAATTAAAAAACTTACATCATATAATAAATTTGCTGCCTTATGATGTGAAGGCAGTGACCTTTTAGAGTGCTCTTCATAGCTCCATTTTTTTCTAGTTTGGTTCATAGAAGTAAGTTTCTGTGATGCGGCTTTAACTAAGCTGGTAACTAGGCCACACTGGTATGTAGCAGCACTCAGGTTGTTGAGGCTTCATGGGAACAGGAAGGCTTAAACGTTTTGGGTGCTTGCACACTTGAGCAGGGTTTAATTCCCCAACATTGAAACAGTGGATTTTTAATTTATGGGTTTTTAATTGTGACCCATGGTTTCAATTTGGGGGAGTCCATCAGTATGATGGAACAGTGATGGCCCACTGTCAGCTCACCCCCCACCCCCACTGCGGGCAGGTTCTGCCCGTGGGGGAAGAAAAAAGTGGCGAGGGGCCCAATCCTTCTCCCCACTCACAGAGCCTGACCACCTCTCCCACAGCAAGGGGGCCCTGAGCTGCAGGGTGTCCTGGTCCTTCCCTCCACAGCAATGGCGCCCCCTGGGTGGCACCTTCCCACTAGCAGCCTGTCTAGGCGGCCCCAGTGGGCACCGCCCCTGTAGAGGGAAGGTCCAGGGTCCCCTGCAGCTCGGGGGCTGATGGCAGCTCATCCTCCAGCCATGGGAGAGGTGGCAGGCTCCACAAAGAAAACAAACAAACAAACAAAAAAAGGATTGTACTTTTCCCCCCCTCCTCTTCCCTCCCCAGGAAGAGCCTCCCCACTCAAGATGCTGCTGGGTCATACAGTCCCTGGACTGTAGGGGAGCTCAGTGCTTCCCTCTGGCAGTGGTGTCCCCCTGGGGCTGCCTGGGCAGGGTGCTAGCTGGGTGGGTGATGTCCCAGCTCCCAGGCAGCACCCAGCCTGATTCAGCAGTGCCTGGGATACTGGAAGCTCAGGCGTGCCCAGGGAAACTTGGGCTTGATGGGCTTCCAGCACCCCATGCATTGTCCCTGCCTCCTTCCTGCTACCTGGGACCACCCAGGAACAGGATGGCTTGCCCCTGGGGCAGTATGAGAAGGTGGCAGGAGGGCAGCTGAGTGTGCTAGGAGCCAGAGAAGGTGGTGGGGATGGTACATAAGGCACTGGAAGCCCACCAGGCCTGAGCTTCCACAAGCCACCTGGGCTTTCATCACCCCATGCACTGTCCCTGCCACCTGCTTTGGCCACCAGACATGCACACGTGCATGATTTTTTTTTTTTTTTTTTTTTATTCACTATGGGACAGTTTGCCCAATCAAACTAAAATACATCTTAAGTGATCTAAGTTGCCACACTCAAATATGTTTTAACATGAAAAAATAATTGTGCACATGCACATGGTGATGCCATTATGTTAACAAATGATGATTTCTCATCGTGTGTACAAGCACCCTTACAACAAATTCAAATAATGACTGCTGTTTTCTTTTATCTTCTCCTTTTCTTTTATCTTCTCCCAAGACAACTTAGTGGCAGTGAGTCCAGTGTATGTTTTAAATTAGAATTTTCATTGAGCGACTCTTAAATATTCAGCTGTTTATATCCTGGGCCCAAACCAATATGCCTTAGTTTGTATTCACTGGGTCTATTTCTGAATTTTAATTTGATCAACACACACAAAGTGTGCTGGATCAAGCATTAGAACAGTTTCAGAGTTCTCCGTCTCTCAACCCTCTTCCTTCCCTATGAACAGAAGAAGGTGAAATATGTAGTGGATCAGCATGAGAATTCTCCAGCATTTCCAAGCTAGTACAACAGAAGATGTAGATAGATTCATGTTGTGACACTTCACACAGTTGTGACACTTCACACAGGTCACTGAATTTAGCATGAAAACCAGTTAGTTGAGCTAATAATTTCTTCAATATGAACATTTCTTCGAATTAAATTAAGGAATATAGAAACATAAGTAAGAATATATGTGCATTAGATGGAATTTATAATGAGAACTGGAAAATATATTTTCAACAGGAAATTTAGGAAAAAACTAAAAATTCTCAGGGAAGTTCAACTTGTAGTTGAATAAACAAGTCAAATGCTGAAATATGTTGGGTTTTGGCATCTAAAAATCAAACATTCTCAATTTTCCCAGGAAAAATTTAAACATTTTAGGGGAAACCTGACAGTTTGAGGAATGCAAAAATCCAGTTCTCTATGCCAGATCTATTGTTTATGTAGTTTAAAAAAAGTCCTTCATGTAGATGAGAATCAGACCCAGAATCACTGTTGTCTGTCAACAGCAGTCAGATTTACTGCCCTTATTCATAAGGGTTCCTTACTCAACCCATTGTTGAACTTAGTGAAAATAGTTATAAAGTAGGATTTGACTGACTAAATATGAGTTTTAAAAAGTTATTCAAGATGAGCATTTTATGCCAGGACAAAATCTAAAAGGTGGCAAATATTGGCTCAGATTTGGAGGTTGGATAAAAATCACGCTTGTGTTTGGAAAAAAAAATGTTAATTCTAACAGAGGTAAAACCTACAAATATTTTTGACACCAAAAGTAGTCTACTAAAATCTCTTTTTTTCTCCTCCATTGCCCATCCATTCTTTCTGGACTAGACTTGAAAATGAAAAGTTCTACAGGTGAGTACAGATCCTATTTAATCGTCTGCCTGTGTTAGAGCTTTAAAAAATTCTCCATGCTATATTTGTGATTGTTACATCATCTGTGATGGGGAAAAATGTTGTCTGCCTATGCCAATATTCAGCAAAGTGTTTAAATATTTGTTGTAGTTCATAAATCTACCATATTTACTTGACTATAAGGTGACCCTGAATATAAGAAAACCCAATAATTAGATTCTAAATATGGAAAATGTATAAATTTGTTATAATTCTCCAGGTATAGAATCCTATTATTGGAGGTTTGCCTTGAATTTGTCCACCTCCCACTGCTACAGCAGGGAAAATAAATCTGGGGGAGGCATGTGGTCCCCCAATTCCTTCTCCCTGCAGTTCCTTCCCCCACTTCCTCCTTACTGTCAGACCCTGCTCTTTCTGATCATATGGAAATGAGGAACAAATCTGAAAACATTGAGTTCATACTATGGGTCTGCATAGACTTAGCTTATCCAGAATTGATGCATTTTACCTTTTTTGAAACTGCTGCAAGTTTTAGTGCAGGTGTTCCATAAACACACTTTCAAGCAGCACCTTTATACTATAGTACAGGGTTTCCAAGCTGTGGTACCTGTACCCCTGGGAGCATGCAAGACATCTCTGGGTGGTACATGGGAGAAATTGTGTAATGGCAGATGTCATTATAATAATAGCTGGCATTTAAGGAATTAAAATATAAAATGTATGCTGATGGGGGTATGCAGGTAGTTGGTAAATCTAGAAGCAGGTATGCAACAAGAACAATTTTGGGAACCTCTGCTATTGTACACACTTTGTCTTTTTTAAACATTTTATTAGAAAACAAACAAAGCCAGAAGTCTAAAATGACCCCAGCAGAAGCCTCACAAAACATAACGTTTTCAAGGATTACATAATACAAAACATAACTGACATCATGCACCTTAACATATACAAAACTATGCATGATATTAGTCCAAAACTGAAAGGCTCATAACTTGCCACATATTTCATTGGGCTGGGCCCCAGCAGAATCAACAGTTTCAGGTCATGCTAACCCCACACCTCAGCACTGCTCTGTGTGTGTGTGTGTGTGTGTGTGTGTGTGTGTGTGTGAGAGAGAGAGAGAGTATGTACTCCATTTATCCCCCACAAAGGATCCATGTGCTAATTAGTCTCCCACCCAAGACTAGAATTTAGTGTTCTTGTCATGAGTCCTGGGGTCCTCCGAAAATGTATATATAGATGAAGCACAGGGCAACCTGGTCTATCTCCAGCTCATGGAGGGCAGGCCCACACTAATTGTATTCAATAGGCTGAAAGAGGAGACAACAGAGGGCTTCTGGATGAATTTTTGTGGCCCCATTTGATGATGTTTGCCAGATATTTAAGGCTGTTGAAGAAACAGGAATCACCTTTATATATGTGTGTATATGTATGTATGAGTTGTATATATTTGCACAAAAAAAAAGGTGGTGGTTTTCCCAGGGACAAGGGATAACCACCTTTCTGGTGTGGGGTAGTGCCCATAGAAGTAATGTATGGTTACCTTCCCATATTCATTGCCTGTGGGAAGACATTGGCTTTATGCCCACTTTATGGAAATGGGAGATGCTCCCTAGTTTATTCTTGTGGCTGTACGGGTGAGGGCAAGTGAAACCTGGGGGTGTCTGAACTGCAAGCTCCCAGGCTTGGGCCTGCATGTAGGATGCCTGCCAAATGATTTGGCAACATCTGAAGCCCCAGGTAGGGGTGGAGGATGTTTGCTGGTAGTAGGGCCACATGTGGTTTTTGAATGACCCACAGATTTGGAATTGATTTGACTAATTTGGCTTGGAACATAAAACAAATTACTACCAAAAAAAAAAAAAAAAGCGTTCCTATCAGCATTTCTGCCTTTTTGTCTAAGGTCACATTGCAGTACTTCTAGGCCCAATGCCAGTTCCCTGTGGAAGGAATGCCTGCCTATTTGTTTAAGGATCTCACCCGGACAAAAAACAAAGAAGTTCCCATCAGCATTTGTGGCACCAAAGGAGGGTGTTGGAGCTTGTTCTGGTCTCTCCAAGTGCTAGCCTAGTATTGCAATACGTCCAGGTCAGGTGCTTATTCCACTCAGGGGAAGCAGTTGCCCTTTTTTAAGGGCCACAAAAAACAAAGCTTCCCACCAGTGTTTGCCCGATATGGGTTATGTGTAGGAATCCAGCTTTTCCATTCACCATGGAAAAATGTGAAAAAAACATGGATTTTCTCATTTTAAGGAGAAAAATGTGGATTTTCTGTTTAAGAGAAAAAAGCTGATTTTTCTCATTTAAAGGAGAAAAATGCAGGAAACAGAGGGTTTCCCCTTGCACGCTGGCAGAGTTTCAGCCTGCAAGGGGCCCGGGGGAGTGGGAGGAGGGCGATCAGGCAGGGGGTGCCATATGTATGTCTGTGTGCACACATGTATGTGGCAGCCAGGCAATGTGGAGAGCAGCTCCTGCAGCTCCCCACAGGTAGGTCTGTAGGGTGGAAAATGGGCCTCCATAGTGAGGGACAGAGGGAGAGAGTTGGGCAGGGCTGGGACACTGCCTGGCTGGGGTCTGTGGGGCTTGGGGTCCAGGGCTGGGATGAGAATGCATGGCCAAGGGGCCCGGGCAGGGAGCTGTGAGCAGCTCATCAGTGGGGTAGCAGTGGGCTGGCTCCCTGCCACTCTGTACACTCCTGGGGGGGGCATGGTAGGCACTTGCCCCCCAGATCTGTGTGCAGGGCGGAGGCAGATATGGACTGGCTGCTGCAGGCTCTGGGCTCCTGGCTCTGCCCGGTGCAGCAGAGTGGTGCAGGGGGGCTTGGTACCACTGCCAGGAGCCCTGTGCCGCCATGGTGAGGCCCTGACTTCCCACCTGGCAGCAGTGGATGTGGTGTCACAGAGTTGTGCCCCCTGTTGGTGCTAGGTGGGCAGGGGACACCTTGCCATGGTGGCTCACGGCTCCCAGCAGTGACACCAAGCCTCCCTACTGTGCTCTGCTCTCCCACGCCAGGTCCCACCTACTGGGCTACGGAGGCCGCTGGGGGAAGGCAGCAGGGTGGGGACACCCAGGCCCACAGCGGCCAGCCTGCATCTGCTCTCCTGACAGGTTTCAGCGGTGCCGTGTATGGCAGAGGGGGAGCTGGGTTTCACACTCCACTTTGGTGCACAGCAGCCGCCACATCCCATGGGCAGTAGCCAGGGCTTGGGCACTGCTGGGGGGGAGGGAGCAGGGGGCTGCTGACCCGGGTCCCTGGTCCCCTAGCCCTGGCAGCTGAGGGCTCTCTCTGGTTGGGTTTGGGAGGGGCAGGGGGCTGTGGCTGGGGAGTGAGGGGCACTGGCAGAGCCAGGGGGCTGCGGGTCCGAAGTGAGGAGCACTGGCAGAGCTGGGGGGGGGGTGTTGCTCTAGCTCAAGAGTGAGGTGCACCAGCAGGGCTGGAGGGCTGTGGCTTGGGAGCGAGGGGCAATGGCATGGGCAGGGCACTGGCATATCAGGATTGCTCAGTGCCACAAAGCAGTGGGGTGTGGCAGGGGTGGGGGACAGCCACTGTTGGACCTGCATCCTGGTGAGTGAAGCGGGTAGGGGAAGCTCTGATTTTTCCATGATAAAAAAACCCAAAATCAAATGCCAAAATTTATAGATATTTAGAACTTATTTTATTTTAGTGATCGAGGCACGAATTGCTTTAAAATTATAAATATATTAATAAAACACTGTGTTCAACTAATACCTACATACAGAGTGATGTTTCATTTTAATAATGGAAAAATGCAGATTTTGGGGGGTTTTTAATGAGTGAATTTGTGATTTTTAAACAGAGAACCAGGATCCTTAGTTATGTGTTTGGTAATCATGCTCCATGTTGGCTGCATGTAATCAACTTTATAGTTGGTTGGTTTTCATTACTGAGCAGGTGCTGCTTTGGCTAATGCATTTTAAGAGGTTTCTTTGTATGTGAATGTAAGATGAGGAGCTTTCCCCCCCATGTTGAATGGGGGGATAATCTCATCTTAAATTTGAGTAAATATAATAAGTTTGTTCTTATATAGTAAAGAATATAGGCATATGTTTAAGTCCTGTTGCTCTCAAAAAGAAATGAATGGCACTTGAAAAAAGTTCCCATAGAAGTCCCAATGTAAAAATAAATGATACTGAAATGCAAATGTGGAATGAAAACTAAAGCAGCATTTGAGAACTGTAAAGTAAAATTGATTCTATACAGAAAGTAAGAGAGAGATGCACTTTTAGTACTTCCAGGATGAAAATGCAGAGAGTGAGCAAACTATGTGAAGGATGATTAATTTGATTTTGGGGCTAAACTGATCATGACATTCTTACTATCACACCTGTACTGTTTATGTAGTCAGGTGCAGGTCAACTTAAGTGTAATAGAAACCAGTCTTATGTCAATTGGGTCTTTAAATTTTAATTAATTTTTATCAAAGTAGAGAAAATTTCAGGAGGAACAAATGGTGTCTAGGTGCCTCCTTTGCTTTGATTCCTAATAGAAACTAGGTGCTTAGCTGCCAAATTGTCAGTGAAAAGTGTGTTTTTGGTTTTTATCCTGTATAGATCCAAACACAGTCACAAATAATGAAAAATAATTTATTTTGGGAGGGTTGTTTTTTTTTGTGGTAAACTATGGAATGTTGTTAGGTGGGGAAGCCAGTAGGGAAAACTTCTACTTCTACTCGTAACAATGTTTTTGAGTTTATTTGAGCACTTAAATGAAATTATTGTCACTTAAAATATGCCTAATGATGTACCAGTCTGCTGAGAGATGCCTACTGCAGCACTGAATCAAAATATTAGAGAGAAATTGGGCATATTTTAGAGTTAGTATTATTTTACATGTTTTGGTTTGCAACTCCTCTGTGCATATTTGTATGCAATTCTTCAATGGTCAGGTATCTTGTTCATTATAAAAATTACAGCACTTACATTTTTAAACTAACATTATGAAAGAATTTAAATTCAATAGGGTTTTTTCTGATCTCACTATGCATTAAAATGGGCTTGTTTTCATACAATTGGGGAGGAAAGGCAGAAGATAAAAACAATTTCATGACAAAAATGTGGTAGGGAAATCTTACAACTAATCTCCCTTGGATATCAGAAGAACCTCTACTGTTCCATACAACCTAACTTTCTGTTGTTTCATTTCAAATCCCACAATGCAGCCTCATGTAGCAGTCAGGATGGCAAGCTGCATGGCAATGAAGGGTCATTACATTTCCCTGAAAGTCCCAAGCATTTCTACGAAAACAACCAGTGAGTAGCTGAAATACATTCCTTCTTCCAAAACTACTTGTAATACTTTTGCAGTTCTAATTCGTCGTATGATATGTAAACAGGAACTTACCCAATGTATCTTTCCAGGTTGTGTGTGTGGACTCTTCTTGTCCCAAAAGGAATGCACGTACTTCTTAATTTTTCCCACTTTGATGTAGAGCCAGACACGTTCTGTGACTATGATTCCCTGCTGGTGTATTCAAAAGATGACAGGCTTGTTGGTGAGTTGCTGTTTACTGATTCTATGAAATATTTTAGAAAGTCCATCAATATTAATTTTTAATTAAACTAGATCCATTAGTTTTGGGCTGTCTCTCATTACGTACAACCCACTGATCACACATAACCTATTTGTGCATGTTATATATGGTGGTGCTGGTATTATGGTAATGCCTAGAAATCCGAGTTATGGACCAGCACTTCACTGTGGTAGATGTTGTACGCAAACAGAATAGAGTAAGTTCCTGTCTCATACAGGTCATAGTCTAAAACAAGAGATAGCAGATGAACATAAACAATAAGGGGACTGAAGGAACTCAAGGAAACCACGAGGGGACTCAAGGAAACAACAGATTCTTTCCAGTCTTCAAGTCTCAATATTGGCCAGGATAGGCCGTTGTTTCAGCAAAAAAGTGGACTGTCAAAGCTCTTTTGCAGCCCATCTCTGTTTCTATTGTGTTGATTGCTAGATAACAGCTTACTACTGCTGCAGTTAATGGAAATACTTAACTGACATAGACTTGGAACAGAATTCTGTTTTACTTCACATGCTGAAATGGCAGTTTACTATCTGTGCAAGTTCAGTTTTTGTCTCTTACACACTGCTTGCAGTTGACTTACCCCTGCAGTGTGGACGCTCAAACATACATACATAGACTGAGCATCCATGGTCTGTTCTTTGCTTAGGTATGCATTGCATGTAGCTGAGCGCAACTCCTGGAAAAAGGGAGAGGGAGGAAAACCTGTTCATCTTGTAGCCCCTGTAGCTGCATGGTTAGGACACTCATCTATAAAGCAGGAGATCTAGGTTATGGGTCCTCTCACCCAGAGGGAATTTGAACCTATATTTCTCTTACATCCTAGCAAAGTGCTCTAGCCAGCACACCATAAATTAGGCATTAGTCCAGTCCTCTGTCCAGCTCCTTCAGCCACTGGCCCCTGCATTTAATAGTGGATAAAATAGATGGGAAAGCAGCATAGTGGGGACATTTGGTCCAAATGGGAACAAGGGTCCAGGGTAGAACCCATAGCCCCCTTTCCTCCAGGGCAGTAGCAATCCCACTGATCTGCATCTCCGCTAGTTCAGGGGCTGTCAGGGCTATGCATACCCCCCAGGGACACTTAAGAAGGCCCTAGGGGGTATGCGTGGGTGGGCAGGGATGGAGTACTGCTGCGCACCATGCTGTGCCGGCACCGCACACCTGGCTGGACTCGGGGTGTGGGGGAAGCTCCCACATGACACCTCCACGTGTGGAGCCATGCACCTCCCCCACCTCCACGTCTGGCCGCTGGGGATACACTGCTCCACATCCAACCACCAGGGGTACACTGCTTTAATATTCTTTGTCCTGCCCCTACATATTACCTGCTCTTGGCTGCCCGGGGGCCATCTTCAAAAGGAGCACTGGAGAAAGGAGTGGATAATGATGGTGTGGTGGTTAAAGTACTGTGCTAAGAACTCAGAAACAGGTTCAAAACCCTTGAGCAGGGAGGGGAAGGGCAGGGGAGGGTTCCTTGAAACCCAGTTATCTTGCTTCCTTGCTAAGTGCCTTAACTACTCAGCTATTAGGGCTAAAACATGGGACAACCTGCCATTTCTATTAAATATCCGTTGTGAGTTTCTGGCCAGTTACATTTTTATGGCTTTATACACACTTGCATATCCAGAATAGGAGTACATACATAACCATGATTAGCCCAGCTAATCACCGGAAGTTAGTCTGTCTTATTAGCAACCTGTCACTACGCATTTTTCTTTCATTTTATTTTAAATAGATAGTGAGAAGAAGGCAGGCAGCCAATAAACTAAGAGCCTATAAGAATTGTAATTGTATTCATATTGTTGGAAATTTACAACCAGCTACTGTGGCTGAGTCTTTTAGTAGCTACCCCTGTATACATTTTCTCAAAGAACTTTCTTGAGGTTTTAAATTATTGTAATTTTCTAATTGCAGGGAAATTCTGTGGTGATGATCCTCCGTCACCAATTTTAGTGGGCTACAACAGTGTGAGGCTGAAATTTGTCTCTGATAATAAGGAGTATGGAGCTGGATTTTCCATGACATACAAAGCAGTTTCACCGGATGCTCTTCCTGGTAAGTGTTAGTGTAGTATTAAACATTTCTTGTCGGTTCATTGTACCAAGTCAGTGCCCACCTGAAGTTAGCTGTTCTGTACTTGTGTTGCTAGACATGTGTGTTGAGGAAGTGATGGCTAACTTTGAGTTCATGCTGAGGCCTGGTTTGGGGCTTTAAAAAAGGAGAAAGTGGGTGCAGTTTTCACCAGAGTTTATTGCCCCTGGATGCAACATTTACACGTGCCCAGGACAGCAGCATATTGAGCTAGGTCAGAGTAGCCCCTGCTCAATGGGCTGTGGAGGGACTGGCAGGGGCATAAGGGTGCTTACAGTGCACGGCTATCTAGCAGACAGCCGCCACACTGTAGCACCCTGGTGCCCCAGCCAACCCCAGTCACTGTCTACATGTGTGTTGTGGTAGGGTAAATAACTCTGCCATAGGGTAGTACTTGTGTTGGGCAGTACTATCCTGCGGCAGAGTTAATTAGTTTACTCCAGCCTAATAGGGGTGCCGTGTAGATGGTGATGCTTTACTGAAGAGCTGATTAGAGTAAAGTGCATGTGTGTATCTGGATTTGTAGCTGGCAACTGGCTTCATTCATTGATAAAGGAACTCCTATATGAGGGCTTCTACAGCTTGCAGTTGCTCCAGTCACCCTCAATCTAAGGGAACTGCTGCCCCAGACTGTATCGGCAGGATCCCATCCCCTGGCTGGGTTATCATTTCATTCTGATCTCCAAAAAAGACATGCAGTCTTCTGGCCTTCAGTGCAGGCCCTCATGCCTACAGACTG
Organism: Crocodylus siamensis; assembly: GCF_052110815.1. Classification (NCBI taxonomy): domain Eukaryota; kingdom Metazoa; phylum Chordata; order Crocodylia; family Crocodylidae; genus Crocodylus; species Crocodylus siamensis. The sequence continues at coordinate 194,859,335 of NC_143396.1, forward strand.
CTCTTTGCAAATTTAGGAGAAGGTTGTTACTGCGGTGGGTGGCATTTCTTTTCCACTGGGACTGCTAGGATCTAAGGGCAGCTTTCCCTTTGTACATAAAACAAGGAAAGTGTTTGCTTCCTTCTGATTTTTCCTTGTGTGTGTTTCCAGATTCTGGCTGTGGGTCCTTAGCTGTCCTCTTTAAAGCAGGGGTGATACAAAGCATGCACTATCCTGAACCCTACAGTAACCTGGCACAGTGTCACTGGATTATTCATGCTCCGGAGGACCATGTCATTCTGGTACAATATAAGCCCTTCCTGTTCCTTCTTTCATTTTGCTTAGATCATTTGATGTACTAAGAAACAAATTATAAATTTAAAGACAAATTCAGTTTAAATTACATTTAAGATATTAAGATTTGATGATACAAACTTTTAGTTCTGTTTATACTTTTGATTCTTATGTAGTGCTCCCAGGTGACAGCTGTTTCCTGCCCCAAAAACAAGTGGGGACATTTTACATCTGATGCATTGGTCTGACCCAATGGAACCAGCTGTAATATGTAGATCTGGATCCCAGCATAAAGTCAGTTGTCTTCAAAATTTGGAGGATGTTTGTAGTTGAGGTTTTGATTTATTCTTAACATAAATTAAAATAGTATTTCTCTTATTGGCCAGGGAATAACAATATATTTTTTCTCTTCATACACTTCTGATGATAAAATCTACTGTACTGATTTCATAGACATTAGGGCTGGAAGGGACCTTTGAAGATCATTGAGTCCAGCCCCCCGCTCAAAGGGAAGGAAGTCAGCTGGGGTCTTAGGATCTCAGCACGATAAGCATCCAGTTTGCTCTTGAAGGTGTCCAACATTGGTGCTTGAACCATCTCCGATGGCAGGCTGTTCCAGACCCTGGGGGCTTGGACAGTAAAGAAATTCTTCCTTATGTTCAGCCTGAAACGGTCTTGCAGGAGTTTGTGACCGTTCGACCTCGTCATCCCTTGGGGCGCTCTGGTGAACAAACGTTCCCCCAGGTACTGGTAGTCACCCCTGATAAACTTATAGGTGGCCATCAGGTCACCCCTGAGCCTGTGCTTTTCCAGGCTAAAGAGCCCCATGGCTCTCAGCCTGTTGTCGTACGGTCTGTTTTCCTGACCTCTGATCATGCGTGTGGCTCTCCTCTGGACTCTCTCAAGCTTCTCCACATCCTTTTTGAATTGTGGAGCCCAAAACTGGACGCAGTACTCCAGCTGTGGCCTCACCAAGGCCGAGTACAAGGGGAGAATGACGTCCCGGGATTTGCCTGAGAAGCATCTATGGATGCATGCCAGCATTTTGGTCGCTTTACTAGCCGCAGCATCGCATTGCAGGCTCATGTTCATCTTGTGGTCAATGATGACCCCCAAGGCTCTTTCTTCCATAATGCTAGCCAGCATAGCACTGTCGAGCCTATAAGGATGCTGCAGGTTTTTCTTCCCAAGGTGGAGAACCTTGCATTTTTCAGTGTTACCCAAATCAAAGATGACTGAATTTAAGATGGCTTCCCAATTCTTAGATTCTAGACATAGAAAATTATAAATTTGTTTTAACTTTCCATGTTTAGAATGCAGTTATTGCAGGGTTGTCTTAAACTCACCCCCACTAACACCAGTGTTGCAGGGAAACTAATGACAGAGAAAGCAGCAGCTATGGAGACAGGCAGCCTGCCCCATGCTCCTTGTCACCCCCTCTGCCCTTGCCAATGCGTCTTCCCACCTACCACCTGTCCCCACCCCACTGCCCTCTCCCTTCTGCCACTTGTTCTCCTCTTGTGCCTGTTTCCCTTCCCCTACACCCCAAATCTGGTTCTGTCTGCCAGGGGCATGGCATACCTGGCCAGCCAAGGCAGGAACAGCAGTTTCAGATCCAGCCTCCAGCCCTGCTTGGGGTTGAGAACAGAGGTGCACCCCCACTGCTCCACATGCCCCTTCCTGTTCTCCCCTTGTTCCCTTTCCTCCATGCCCTTCCCTTGCATTTCACATGTCCCTTTTCCCATGCCCTTTCCCCTCCACCCTTTCCTCCATTTCCATCACACCACACATTGCTTCACCTGCACTCTTCTTGCTGCCTCTTCCCTGTGCTCCCCACATCGCTGAGAACTCTTTCCCTTTCATTCCCCCTGCACTGCATGCACCCTTCCTCTTTCTCTTCACTCCCCTCACTCCATGCTACCCTTGAACCGTGCCCTTTCCTTATGCTCCACAAGTCCCTTTTCCAAGGTTCCGAACCCTTGCTCTGCGCATCCCTTTCCCTACAATCCTCTTGCCACCCTTTCCCCTTTGCTCTCCCCTGTACCATGCACCCCTTCCTCATGCTTCCCAGTGCACTACATGCCCCCTCCCTCCATGTTCCCTCTGCTCCAAGCACCCGCTACCTTGCTCTGTTCAGAGCTTCCGCAGCTGTTTGCCTAGCCCATACTCAAACCTAAGACATGGGTTTTTCCCTCATTCTGAATCCTCAAAAAACCCCTCATCTTAGATTCAAATAAATATGGTAGTATTAATTTTATAGGTATACATCATCTATCTTAAAACTTGGCCTTTTAGAAAAATCATCTAGTGTATTAAAGACCTATAAATGGTCTTTCCCATCTCTTACTCTCAGCTCCACAATCTGATTCTTTCTTCCCTTTCTAGCTTACTTATCAGTCTTTTGAAACCGAAGAAAATGAAGACTGCTCCTATGACTCTGTGACAGTATATGAGGATTCAGCAAAAGAGGAGGAAATAGGTTTGTGGTTTTTTTATTCCTGTCCTGTCCTTTCCTTTCCTAATACAGGGAATCAATTCAGACCTGACTTGATTCCATATCTCAAGTAAAAAAGTGACAGTATATAAAACCAATTTCATTTTTCTACTGCCAGATGCTATCCTGTACATTATCAGTTCTCAAATGTTTTAGAGTTAAGGCACCCCACATAGACTCAAGAGCTGTGTCCAGACAAATGAGCACATGCCCATTGTAGCACCTCAAAGCACTTTGAGATGCCATGGGGCATGCTAGGAATGAAAAGATGTTTCCCCCACTGCATATTTGCAGCACAGACTCTAAAATTGATACCAGGGAATCCCAATATAAAAAAACCCAAAATCAAAACATGCCGGAAAAACCAATGCAGGACATGCTCCTGCAACATGTCCAAGCAACCAGAGGCTGGGTCCTCCAAGGAGATGCTCTGGCATCTGGCCAGATTGTCTCTATACCTGCCATGTGCCCCTGCTGCTCCACCATGCTGCCTCATCGTGCTGGGGCAAATAGGAATGGGACAAAGCTGCAGTGATGGCTCAGACCCAGGCTCTGTCCCAGGTAAGCAAGGACATGGGGGGGGTGGAAGACTGTGGGCATGGGGGAGACTGCTTGGGAGGGGTGGGTCTCCCACCTGACCCCACATGGTGCACAGCCCCCCTGCAGCAGCAGCAGTGGCCATCAGGGTGCTCATGGCACGCAGTTGCAAGAGACCCCTGGCAGCATAGCACCACCTTAGGTCTGGTGGCTGCACATGGTGCTGGCTCAGCCACTGGCATGCACCCTTGGGCAGAACTGGGCCACTCTTGCTGTCACCCCTGGCTCCTGGCACCACACATGCACTATTGGTCCAGGTTAGCTCCTGCCTCCATGGAGCTGGCCTGGCCTGATAGCACATGGGCCACATGGAGGCAGAAGCTGGCCTGGCCTGATGGTGCACAGCTTCTGTGTGCAGTGCCAGGAGCTGTGGGTGACAGCAAGAGTGGCCCGGTTGTGTTTGAGGGTGCATGCCAGCGACTGGGCCAGAACCATGTGCAGATCTTGGGTTTGAGGCAGTGCAACGCTGCCAGGGGTCTCTGCCAACAGCAGGCCATGAGCACCCTGATGGCCACTGCTGCTGTTGCTGCTGTGGGTTGAGGGGTGGGTGGGCATGGGACAGTCCCTCCACACCCACAAACTCCCCCACAATCCACCCACAACCCGCCCCCCACAAACCTTACACCCATGTACAAATCCCCCCACACCCCTTTGTGCCCAAACCTCACATCCCCTCACAAATCTCACACCCTGCGTGCCCACATCCTGGTGAGCAAAGTGGGCAGGGACAGCTCTGATTTTTCTATGATAAAAAACCCAAAAGCAAATGCCAAAGTGTATAGATGTTTAAAATTCATTTTATTATGATGATAGAGGCACTGGTAGGCTTCCACATTAATATTTTTTTGTAACTATATCAATAAAACATTGCCCAACTGATCTCTCTCTATATAGTGGAGTTTCATTTTAATTGTGGAAGAACACAGATTTTGGGTATTTTAATGAGATAATTTGCTTTTTTAAGTCAGAGAATTTGCCATTTTAAAACAGGGAACACCAGAATCTCTTCTGGTGAGGCAAGTGGTGGGGCCCAGGCTGAAGAGCTTATCCAGGGCCAGCATTTGGGACCCAGCTGGAGGGCAGATGAGGTGACTGATGTCCGGGCCCCAAATGGCTAGGAAGACGCACTTCATCAGTTCAAAGTGGGCCACCATAATGAGCACATCTTCTGGACGATATTTGCCTAGGTGGCAGAGTGGCGGCACCAAAAGACATGACAGCAGTGCTGACTGCAGGCCAACTGTGCAGCCACAGCCTACTGGCAGCCAGAGATGCAGGTTGCTGTGCTGTAGTGCTTGTATACTACCCCCAGGCAGCCATACAATCCCCATTTGGGTCTAGTTCCTTGAGCCAGCTGGACTGCTGAGGCAGCCCTAATCTAGAGTGGCTCCTGCACCCTCTACCCACTGCAGCAGTCTGGAAGTGGGGGTAGCTGCCTGGCTGTGATCTGCTGTCACCTACAACATCATCCTCCCCCTTAGACCTGCAGGCCCATGGCTGCCAGAACCTCATGGACACCTGGGCTGTGGAACGGACACTGCAGCCCAGCCTCCTGCACCCCTCAAGTTGTTTCTGGGACCAGGAGCACTCCCAGGGCAGAGCTGCATGTCATGTCCCAGCACCAGTATGGGCATGGGGCAGGGCTACAGTGTGGTAGTTGCCCGTGCAGCTGTGGCTCCCACCAGCCGGTCCCATCCCATTTGGTGGTTGGGTATGCAGGGTGTGAGATTTGTGTGGGGGAGGGGGTGTGAGGTTTTTGCCAGGAGCTTGGGGAGGTTTGTGGGTGGGTGTAGGATTAGTGGGGATGAGGTTTGTGGGGGTTGTGTAGGGGGCTGTGAGTGTGCGTTCTGGGAGTTGGGTATGTGGGTGGGGTGTGGGGTTTGTGGGTAGATTGTGGGGTGTTGTGGGTATGGGGGAACTGTGGGGGTGGGAGGACTATGTGGGAGGGGTGGGTCCCCCGCCCCCCTCCCCACGGTGCACAGCCTCACCGCAGCAGCAATAGCCATCGGGTTGCTTGTGGCCAGCTCCTGGAAGAGAGCCATACTGCACTGGCCCAGCCTGCTGGTGTGTGCCCTCAGGTAAGACCAAGCTAGCTCTTGCTGCTTCCTGGGCTCCTAGCAACTCGCACAAGAGCAACGTGCCCTTGAGCTGGGCAGGGTCCTGCCTCCATGGAGCTGGCCCGGTGCAGTGGTGCATGGGACACATGAAGGCAGGACCCAAGGGTGCACAGCTCTCATGAGTGGTCCCAGGAGCCTGGGTGACAGCAAGATCTGGCCTGGTCCTGTTTGAGGGTGTGCACCAGCGGGCTGGGCTGGCAGTGCACCATGTGCAGCCGCTGCGGGCCTCTGCCAGGAGCTGTCCACGAGCACCTTGACAGCCTGCTGCTGCTGCAGGGAAGCTGTACGCCATGGGGGGGGCTACATAGAGATACTCTGGCTAGGTGCTAGAGTGTCTTTCTGGAAGACTGTGTCCAGTTGCTTCAGGGCATGCTTCAGGAATGCACCCTGCACAACGTTTTTCAGCATGCTTTTTTTATACCGGGATTTCCCAGTATCAAATTTAGAATCTGCACTGCAAATATGCAGCACAGGGAACATTTTTTCAATTCCAGTATGCCTCTTGTGGCATCTCAAACTGCTTTGAGACACCGCAGCATGCATGTGCTTGCTTGTCTGCACATGGCTAAGGGGTGCATCCCCAAGAATGCACATGCAGTGCATGTGATGCTAATGGGCAGCATGGTGGGTTTTCTGACAGTGGGAGATCCTGGTATAAAAAAAATGAAAAAAACACTGCTAAAAAAGCAGTGCAGCACATACAGTAGCAGTGTGTGCCACCAGAAAGGGCGCCTGGCCAGCCCAAGAGCACAGATTGTCACTGCTGCCGCCCCAGGAGGCCCCCAGGACTGCAAGCCAGGCTGCTAAAGCCACCCCAAGTGCTGGCTTCAGCCTGTCCTACTGCACCTGCAACAACTTACCCCATACCAACCCCATGTGCAGGGGCGTGCAAAGAGGCAAAAAGCAGTGGCACAAATTTGTACTCCTGCTATTTTTGCTGTGGCAACTGCACAACCCTGCACATGGGGACACACCCAAGGGTCTCAACTAGGCAGCCCTTGGAAAATTACAGTTTAGTTTTCACTCTATTTTTCTGTAAGCAAAAAAAACCAAAACGAAAGTAGAGCAGTTTTTCTGTTGCAAAGAACTCAGAAAAACCACAACTATGGATTTCTGTTTGAAATCTCTGGGTTTGTCTTGTGAAACATGCTTGTAAACTTAACAATGCTAACATCATGTGGCACCCCACAGCACTCTTGAAAGGATCTCAAAGCACTCTGGTTGAGAATCACTGCTCTATACTTGTCTTGATGTTTCTCTGCCATATAAGCATGTATAGGTCATTAAAATCTCAGGCATTTCTACATTGTATATTACATGCATTCCTAAATTCTTATATTTTAAGGAAGGAAATTAGTACTATGAGTGTTTTATAGCACTAGTCTTTGAAACATTAGTTAAACAAAATAGTTATGAGACCTGCTTTTCAGAGGCCTTTTCTTTATTTTAGTTGAGCTTTGATATTACTATCACTGTTTACCTCACTGGAGTTACTTCTAGTTTACATGAGTGTGCATAGGAGAATTTGGCACAGTTCACCTCTTTGTTGACCCTATTCCCAGTAAATAGGGTCAGGTAGTTAGTACCACCCTTTATTCAAAAGCCAGTGTTGTTGGGTGCAGTCCTAAGAAGTCCTTAAGCCTGTCCTAACCTTAATTTCTTTTGCAGTGACTCCTGTAGGTCACTCTGGAAAGGCAGGATTGTCTTGGCCACTGCTTTGCCCGCTATATATGTCTTTCATGTGTAAAAGTATAGAGCTGGAGCCATGACCCAAGGTCTTTATTACTTTTCCAATAAATGGAAGTGTTGTAGTTTAGGGGTCTGAAAGCAACTGAAGAGTGTTGCTTTGATATGGGGCCAGACAGAGCAGGAAATGTGGAGACTGGGAATATTACCAACATTAACTACTTCTGTGTCTTTGCTGGGGTAGCAGCACTTCCTTGCAGAGGAAAGGAGACATTGAACATCCCTGCTAGCTTCATGGTATCAGTGGTAAACTTTGGTGCGCCAGATTCATTTTTAAGTTGCACCTATGTTAGTTAGTGAAAAGTTAGTTTTAATGTATAGTTTTATTTCTATACATATTTGTATTTTGGAAAAATATATCCTTCCTTCTTTTTTCTTCCCCTTCTTTTCTATTGCCTCCAAAATGTGGAGTTCTCTAATCAATTGTGGATCATTGTTCTATCATCTCCAGCCAAGTCTTGTGGATTTGCTGTTCCACCTCCTGTCCTGAGTTTCTCTAATGTGATGCTGATCATCTTTAAATCAGATGAAACAGAAACTTTTGGGGGATTTCGAGCCACAATCTCCTTCATTCATATGGCAGGTAAAGGAAGCAATGAATACAAGTGGCAGCCTGCTTTTCCTCAGGGACAGCACAGAAGGCTCAGCAGGGAATCTTAATAGTTCATTTGATTTTTGCTTTGAGTAGATCCTAATTGAACCAGTTTGTGGCCATTAGAAAAGTTCATTATGAATCCACTGGGCCTTGGAATGAAAGGTCTACTCTATAGAGTGGACGTAGAAAGGCAGTGCTTACAAAACCCATAGGCTTACATTTTAGATAAAGGTGTGAATTACATACTTATAAATTCAAGCTGGATACTCAATCCCAACCTAAAAACTTGCTGTAGCAAATCAAGGTCCTAAATATGGACAGTAACACACATTTTGATTGATATTTTAAAATATGCATTCCATCTATGCCCTGGTAGCCTGTATCAAGAAGCAGACTGATGGTGAAAAACCATTCTAGATTATGTGGGCTGCTAGTTATCATTTTATGCAGAGATGGCCAAGACTCAGAATTTCATTCTATAAGGAATTTGGAAAAAACAGAAATGTCAACAGTCTCATAAACATTTCTAGAGAAAAAGAATTGGAGAGGGTTCAGGTAAAACATTTTGTTTTGAAAGATTCAAAAACATACAATTTATAAATGAAAAATCTGTATTGAAAGGATAAAATAGAATATTTTGACATTTTTCAAAAGTCTTCATTTGGATTTTGTTTTCAGTTCCAAATGAACAAGTAAGTTGACATGTTCCTATAGGATGTTTTGTTTTTTTCAGTCAGCTTTTTCATGGCTTATTCGCCATGACTAGTTTTTTTTATTGTATCCCACCTTTAAAAGGAGAAAAATCTTTCCTGCAATAAACACCTTCCAGATAAGTCCAGGCAGAAGTAGCACTACAAAGGTCTTGAGTTAAGCTTGCACAAGAATAATGCATTAGACACGACAGGTGAAATTCTGACTCAGTTTAAGTCAACAGCAAAACTAAATCGACTTTAACAGACCCAGAATTTGACCCAGTGAGTTTAGCTACTCAGTGGGGTCGGCTCCCATCCTCTCTGGCCCTGCACTGGCCCCCTGGAACAGCCAGGGGAGCTCTAGCCTCCCCCTGGGTGCTAGCCCAGGGCCTGGCAGGGAGCATGGGGCTAGGAGACAGCTGTCACCTGGCAGGGGCTAGGACATTGCTCCCTGTCCCTAAGAGCTGCCTGCTGCCGAGGCAGGCTTGTGGTGAAGCCTAAGCAGGGACAACGTCCCCCTGCCCCGGCAGCAGAGAGCTCCCGGCCCCCACTCTGTGATCAGAGGCAGAGGGCTTGGAAAGACTGTGCTTTGACTGCCTGATTGGGGCATGGGACTGGGAAAAATTTGAAGGGACAGTCTCCCACCACTTCCAGGCTCCACGTGCAGACTTCTCTGTGCAGCCTAGAACTGGCTGGGAACTGTCAGAGGCAGATTCCAGCCAGCAGGGGCAGATCCCTGGCCGGGGCAGATCCCAGCCAGCTCCAGGCTGGGTGGGGAACTCCTCCTATGCAGGGAGCTCCCACCCCCTTCTGTGCAATCATGATCATTGCAGAGGTGGGGCTGTGAAATTATTCCCAGCCCTCACTCAATCACAGAGCAGGGGCTGGGAACTTTTTGCTGCCAGGGCAGGGGAACATTGTCCCTGCCTAGGCTCCAGTGACAGAGCCCACCCTAGCAGTAGGCAGCTCCCAGGGGCAGGTACCAATCTCCCTCCCCCTGCTGCCTAGCCGGCCGGAAGCAAATTTGCTCCTGGTCAGCCATCTACACATGCTGTACTGCACAGTAATTACTCAGCAGTTAATTTTCTATTTGTGTTTGCTGGTAGCAAATTAACTGCCAAGTAGAGCAAATTACTGTATAGTAAGGATCAGCACATGTAGATGATGTCACTTGCTAGGCAGTAATCAGCTCTACTGTACAGTAAAGCATCTTGTATAGATGTGCCCGTTATTATTCATGGTAGTAACCATTTGGAGGCTAAACATTTTCCGAGCACTCAGAAAAAATGCTCCCTATTTGAGTCGTCTTAGAATAGCAGCTCCACCAAAGAGTCAACTATGGAATGTAATAAAGCAGAGGTACCAAAAAAAATTTATCATCATTAGATCTTTTTCTTTTGCAAAAGGTTGCAAACTACACAAAATTACCAGTTTGCTTTTGTGATAAAACTTGGAGTAACACAGTGATAACCAGTATGTTATTTTCACTTGTTATAGATTTAAATGTATCAGATTCAAACAATGAAACAACATTTCTTGAAGATGTCCATGTGGCCATAAATGAAACGGAAATTCCAGGTAAGGAAGTCAAGGATAAATTTTCTTCACTGGAAATACAGAATACAATTTGGATAGTATTTAGAATTCACAGGATACTCATTGGTTAGTTTTGGTTGTTCCTTGAGTTGTTTTGAAATGCTTTGTCTGAGAAGCACTAAGAGTATCAGAAATGTAAATTAGTAGCTTCATGCTGTTTGTCTTTAGGATAATATAGGTTTGCTGTCATGTGCTTCTCGTCTTGTACATTCTTTCATGCTAGGGGAAAGCAAAAGTAAAATGCTGCTCTGCTGAGAATACGCAGTGGTATAAAATGTTATATACCTTCACATCAAAGTAAATCATTGCACAAGGTGAAGGACAATGGAGAATCATGGCCATAGTTTTAAAAATTCCTTTAATTGCCTCAAAGATTTATAAAGAATGAGGTGAGTTCACAAAATATTACTGGCCTGAGCCTAAATTCTTCAAGATAACATATAAAGCACTATGTTTCTATATAATGCTGTTATAGGCAGACATACTCTCCCCTGCAAAATTCTGTACCTAAAAAGAGAATCCTCTCCTGGTGATATTGACCCTAGACATTTTGATCCATTGCAATGGAAGAGGTTTAGGGTTAAGCAAATTTTCATGAGGTATGATACTGCTACTATAAAAGCAGGTTAAGCCCATTGTAAACAATGCCCCAAGCCCCTTCCTGAAAACAGTCCTCCCTTGATTCTGTGAACCTTTTCTGTTCCAGATTATATCTGTGGAGTGCCCTCAAACCAACCCAGATTTCTCTTCAGTAGGATAGTTGGAGGTGAGGAAGCTGTACCCTACTCATGGCCTTGGCAGGTCAGCATCCAGATTTCAGCAGAACATGTGTGTGGAGGAGCAGTTTTTGCCAAAGACTGGGTTGTCACAGCTGCTCACTGCTTTAGTCATAAGTAGGTACACATGGGTAGATCTTCCTAGTTTTCAGTGAGTAGTTCTTTATCACAAGATGCCCTTATGACGTGATGTTTGTGTCTGGAGTTTTGTTCTGTTAGGTCAGTTTAAAAGCATCAGCAGCTAATATTTTCTCATTCAATCAGATTGCTACATAAAAAGAAACTAAGATCTTGGACAGACATTATGCTTGAAGCACTTCAAATAGCCAGAAACTCACCTACACACCCTATAAGGTGCTCTAAAAATGGCTGAAGCAGTCAAAAATTATTCTGGATGAAACACCAACTTCTTTGAGGTGCTTCATTTTAAAGCACTCTCAATTGTGTGCATGCTTAAGCATAACATGACAGGAGGTAGCTTGGTCCTCCACCACTTCACAGTGCTCCTCTTTACCCTTGTCCCCCACAGGGTGACTGCGGGAAGAGTTGGATAGACAGGGTGGACAGCCAGTGATCTCTGTCCTGTGAATTTGGTCATCCTCAGCAGTGTCTGAAGCCTGAAAGACATGAAAGAAATCTTTCCCTATGTGCCCCCATGGCTCTGGTCTTCTGGGTCTCGTGGGAAGGTGCAGGGCCTCAAGTCTCCTGGTTCTGGTACAGGGGCACTTAAGAATTTGCTGAGCAGAGTTGAGCCCCAGGACTCTGGAACCAGGAGGCACAGGAGAGCGATTACTGGCTATCTGCAACACCCTTTACCCATCTGTGGGGATGAGATGAGTGGAGTTGCAGGACCAAGCAACCCTCGGCTGGAAAGCATGCTACTGAATGTTACTGGGATTATATTGAAGTGCTCCAACTGGGGGAAGGAGGGCATGACAGAGGAGCTGCACCTCTGTGCATGGCCTGAAGTGCTCTGAATTTGAAGCTCTCCAAAGTGTAATGGTTCTGGCAGGGGGACTTCATTTAAAAAAATCCACTTCAAATGTCTATCTGTTAATGGCCTAATGAAATGTCTAATTCCAAAATATTTTTTTTGTTTTTGCCAGCTTTGGGATGGAGGAGGGGTGCTTTTGGAATTGTCCTGTGCACAGGGACAGCATTTGGGAATGTCCTGCAGTGGCACCTACAAATCCAGAAGGTCCCCTATGATCTCCATGGGTCTCAGGCCTGAGCTAAAAGGCTTGCTGTTATTAAGGTGATCATTAACATTCTGGGCCAGAAGAAACTTCTTTTTTTTTAAGGAGTTGATTGTGGACCTCAGCAGGAGTATTCTTTTAAAAATATACCCAGTTGCAGAAAGTAATTGTTGAGCAGTTTCTGGGTGATGTTAAGAGAATGTATATGACTGTCTTCATTCTCTTGTATAATCAAATATATCTTTGTGTAAAAGCACATGTAAATTAAGGCGCCTTTTCTTACTAACAGGCTATGTTTTCATGGAGTAAGGGGGGGGGTGTGTGTTAGGGGTAGGGGGGTGTCTATTTCTGCAAACAGCATCTTCTCCCACTGCTCCTACATACATTCTGAAATAATTTTGAAATTGTCTTAAAGGTTGGGGTAAAATTTTCAGAAATGTTTAGTCCTGCCTTCAAAGTGAGTTAAGCATGTAGGATTCTAAACCCACTACATTTTCAATGGAACATGAACATTAGTGCCCAGGCCACTTTAGGAATTTCAGTCTTGTTTTTCTAAGTAACTTGGGTGGCTTTGGAAATTTTCCCAAAGGTGTACTATGTTTCTGTTTAAAAAAAAAAAAAAAAAAAAAATCTCTATAATCCCCTCAAATCAACATCCTTAAGTGTTGTCTTATCATTCTGTGTAAATTGATCTACACAGTTAAATACTGCACTTCTTTGTTGCTGTAAAGGATGCAACAAAGCTATTCTGTTGTATGTTTGGTCTGTGATTCTATAAAATTATTATTATTTTTTTTTTTAGGAGAAATAACCTCAAAGAACAGGGTTAAAATTTCTTTCTGTCTAGAGAGCGGACCACACTGGTTTGCTAGGTGTTTTGCCGAAGCATAGTAACTAAAGAGCTCCTTCCTCTCTCAGCTCAAATTGTTCTACTGGCTGACTCTGCCGGCAAGTCACAGTATTTCGTCATGCTCCTATTGAAGTCAATGGAAAATTTCCCTTGAATTATGAGAGTGATCTCCCCTGATTTTTCCCTTGGTTTAAAATTAATCCAGATGGCAGGCCTTGCTTGATGGTGTGTTTTATTTTGGTAAGGTTAATCATCTGATACTCTTCAGAGTGCAATTAGCTCTGAGCATGTCCTTACTTTCTTCTATTTGAGGGAACAGTACAAAGATTTATGGATGGTGGTTGCTGGACTCCATGATATTACAGAGCAAGAGCACAGTCAGGTATTATGAATGATGTCTCAATTGTATACTAAATGCATTTCACTAATTGATATGGTCTGGGATGCGGCAGCCTGGTATAGTATGTGGCGGCTGAATAACTGCACAAATGTAAATGAAGGCCATGTATTTGCACAAGAAAGGTTAAGGGCTAGCGCACTCTGCTCAGAGCAGTAGCGAAGCTCCAGACTCTACCTAATGCATTGTGCAAAGGGATTGGTGTATAGCTGGGGCATGCTGCAGACAGGTCTGCTCCAGTATTGTGGATTTACATCTGTTAGGGCCTGCTAACTCTGTCCAAAACAACAATAATCTAGTGCAGATCCCTACTGTCATGGAAAAATAGAGAAAATAATTTCCTGAATAGTCTCTGTTCCCTGTGTCCTAAAGGTGTGTATTCCTTACCTAGCATAAGAAGCTGTTGCTTTCAATAACTACTCATTAAGAAAGTCTGCTCTTCTTAATGCTATGGAAAGCTAGAACGCTATAAAGCACCATGGTCCCAACTCACTCATGCATTGCTATGTCCTACCTTCTCTCCTAGAAAAGATCAGTGAAGCAATACATCATGCATCCAAATTTTAACAAGACCACCATGGAGTCCGACATTGCGCTATTGCAATTGACAGAGCCCTTAAAATTTAATCACTATGTGCGCCCAGTGTGCCTTCCAGAGGAAGAAGAGGAGGTTCAGCCTTCCCAAGTGTGCACTATCACAGGATGGGGTGCATATGATGAAGGTACACAGCCTTCTCTACTTAATGGGGCCATGCCGTATGAACACTTTATTTTAGCAAGTGCTCTTGGGCATGTGGGAAAGTTAATCGTATCTTTGTTGGGCTTCTATGATTATGTAGATTGTGGGAGGGATACATGGGAATAAAATGACCAGTTGGTATAAAAGGGGGACAATCTCAAAGGGGGATATGGTGGAAGCATCATTAGTTTAATTATTTTAGGGGAAAGCTGGACAAGGGAATGCACAGTAGAGGGCGGTCCTGCACAATAGAGGGCAGTCTTGCATTGATAGAGGAAAGGGTATTTTTGATCTACAAACCTTGTGGCTAATTTTTAAGATGTCTTTCACTTCAAGACAGAGAAAAGACCAAAAAGCTGCAGCAGCTGGAAGTCCCCATCCTTGTGCTTGAGACATGTCAGAAGTACTACGCGAACCATTCTGGTAAAGTGACCCAAAGGATGTTTTGTGCTGGATTTCCTCAAGAAGAGGGAAAGGATTCATGTACAGTAAGTTTTAATTTAAAAATGCAGGTCTGGTTTTTATTGGGGAATTAGCAAGAGCTTTGATTTTGAAATGGGGAGTTCAGAGACAGGAGTGGTGGAAATTGTTTTACTGTGCACAAAGGAGGCTTATTAGATTAATCAGGAAACACTTTGCCATTCCAGCAGTGTGGCCAAAATGGCACGAACAAAGAACTGTTGAGTAATATAAGCCATTTTACCTCGTGTAGGGTGACTCTGGTGGCCCATTAGTTTGTCCTTCAGAAGATTCAGGATTTTATACCCTCAATGGAATAATCAGCTGGGGCTTTGGTTGTGGAAGAAACGGCTACCCAGGAGTCTATACAAATGTTGCTGTTTTCATGGACTGGATCAATCAGCACATTGAGTAGTGGTATGTATGAAAACAAAATGAGGCAAGCTCTTTTTTAAGGTACCTAGCTTGAGGCACCTTTAAAGGAGTATGATTTAAAAGGGTGGATGCTGAATGCTTCCTGAAATTCAGTCCTCTTTCAAGTGGCCCAAATCTCACTTGCTGTTTATAGAAGAATCCTAAATCAATAAACACTTTTGAAAATCTTCTCCAGAATTCTTTAGGATGTATTACTACTCTTTATTTTTTTTTCTGTTTCATTTCTTCATGTGAGCAGTATGTTTCTTTAATTCTGCTTGCTGCTCTGATTTGAGGGAGGCAGATCTGTGGCGGGAGTCGGGGGTGGGGGCAGTAGAATGAAATTACACAAGATTAACAAGGTTAGCACTGAAGTGATATTGTAGCCATGACAATTCAGGAAATATGGGAAAAGCAAGGATTTTTTGGACTGATAACTTATATTGGGCCAACTGCATGGTTGGGAAAGACTTAGACAAGCTTCTGGGTATTGCAGTAGCCTTCCTTGGGAATCTCAAAGTTAACAAACATTTTCAGTGGAGTTTCTATTATTCCAGTGCATGGATGAGTGTAGCCTTAACAGACTTTAAACGGGAAATTTTACATTTTTTTCTGTTTTTCTTCCCTTATATCTACTCAGTTTCATAGTATAACACTCAAAAGCAATTCTGAAGAGTCACATTGTAATAGACTTCCAATACACTAAGCACAAACTCAGCCTATAGATCCAAAAAAGAAAAAATCAACGCAATGATTTCTCCTTTCAGTTGATGAGGTTCCACAGGGGTAACTATGGGCAGAATTTATCTTACAACCTATTTGTCTGTCTGAACTCATTCCCAAATAGATTCCAAACTTGATGACAGTGGCATCACTTCAGTAAAATTACTCCTGATTGAATTGATGTGAAAATTTAGTTTTAGGTGGATGTGCCTATATAAAATGTAGTACTTGTATAATCACATACTAAATAAATGCACAGTAGGCTGCCATACAGCACATTAGTGTGATCATATCCTTTTTGTGTAATGTTTTTATGTGAAATAGACTAATACTACTGCACATTAGTGTATTAGCATGGTTTTTGCTGTGCCTGCTAATGTGCAGTAGAATTAGTCTACTGCACATTAAGCATCTCATGTAGACACGCCTGGTATGTGCTTCAGCAGCAATCAAAGATCATGTGCAGATTTATCAAATTATATTTACTGGTATTAGAAGGATGAGAGAACAAACCACACATGATAGATATAAACCATGTTATTTGAAGCATTGCTGGAGTGTGCTCAAACTGCAGTGGAGACACTGTATGGATCCCTAGAGAGCTGAAGGCAAAGAAAGTTTTAAGGCTCACAGTGAGCACATTGAAAGTATTACCAATTACTCTGATGGGAACAGAACTAGAACTAGAGCAGTGGGGGCTTGCCTTTTCATTCAGTAATAGGAATCAAGTGTTTGGGAAGCATATTGAAACGCTGTGGGTCAGCCTTTAGGGGACAGATCATATGGTGAAGATCAGAGCAGCATTGACTAGGTATAGCTGCTATGATTTGTACTAGTTAAGGATCTGGCTCCAACTGCTTAAATACATGGTATTACTCTGCTTCCTTGCTGGAGTGGCTTAAGATGCAGAATAATTGACTCCTCTGTCCCTATGGTGCCTGTCTTTAGCAGCAGTAATTAAAATTAGCTATGATTTTGCCCATCAGGATTAGTCTTGGTGACACATTAACTACAGAGATTCTTGCTGAGGCGTTGTTTACATAAAATATAATCCATGTAGAACTGAGTTAACAGTGTGCCTTTTGCTAATATGAATACATTGTTACCATATACAGGCAAGACACAAATTATCATCAAGCTGTTCAGACTTTCAAGACAGAAGCTAAACTCAGCAGTGACTGGGGGTATCTTGTATCATATGCTCCAGTGGTTCTACCTTCATAATGGAATTCCTCTATGACTCTCAAGGACCTTACTTCTGTGACTCCTGAATGGCATATACATTTCGTGACTCACAATTAAGATTAAAATTCCTCTGTGCCTTTTGGACATTGAACTCCTCATTTTGTATTTGGAAAACTCAGTGGATCTGTAAGTTAAGGGACACATTTATAGTAATAAAATGCATTTTAAGCCTTTGCATCTTTTTATAACAATAAAGCTGGTTTTCATAAGCTTATTAGGCCTGACTTGCCTTTCAGTCAACTCAGCTCTACACCAGTTTAACTCATTTGGTTGCAATGATTCTCATTAGTTTAATGAGAAAAATATCAGGACCATGATGTTTGGCTTTGAAACTGAAACTGTAGTTTTATGAATTGCTAACATTTTATTAGTGGGTTTGAAATCAGTCATATACATGCATTAGTTTTGACTAGTTTGCATCTTTTACTACTTAATCAGTAATTAAAGTGTTGGCTATGTAAAGACTGAGTAAAGCCTATGGATTTGGATCAACATTTCATATGTAGCATATCTGACCATACAATAAATTTGTGCACTGAAAATGGTTGCCTGAGATTTTGTAGATTGAACTGTTTGGGTTTGAAACTCTGGTATGGTGCCAATGTAGATTAAATAACAATAAGTGATTCACATGTGTAGGATTGTCAGACTTGAAACTTGACCCCAAGTATCCAAATTCAAGGTAAAAGAATGCGTTTCTTGATATGTGAATAAAGATAGTCTTCTCTGTAATGCTGCAAGAAAGCAAATTAAAGCTCTGTGTTGTGTTTACTGTAGAACAAAAAGAGAGCTTAATGTTCAGAACAAGTATACAGAGCTGGTGTATACAAACTAATTTAGCTGGTAGCATTGCTGTCTAACCAGGCCTCCTTTATGACCAGCTGTCTACTTAGGTAGCTCTGAAATGCTAGGCCTAGAGAGAGCAGGCCTCTACATGTGCTATTACCACACAGTTAATTGCTCCTGGGAGTGCCATTTACACATGTGCCTGGATTTACTGTGGAGCTAATTGGTCTGCTTTGCAGTAAATGTCTCATGTAGATGTGCCCAGAGTATGTTATAGTGCAATCCTGAAAATATTTAATGACAGGTGATATACCTGGCAGAAAGGGTTTGCAAGAATGAACCTTTAATTACTAACACAGAAATCAGTACCTTTTGCAAGGAAGTGGAGATCTTGCTCTAATATAAAAGCTTCTTTTGAGAGAGTCTATCCATTGCATTAGAAATGTATGCCTGGCCCTGGCTTGGGACTTGCAGCAGATGTGGTCTTAAATGTAAATGCTGACTGTATGTTCACAGGAGAACAATTGAGAAGCACTGTGAATCTCAGTCCCTACTTAGGGAGTCACCGAAAAACAACACAGAACCCAACTCTCAGTTATATTATATACTGCCTTTTGCATGAAGGGCAGCATAGTTAGCTGCTATATCATGCTGCCCACATTCTTTTCCTTACCTTGTGCTCAAGTGGAATCTAGATCACTAGTGGTTTAGGTTGTATTCTCTCTACTTTGCCTGGGAGCAGGTACAAGAGATACTCCTGGCTTCTCTTTTCTTCTGACCATGCCCATTTGTTTCTGAGGAAGGTCCAGTGGAAGATTTGGGGACATATGCATATGGGGTTCTGTGGGATGTCACTCTGGTATACCCCATTTGTTTTCACACACCATTACTAGACCTGTTATTCCATTATGCTATTTGCTTCCCTCTATACCCTGTTAGGCTACAGAGTTTATATGCCCCAATCCTAATCTTTAATAACAAAATATTGCCTCAATATTGAGGTCATAGACAAGGACCTTGTCTTTTTTTTTCTTCTCAGAGAAAGAGGGATAATTTTTTTTGCACTTATCCCAGTGCAAATTACCACTATGTAAAACAAGTGGGAGAAGAATGAGGCTATATGTTGGAGAAAGGGTAAGAATTTCATATGATTCAAAATTCAGCCTAAGATTGGTATGGTATGACTGATATTTATCATCAAAGATTGGGGCAGCTACCAGATAAGTGTGGCTGGCAGCAAAGATAGGAAAGGATACAAACAGCCTAGAGTAGTAGAACAAATTAGGGATTACTTAAACAAGTTAGATGCTTTCAGGTTGGCAGGGCTGAGTGGGATGCAATTTAGGGTATTGAAGAAAATGGCTGAAGTAATTTCAGAGCCATTAGCTACCCTCTTAGACAACTCGTGGAGGTTGGGTGAGGATGATTGGAAAATGACAAAGATAGTGTGCATCCTTGAAAAAGGAAGAAATGAGATCCAGAGAATTACAGATCAGTCTGCCTGACTTGGATAGCTGGAGATCTTGGAGCAGATTCTCAAAGAATCCATTGTGAAGCATCTGGAGGAAAACAGGGTAATCAGCCAGCATGGATTCACCAAGAGTAAGTCAATCATGTCTGACCAACCTGATTTCCATCTTTCATAAGGTGACAGGCTCTGTGGATGCAGGGAGAACAGTGGATTTGATTTAGCTTGACTTGCTCAGGGCCCTTGACACCGTCTCCCATGACGTTTTCATTAACAAGCTAAAGAAATACAAACTCTAAGTACTCTAAGATGGATACATAACTTGTTAGATCATTACAGAAAGGATGTGGACAAATTTGGAGAGTCTAGCGGAGGGCAAAGAAAATGGTTAGGGGGCTGGGGCACATAACTTCTGAGGAGAGGCTGAGGGAACTGGGCTTATTGGGTGCCTATACATAAGCAGGGAGGCTGCTCTGATGTGCTGTAATTCCAGTGCCTCAGAGCAGACTGGATTTAATCGAGTCTACTGAAGCATGGCAATTACTGCACTCCAGCAACTTCCTGCATCTCGTGTATTGGCATCCCCACTTTCAAAATGGCAGCGGGGACACTGTATCTAACTCTCAATTTACAAGTTTTTGATAAAGCACCCCCACTGCCATTTTGAACCTTGGAGACACTGATACATGAGGTGCTCTGCCTGCTTTAATTAGTGATTCTCAGAGTTGCTCTAATTAAAGCGCCACCCCCTTCCTTCCCCCCACTCCTGGAGCATGTGTATAAATGTTCATTTAGTCTGGAAAAAGGAAGACTGAGAAGGGATATAATAGCAGCATTCAGCTACCTGCAGGGTGGTTACAAAGAGGTTGCAGCTAAACTGTTCTCAGTGGTGGCAGATGAGGAGCAATTGTCTCAAGTTGCAACAAGGGAAGTTTAAGTTAGCTATTAGGAAAAACTTTCTCACAAGGATGGTAGTAAAGCACTAGAACAGGTTACCCAGAAAGGTGGTGGAATCTCCACCCTTGCAGGTTTTTAAGACCTGGCTATATTAAGCCTTGGCTGGGATGATATATTTGGGAATAGTCCTGCTTTGAGCAGCGGGTTGGACTAGATGACCTCCTCAGGTCCCTTCCAACCCTAATTTTCTATGATTCTATGAAAGAGTCTAGTGCAAAGTGACAATAATTATTAGGGTCCAGGAACATAAGACTTGATGAGGAGAGGCTGAAAGAGGTAGAGTTATTTAATCTGGAGGAAAAAAGACTGAGGGATTTGATAACAATCCTCAAATACCTAAATGCCAATTACTGAAAAGATGGAGATGGGCTTTTCTCTCTGGCTGTAGGAACAGGTGTAGGAACAACGGCCTCAAGCTGCAGCAAAGGAAAATT
The DNA here is from genome assembly GCF_052110815.1 of Crocodylus siamensis. NCBI lineage: Eukaryota > Metazoa > Chordata > Crocodylia > Crocodylidae > Crocodylus > Crocodylus siamensis. The sequence continues at coordinate 194,879,889 of NC_143396.1, forward strand.
TAGGTTGGACATTAGGGGGAACTTCCTGACTATGAGGGTGGTCAAATATTAGAACAGGCTACATAGAGAAATTGTGGAATCACGATCCTTGGAAATTTTCAAGATTGGACAGATGCTTGACTGGGATGGTTTAGTCAAGGACAATCCTGCCTTGAGCAGGGGGCTGGACTAGATAACCCTGTGAGGTCCCTTTTAGCCCTACTTTCCTACGATCCTATGAAATGGAGACTTTTTTCACTTTCTACTATCAACACTGTTAGTAAAGAATCCTCACATTTTATGCTCTAGTCAAAAGATTAGATAAAAATCCTGTCCTGAAATTCATCCAAGTTTTACAAGGTTTCTTTCTGGTCTTTATCTTATCAATGGACTTAACGAGAAGTTCTGTTTCTCTCCAAAAGCATAATTTAGGAGGTCACTAATAATCTAGTCCCATAGTTCTGCAATTGTTTGTCACAGTATACATCTTGAAGGCCATTTGTTTGAAACTAAAAATATGCTGTAGATTTCAGCATTAATTTTCCCTCAAGAAGTTTGAAAGGTTCCTTTTTCAAGTGTCAAGAGCTGTTTAGTTGACTCTAAGATGCAAACTGAGTATCTAGAAACTTTGTTAAAAAAATCAATTTACTTTCATTATTCATAAAATTTAATTGCATGGTGTAAGTTTATAAATATGTGTGTCTGTATATATAGTTATATATACCACAAATTAACCACTACTATGGAATTTAAGTAGTAAAGCCACTTCGGTTAGTATTTTTTGTAATGAAATCTAACATCATTTGCTATATGTCTCATACTGTCCGAAGTCTGTGGGTCTAGTTATGAGGCACATGCTTGGAGAGGGTATGCAACTGATGGTCCATTATATGTGGCTGACTTAGCATGAACAACATGTTCCCCTGGTGGCTGGGGGGGCACGGCGGCGGCAGGAGCGTGGTGGCAGTAAGCAGAAGCTCCCGCAGAAGCCCCAGCGCTGTCAGTGCTAGGGGAGGGGGGCGGTGAGCTGCAAGCAGGGGTTGGTGACCACTCGCAGACACTGCTGACAGTGTTGGCAGTGGCAAACACCAGTGGTGGCAAGTGGTGACCACCCGTAAGCACTGCAACAGTGTTGGCGGTGCCTTTTTGTAGGGGGTGCACCTCCATGAATCCTCTAGTCATAGCGATGAATCCATTGGCTAGGGACAGAAGTTGCGCATAAATGAGTTTAAATGATCATAAATTGGTTTAAACCTGTAATACAACAGAAGCTCAGTGCATATAAACCCGTTTCAAAATGGCTGAAACTGGTTTAAAATAAACCTGCTTGAATGTAGTATTAGACTGAACTGATTTGAATTGAACAGGTTTATGAAACTTCTGTCCCAGACCCCTTCCTGGTTCAAGTTAAATTACAGTTCCCCAGCATCCCAGCATGCTTTCCAGCCTTGAGCTGTGCTGTGCTGTCTGCTCTTGAGAGCAGGGCTGGCCCCTCCCCTCCCCTCTGCTCACTACCCAGAGAAATGAGGGCTGGCTGACAAGGGCAGGGGGGCCAAGGATGCAGCCCAGTCTATGGTGGGGAATGCACCCCCCCCCCAACAAACCCTAGCTGGGGTCTAAAGCCAGGGAGGTGGGGTAAAACACCCCTTCCCTCACTCAAACTTACTTACTGCTGGCTGCAACTATGGACTACAAAGCCCAGAGAGACCTGAAACCAAGAAAAAGAGGTGATGAGCAACCCTGCAGAGTCCTGCTGCTGTAATTTTGGACTGCAGATCCCAGAGACCTTGGGGGCAATAGGAAGAAGTGAACACACAGCCAGAGAAACATGCTGTAGCACCCCCCAGCTTCTGGCCTGAGCCACTGCAGGCATGTGGCTGCATTTCCTGAATCAAAGGTAAATGCCTGTTCACTTCTGTTTCACTTTAATCTGCAGCTTAGACCAACCTGCAAAGACTGAATCGATTCAGCCTCAGGCTTTTTGACTATATGTAAGCCACGGAATCTTCCAGAGCACAGCTCTGTTCTCTGGCAGTCTGAGAAATGGGGATATTGAACAGTATGTTGATGTTAAATCTCTTGCTTTTCAGTCAGGTGAGAGAACACAGAGGGAACAAGGAAGTAAAAATAATAGAAACTAAGAAAATGAGAGGTTTGAGAAATAGGATGTTTGTATTTCTCTTTCATAATCAACACTTCTCACTTGCATGGTAGGGTGCAGGGGAGAGCCACATGCATGAGCAGAGGGCAGGAAAACAGATCTTATGATGAGAGGCTGAGAGCAATGGAAAAGCGCAGGCTCGGGGGTGATCTGGTGGCCACCTATAAGCTTATCAGGAGTGCTCATCAGGATCTGGGGGAACGACTGTTCACCAGAGCCCCCCAAGGGATGACGAGACTGAACATTCATAAACTCCGCTGTGACCGGTTCAGGCTGGACGTAAGGAAGAACTTCGCTGTCCGAGCCCCCAAGGTTTGGAACAGACTGCCACCTGAGGCGGTTCAAGCACCCACTTTGAATGCCTTCAAAACACATTTGGGTGCTTATCTTGCTGGTATCCTATGATCCCTGCTGACTTCCTGCTCCTGGGGCAGGGGGCTGGACTCTGATCCTTCAGGGTCCCTTTCAGCCCAAATGTCTATGAAATCTATGGAACTGAACAATTTTTTTTTCAATATCTCTACAAGCATGCTCACTGCAAAGTGAAGAATTAACGCGGCTGGGGGTGGGGTTCTGTGCTTTATGTTGTCTTGTACTGATGCTCATTATACATACAACGGGAATTTTTCTTGGTATTCCTTCCCTTATATCTAGAATATATCTAATCTACCACAGTGCAGCACCCTGTAGCGATACAACAGCTAGCTCAGACACTGCAAGCAGTGATTCAGTGAAAGTCTAGTCCAATTTAAATCAAGCTTTTCACCCTCAACCAATGTATTTGCCTTGTTTTCTGCGTAGCCAACTTGAAACACTTCATGTCTGAATAGCAGCAGCGCTGAACACCAGGGATAGTTGTGCTCTGAACAGATGAAATGTTAAATGAACTGCAACAATAATCTTTGAATCTCAGGTCTTTGGACACCCAAAATTAACAGATCTCCGTCTCCCATTATCCAAATATTTATAACACACAGCTGTGGGACATCTGATGCTTAAAGCTGAAGAATCTTGGAATCTTTTTTGCCCGGCCTTTACCATTAATTGAGTTCTTAAAATATTATGCAAGCATCAATACTCTGTTAGATCTTACAAATGGTTGGGTTAGTTTGTCTGGGTGTGGGGTGTGTATGCATGTATGTGGGGGATATATATATATGTGGGTGTAGAGCAACTTTGTTAAAAAAAATAAAATTACTTCCTTTAGTTTTTTTTTTTTACATAAATAAAAAGAAGAAAAAAAGCCCAGTGTAAGGTTACGTGTGTGTGTGTGTGTATATAGTTATGTATATACCACAAATTAATCACTATGATGTGAAATTTAAGTAGTACAGCTACATTGTGTAACTTTTTTACACCTCCCCCACACACAAATATGTATACACACACACGCATACAGACATATAAATAAATATATACACATTTATTTTTATATATATATATAACAGATGTGCTTTATATATTATATAAATAAATGTGTGTGTATATTTATTTGTGTGTGTGTGTGTGTATACATGTGAGAGAGCCCAAAAGCTTGCAGAAAACCATTTTTTTTAGCAGTTTCTCATTTGGTCTAATAAAATGTATCATCTCTGAACCCAGACTTCTAGATTTTGCATTTTTGTGTACACACATGCACAGCGTTACTCTCCCGGGTACCTCGGGTTCATTAACAGCAGTCCCTTACCTCAAAGGGTGCAGAAGGTAAGGAAGCGGGGGGGCGGGGCGGCGGCAGTGAAGGGCGAGCAGACGACGCGTGGGGCAGGGCGGCGGGGAGAGGCGCCGGGGCAGGGCACCAGGCGGGCTGGACGCGGCGGCGGCGGTCTAGTCTCGCGGCGCCGCAGCCCCGGCCGCCCGCGGAGCCGGCCGCGATGGAGGTGAGCGGGTCGCGGGTGGGCGGGAGCGGGGCTCGCCCGGCGCAGCCTCAGCCTTTCCCCTCCTGCCTCTGCCTGCCAGCCCCGCCCGCGCACCCCGAGGCGACCCCGACCCTCTCACGGCCCTTCCCGCCCTGCCGTCCCCAGGAGCTGTCCGTGCTCGCTGCGGCGCTGGTCGTGGGCGCCTCGGCCTTGCTGTTCGTCTTCAAGGCGGCGAGGACGCGGGCTCCCATTACGCTGAGGGATCCCGACACCAAGTATCCGCTGGCCCTGGCGGAGAAAGAGGTGAGACCGCCCTTCTTTTAGGCCAGGGGTTGGCAGCGTTTTTGGGCAGTGCCAAAAACATCCGCGACCTCAACTCGTGTGATGTCGGCGTGCGTGTGGCTCCCCTCGTCTTGGGGAGGGGATGCGGCTGAGCAGCGAGAGCACAGGGCTGACCTTGAGATTTGGGGTCTGTTCTTGGCTCTGACGCTGACCAGAGTCCAGTGGGTTGGGATGAACCAAGGGGCAGGGGCAAGTGGTACTGGGGAACTGCTTGAGCAGGTGGCTTGCTACGACTTAATCATCTTGACCATCTTCCACCGAAAACTGCAGGGCGCTTCGCTGACTGCTATAGACATACATTCAAGCCACAGATTTCAAAGCCAGCAAGCTCAAAGTCCTGAGAGTGGGGGCGGGATGGGGATGGTGGACAGCTGTGCTCTAGGTTCAGATCCAAGGTCAGATTTTAAAGCTGGCACTCCAAAGTGCAAGGCGGATGTTGCTGTTGTCAGTTTGGGCTAGTGTTTAATTGCACATGCTTTAGTATGCTCTATGAGAAGCTTAATATTAATATTCCTCTCTTACTTACTGGTAGGGAAAGCAGGGCCTGAGGAGGCCAGATAACCTTTTATTCTCTATGCATGTTTCTAAAGTTGCATCACTTAGTGTAGGATCCTCTATTTTCCAAGTGTTTATAATACATTTGTGGGGTAAAGCTGAAGCATCTTGGAATCTTTTTCCCCAGACATTACAGGTTATCAGAAACAGCAGTGTGTTACTTTGACCAAGCTCTGCAGTGTCTGTATAGATCAGATGCTTCAGTGGTGCTTTTTGGCACTTTAATAGCTGGTTCAATCAGCTATTAGATAAAAGTGCCCAAAAAGCCCACTAAAGCACCTGACCTACACAGACACTGGGAAAGCCGGGTACAGCTAATACAACACCTCTTCCGGGCATGTGCTGGGCTGGGTGTGGGGATGTACCAAGTTCAAAGTAAAGCACTGTTTGGGGGGCGGGGTTCCACATCTGCAAGCAGTTTACTGTATTAATTTGGTTCTTAAAATATTATGCCTGCATTAATATTCAGCTAGCTTTTACAAATGGTTGGATTAGTTTATTTGGCCATACAGATCCTAACCTTTAATTTTATATGCGTGAGAAACTGGAGTTGCAAATTTATCTTGAGGAAGGCTGTGCCTTTACATGTCCTGCCTTGCTGGAAATCCTACCATACATCAGGAAATATGTCCAATACACAATGATGAGAGAGTGTCTAAAGATATTTTGTTCATTTGTGTAGCCTTTTTTTACTTAGGCAAAATTCACTTCCCATTTTCACTGTGGGTTAAGTCTTTAGGATCAAGTTCTTTATAACTAGGTTTGAAAGTCTTGATCAGGCAGATTGCTGTCAGACCAGTTGTGCTTCATGTCTCGAAGTTGGCTTGTATATAAATGGAGAGTAGATTCACTACTGAAGCTTACTGTGCTGTTTTCCAAAGCCAAAGCAATGCTGCATGCTCTATGAATTGTTCTAATACTCAGGTCTTTGTCTCTCTGTTTATCGCTAGGAGATCAGCCACGATACCAAGCGTTTTCGGTTTCAGCTTCCATCGCCAGATCATGTATTGGGGTTACCAGTAGGTAAATACTAAAACACTTTATTTTTATTTGTAAGTTTTGGATTTTAACAGAGCGCTTAAAAAAGGAGCAAAGAGTTAATTTGCTGTTCAGGAAAACAAGGGATTGAACATTTCATCCTGCCATATTATGACGACAGGCCTTTTCACCAGCTCTGATCTATTGTACCCGTACATGTATTTCACTCATGCTACCATAAGCTCCATCCCCCCCGCCCTGGTAATGCACCCCCTGTGCTTGCTGCTGCCCTGCACTGCTGCCCTCGCTGTAGCCCCGCATGCAGGAGGCACTTCACCCAGGCAGCGCAGGGTAAGCAGCGGCAAGAAGATCCCCATGTGGCTCCTCCGCTCCCTGCAGCGCCCTTGAGAACAGCACCGCAGGGAACTCCCTGTAGGGGACAGCTGCTGTCCAGCTTCCCTCCCCTGCAACCTGGCGCTGCAAGGAACGGAGGAGCTGCACGGGGATCTTCTTGCTGCCGCTCGCCCTACACTGCCCCAGTGAAGCTCCTCCTGTGCCAGGGCTGAAAAGCAGGGCTGTGCCCCTCAAAGAACCAGCCCAGCCATGCCAGATCGTGCCTGCCAAGCTGCAGAGGCACCTGGGAGAGGGTAGCAGAGTGACAGGGAAAGGTGGCTGCTTGCCGTTCCTCGCTCTGTCCTTCCCTGCCCTGGGTGCCTCTGCAGCCCAGCAGGCGCAGTTGGGAAGAGCGAGACCACGCGGCGAGGCTGTGAGCGCCACATTGCAAGCAGCAGCATACTCAGGGGGCGCATCACCAAGGCAGCGGAGGGCAACCACCTTCTCCGTGTAGCCTCGCTCTTCCCAGCCACACTGAATCGCGCCTTTTGGCTCTGGATTAATATAATGTATAGTTTGTATTACGAAAGTGTTGCTCAACAGGGTGTTTATGGAGCAGCTGGGCTAAAACTTTCAGCAGTTTGCAACATGTTAAAATGTATCAATTCTGGATGAGTTAAGTCTGTAAGTACCCATAATAAATTGCATATATGCAAGTTATCAAATGTAGAGGACCAGTGGAAATTACTGTATGTACATTTATTTTGAAGTCAGTGTTTTTGGTCGCTTGAATTTCAAATTGGGACGCGGGAGCAGGCAACTGCTGTAGTTCCGAGTTGGGGCCAGAGTTGGACCCACAGCAGTCACCTGTCCTCCTCTGTAGCTTCTGCCCTCTCCTCTGTCCCTTTACCCCCCTTACTGTCATGTCCTCAGGGAAGGAGCCTGAGCAGGGAGGGTCTGACAGTAAATGGGGGCAGGAGGGCTACGGGGGAGAAGTGGGGTGGGCACTGAGGGCATCGAGGCCAACTGACTCCTCCCTCAGCAACTATTTTCCCTGCTGCAGCAGTGAGAAGGGAATATATTCAAACCAACTTTCTGATCATTAGATTCTACATCTGGAAAATAATCATAAATGTATACATTTCCATATATAGAATCAAAGTATTGGGGGATTCATCTTATATTCAGGGTTGTCTTATATTAAAAATATATGGTAGTTGCTTTTGAATTTTACAGCAGTGGTTCTCAATCTTTTTTGTACCAAGATCCATTTGTAAACATAGATGGCCTGTCCTGACCCAATCCTCCACACTTCTGACCTGCTGCTCCCTGCCCCCATACTCCAGCCCTCCAGTGTGGGGCAGAGGGTGGGTGCGTGGGGCAGGGGTGTAGGGTATGGGGAGCACCAAGCAACCCCTTGCAGGCTGGAACTCTGACTGTCTGCAAGGGGAAAGCCAGTTTCCCACATTTTTCTCTTTAAAGGAGAATTCATTTTTAAGGTTTGTTCACAACCCTTTCATATATTGCAACCCATTCTGGGCTCATGACCCACATGTTGAGAAACGCTGTTCTAGAGGATCCTGTACTGTAGTCAAAGATCTGATTGCAGCTAATGTAGATGTGTCTAAGTTAGCTATCAACTTGCTACCATGGGTTCTGATCACGTGTAGCTGCTTGAGTGCAGGCAGCAAAATCCGTAAATACATAGGCAGCTGTGTTGCCCTGATTCTGCTGCTCAAAGCACCCAAGCTGACTTCTTGACTGCTAGATCAGGTTTCCCTGCACCAGCTAGTGTCACACCTTTGACTCTAGTGTAGACATGGTTAGATGAGAAAGAGGTTGCAGGCTTTCACTCTTATAGCCCGTTAACAATGGATTTGGGGAGACAGGAAGAATAGTACATTTTAGAGATGTGTTATTGTTGTTCTTCAGGCATTCAGCAGATATCTGCCAGCTTTTTTTTTCTCCTCTCTATCATAAAGTTTTCAGGAAATTAGGGTCTGCCAAGGGTATTTTGCTGATGCCACTGAACTGTGAACCTTGAATTGAGGATAACCTGCTCAAGGGTCAACGACCCTCTTGTCCTGAACAGCACTCTTTCCAATCTGGCTCTTTTCCAAATTGCATAGTCCTGGCTGTTTCAAGCCGCACACGGCATGAGCTCTCCTGTTCTGCAAGTTACCTGTGTCCTTTTTTTCCCAGGCTGAGCTTGTTGTTTTCAGGAAAATTGCTAATCAATGGCAGAAGGCAGGGAAGGCTGGCTTCTTAGAGATTAACTTGTTCAGAGAGGCAGTAGCTTTTGTAGGTGACAGTCTACTTTGTCAGATGCTATGAAACAATGAAATCAATGGCAACAGCTGGCCTCCACTTTTATACAGATCCTCTTGTCTTCCAGTGGATAGTATGAAAAATACTTGTTTGTCCATGAAGGAAAACAAAGGTGAATGACTACATGAAGCAGCCCCCACTGCCTCTCTATACCCCAGGTCTACTCTTGTTTGATCTTTTCTCCCTCACTATTTCTTACTCCTGAAACACTTTCACCTAGTATTTAAATTGACTTCTTTCATAGGTCACGTGGTTGCTGCTTTGTGTGGGATCTAATCTAGGGACTTTACTTTTTGAAAGTGTCACTTGAACATGGGTTTCTCTAGCAGTACTGCTTTTTTGTGCTCAGAAGCCCTGATTCTGCAGTCCAGCTGCAGAATACTCACATTGCCACTATGGGTTCCTAAAACTGGGGTTTTCTGCCTTGGTTTGTGAGACTAGTAAAATACCTGTTTTCACGTGCCTTAAAAGAGAAAGCTTCAGTAAAAACCTATATAGGCAAAGATGATGTGAATAATCAGCCAGTTCTTTTGTTAATATTTAACTTGCAACTTCCTGCTTCCCAAATGTCCAGTCCCAGTATCCCCCTGAGATGCTTTAATATTAGTTTGTGACATAATAGCTTGTTTCTTAGATGTATATACTTAACACTAGGCTACAAGAATCATTGGTCATCACTGACATATAGGAGAAGGAAGAGATGCTGGAAACCCACCAGACATCAGGCTAGAGCAGCAATAAGCTAAATCACATATACTTCTATTTTGCTGGTAGATACCCAATATGTTTGTAAAAAACATGTTTGGAAAGAGTCTCACTTCATATGTAACTCAGTATGTCCTTCAAAAGCAGGATGCACGTGAGCAGAACAGAGACTGCAGGGGCTAGCTCTGTTCCAGCCACTGTACCACAGAAATTGTGGTATATCTGAGAAACAGAAATTGTGGTGATGTTGCTCTAGGAAGAGTTGGCTGGTAAAATTTTAGTCCCTCTGCATACTGGCTGCCTATCTGCAGAAAACCAAAAATAGTTTCATAGTTTCTATGGTTGGAAGGGACCTGAGTAGATCATCTAGTCCAACCCCCTGCCATGGCAGGAAGGAGTACTGGGGTCAAACGACCCCAGCAAGGTGTACATCTAACAAATATTGTCTTGTAAAAATTGTAGCTATTATCTATCTTTATTTTTTCTTCAGTAGAGATCTGGAATTATGTGTATGTGAATGCAATTATTTATTTGTCCATGGTATTGTGTGTTGGTATTATATTTATTAGCATGATGTGGGAAAAGCCATACTCCACATAATACACACAGGATTGTAGTACTCAAAGCAGTTCTAACGTGGTTTAGTGGACAGAGTTCAGGTAATGTCTAATATGCAAAAATAGTAAGATTTATTTTATAGTTTCACAATTTATTTCATAATTGCAGACAAATTCATAGCATTGTAGTTACCATATATATTCTGTATGTGGATAGCATTCCATTTTTATGTCATAATACAGGATTATCTATCTAAAGAACAGACATTTTTTGCAGCAACATGTACTGGATTAAAAGTTGCAGAAATGTAATGAAGAATGTTTCTGTGTTAGATGACTCGATTATGGGATACATTAGTAATACTGTTAGGCTATTTTTTAACATTGTGTTTTGCATCACAATACGTTATATTGGGCTAAGATCACGCATTTTATTTTCCCAACCTTTCCTTCCTTTTTGTTTTCTTTTTCTCCCAAGCCTGGAAAGTACAAACCCTTAAAGCTGAAAATGAGATGACAATACTGTAACTTTCTTTCTTTTTAGGCCAACATGTTTATCTTTCTGCCAAAATCAATGGTAGTTTGGTGATCCGGGCCTACACACCAGTTTCCAGTGATGAAATAAAAGGTTATGTTGATTTAATTATAAAGGTAAATTTTAGTTTCTGTTCAAGCCATTTAACTGGTTGTCTCAAATACAGCTCCCTTGGCAAGCAAGCAAGTAGCACCTGTGTAAATGCCATTTATGTCTGCGTACATGAGTTTTAGTTCCTATTCCCCACTGTGCAGCACACCGTGTCCTCCTAAGCATGCATTTGGCCTCTGGCCACATTTATTCTTTGTCTCTTTGTCTCAGTGTTGTTTCTGCATTTTGCATGGAATAGTCCCTGTATAAAATGCTTAAAGAGGAGGAGGAGCAGACAACACCCAGGGACCTTTCATTTCCAGAAGCTGTTTTACTGAGTCCCCAAACCACATTCCCTTTAGCTTCTTCTTTTCATGTCCCACTTATCTTCCTCTTTTGAGTGCCCCCCAAGCCAGCTTCTACAGGAGTGGTATGAATACATTTTCTGAGTAATAGGCATTGTTGGCTGTGGGAGACAGAGGGGGCTATAAGTTAGATATTCCATTGCTCGAAGAAATGCCGTAACCACTAAACGATGGGGCTCAATGATAGGCAAGTCGTCGTCCTCCTCGCAGTCCTGGTTTTTCTGTGATTAACTTTTGGGGATTTCACAGGATTATGTGTCTTCCTAGATGGAATAGGACAGTGATTCTCAACCTTTTTAGACTTAAGGCACTCCTCATTAAACTCAAGGCATCCCTTGGAAAATACCACATTTTTAACTCATTTTTTTGACTACAGAAAAATGATAGGGCAATTTTTCTGTTGCAAAGAACTCAGAAAGGCCACAACAAATGAGAAGGTATTTAATATTTGGAGTCCTATTTAAAAACTTGGGCTTATTTTGTGACTCAAGTGTGTACACCTAACAGTTCTAACACTGTGGCACTCCACAGCACCATTGAAAGAATCTTAAGGGACCCCAGGGTGCAGCAGCACTCTGGTTGAGAAAAACTGGAATTGGATCACAGCAGAAAGTAAGTGACTGGAGCTGATCCCTTTGGAGCATGCTTAGAAGGACAAGCTGAGTTGCATGGCAGGGAGGATCTGAAAACTGTGGGTGGCCTTAAACTCTGCATAAATGCTACTTAACTGCCTGAAGAGGGAGTTGGATTTGGGCCAGCTTGTTTACTGTACAAACCAGTGTTTGCCTGGGAAGAAAAAGTCTGTGAAAATTTAAACTGATACTGTCAAACAGCATAGTTATTAGTACGGGGTACCTTCCAGGGCTGCTGAATACACTTGAAACCAACCAACCCACCCTGGAGGAAGTTTGCCATGAAATCATCCTAGTTTGAAGGTCAAATATTGTATTGTGCATTCCATGCCTACATTTTCTTCAGCTGGGCTGCATGCAGGGGTGGTGGTGAAATACCAGCATTAGCATTTTGCTTGTAGAATTGCAGTGGCTTCTGGCTACAGTGGACAAACATATTTGAAAGCAAGGGATTTTCTGGATCATATTTCAGATGCTTAGTGTAACTGCAGGCAAGCAAAAGGCTGTTTTTTAAAAAAAAATTACCACTGCTACCTGGGACCTAACTGGTTTATGACACAAATAGCCACTGGTTGGTTTTTTTTCAGGTCTACTACAAGAATGTCAGTCCTAAATTCCCTGAAGGTGGAAAGATGTCCCAGTACTTAAACAGCATGAACATTGGAGATACTATTGACTTCAGAGGGCCAAATGGACTTCTTGTGTATAAGGGGCCAGGTACATTGATGTTTAAATGGAAGGTGGGAATTTAGTTATTTTCAAGGGCAGTTTAAAGCTTGAGGGCTTAAGTTTAGGACATGGCTTTCTTTTGAAATTAAATGGCAGGAAGAAACCCAGGTCTCTCTCACCAAGAAAGAATTCCTATGTTTTTTGACTGAAGCCTGCCCTAGTTGGCCATAGTGGAGGGGGAAGAGTGGTGCAGTCTTTCCTTGTTCACCCTGCCCTCGTGTTAGGTGTTGGTAATTCAGTTCTTTATACATTACTGCTGTGATCATTGTACCAGACGGTCCTGGCCTGTTTCACACTGCAAGCCTCCCTACGCATTGCCCTTTTAGGAAATTCGTTACTGCAGTTAAATAAACTCCCTGGCTGGGAACCAATTCCACTTTAGTTTTAAAACAGGCTTGACTTGGTTAAGGCTCTTGCATGTAGCTCATTCTGGATGGGAGGAAACAACCTGCTGATACAAACAACTCTCACTTGAGGTGGCTGTGAAGGAGAAAGGCAATTTGCTTCATGCACCTCAGATTTATGCAAGAAGCGCTGATGCTTTGTACTTTTCAGGATCAGGCCCTTATGAATAATATACAGATAAGTCCATTATCTTTTAGAGGGACTCAGTGACCCATGTAACACCTAGATCCACACACATTTCTATTGTGTTTCAGTTGCCACAGACAACGGCAGCACTACAGACAACAGCATGGAAAGCTCATTATTTGTTACAAATCTGTTAAATGATTTATCAGAGTGTGCATGTGAAAAATGCTCTGTGTAGAACTATCTGGTTGGCTTAGTTTGTAGAGACTAATTGCTTTGCAAATGGCATCTAATTTTCAAATTTGAGTAAAGCAGTGGCATCTTCTGGTGTGGAACAGAAGTTGTCTGGTTGTTTTCATGCCTGGATATTAGAGGTCACAGTTTCCTGGCTATGACTGCCAAGGGCTTAATTGGATTCTTGTAGCAAGAGCTGAAAGAATTACAAATACAGTAATAAAAAGGGTCTTACCTAAGTGTGCAGCACATTTGACTGCTTTATTGCAGATCTGTTGAATATTGTTACTAAAAGGTGAGATCTTCAGCTGTGCTTTCATAGAGTAAAAGTGATTTACCAACCTCTTGAGAATTCCCCTGGCAGAGACAGTGCTACTCACCACCCTTAGGCCCTTCAGCGTGGGGCCATAGTACTCCATCAATTCACAGCTGCCAGATAGTGTTTCAGGGTCAATATAGCTGGCTACAATTTGGTTAGCCTTGATTCTGCTCAGAATTATCCAGGACGGTGAAGAAGTCCAGAGAGGCTACCAAGGTACAATAAAGCCACTTCTGTCATTTCCATCTGTTTTCTGTTCTGAGCACTGGTTGGCTGGACCAGAAGACCTGACACAGTGAATTAAGCTGTAGGCAGCAGTAATTGTCCTTGCATAGCAACTGTATGGATTACTCATCAGTTCATTTACTTACAAATGTTGTGTGTTTCTTCCAGGTAAATTTGCTATCAAGCCTGACAAGAAGTCTGAAGCACAGATAAAGTTTGCAAAGCATCTTGGGATGATAGCTGGGGGAACAGGTGAAACTATTGGTTGCTTGTACAAGTTACAAAAATTGCCCGTTTCTGCAGTTTAAATGTGTCACGCTGTACACGTGCAGGTTTTTTTTTTAACAATTTAAATGAGTTTGCTGCATTGCAAACTAGACCACATCTGCATGTAGTTTAGTTTGCAACATAGCTATTTGCAACATAGTGGCTTTTTGACAGCTTGCCCCCTCCTGCCAGGGAGAAGTGGGCTGAAGGCAGAAGTGGGGAGGAGCCCGATTCTTGTTCCCCCCCAGAATCTGCTTGTGTTTCCTGTGCCCAGGGAGCATGCTGCGGTCAGGCCAAGCAGCTCCTAAGCTGTGATGGGCCCCGGTCCTTTCCTCCATGGCCATTTGGGCAGGCTGCTAGCAGGCCAGACGCTGGCCCAGCAAGAGTTGGTTTGGGCTGGGTGCTGCTTCTGAGCTGGGGCAACACCGGGGGCAACACCACCGCAGAGGGAAGGACCTCCTGGGGCTTGGGGGCTGCTTGGCCTCCCAGTAGCTTGCCCCCTGGCCACGGGAGATGTGGCAGGTTCCACAGAAGGAAAAAAAAAAAGGGATCAGGGCCCTCACTGTAATAGTGACAGAAGCCCCTAAATTGAAATGGTGGTTCTTTAATTACTGCAATTAAAAACCAACCATTTCAGTTTAGGGGACTAAACCACAGCCACGTCTACAAACACGCCATGTCATTGTGCTAAGGGTGGGCACTTTGCTAAAGAGCATACAGGTTATCAGAGGATTGTAATGAATGTCACACACACATTTTATTACCATGGAATTATTGTTTTTATTACCAGTTCAAGCTACTACCTAACAGTGCTTGCACTGATACAGGGATTTAATAGTTCAGTGGTTATTTGCTTGAAGTGAACATATTACACCTTGAATATCCAATGGTTTCTATTCTTCAGTGCTGAAGATCTTCAGAGCCCAGATAATTTTTACCACTATTCGTCAGTAGCTAATTGGTCCTGATTGCAGACATGATAGCATGATAGCATCCTGGCACAGTATTAATTGCTATCTACCACAGCAAGACAAAAATAGGGTCTTCAGTGTGGCTTGAGAGCCAATAATTTACACACATTCTAATTTTAGCTCTTAAACTGATTTAGTGCATGACCTTGGGTAAATCACTTAAACCTTTACCCTATGTACAATATTTCCTTCTCTTTACTATGAAAGTGCTGTGAGGGTTAAATGAATTAATATTGAAAATGGACGTTCCTAGGTGTGAAATATTACTTGGTCACTTTTGGAGTGAAATTATGGAACATCAAAGCTGATATGGGTTGTAAACTGGGATGTGAGGCCTTGATCCTGGGCCTCATGCAGACAAAACTCTCAGTGAAGTTGCCTGCTTCTGCATTGCAATCTGTGGATGGGCTTAGAGAAAAAGCTCATTTGTGACTCTTATTATGAATAGGAATTACACCAATGTTGCAGCTGATTCGTCACATCACAAAGGACCCCAAGGATGACACAAAATGTTACCTACTTTTTGCTAATCAGGTAAATATGCTGTAGCTTTTGTTTGCCAGAATCTGTGCTCCCTGCTCCTCCCACAGGACTTTGAACTGCTCAAACTGTTATGGTATTTAACCCAGAAAATTCCTTTTCTATATAGATTCAGTGAATGCTCTTCAGGATAGTCTCTCTTCACTTATATATATATTTAACACATATCTATGGGAAGACAAACATCTGATGAATATTTTGATATATTTTGTTTAAAAGTGGTTTGTAGCAGGAATTACAAGAGAGATCATGATTAACTGCATTAGATTTGAATCGCTTAGATTCAAGTTGGGTTTCTCTTACTCTTAAACAAAATATTATCCTGAACCTTATTGTGAAAAACTATAAGAAATTTTTCATTCCTGAAAGGAAGGTTTTATGTGAAATTCTTACCTCAAACTGGTATGCCTGATCACCTCCACTTCAAAATTTGCAAAAACACCAGTGCTAAGAGACCAAGACAGGGCCAAATGGGCTAACAGTAATTCTGAACATAAGTCTGAATTTTTGATATGTCTTTTTAAATCAATCCTTTAACACTCCTTTAAAGGAATCATGTAGCTTGGTGTTAAGTCTATTAATTTCACTCTTAAATCAGAATTTATAGCAAAGAAATGTTATAAACTACCAAATATTTAAGAGGAAAAAAACCTGCTTGCTTAGTTTGGCTACTTTAATAGTTATAAATGAGGAAGACTGAAAGGTAGAGGAGGTGAGAACTGTGTAACTTTGAACTACCTGTGATCCCTTACTGCCGAAAACAAAGTTAGCTCTGTTAGTTTGTATTACTCAGTGCACTGAGATAGTTTGGAGGAAAATAATTCTCTCTCTCTCTGGCTCTCCATTTTCTAGACAGAAAAAGACATACTATTAAGAACAGAGCTAGAGGAGGTTGCTAAGAAGCACCCCAGTCAATTTAAACTGTGGTACACACTGGACAGGCCTCCTCAAGGTAGGTTGCTGATGCATGAAAAAAGATCTTTTTGTCCTTCTCTCTGTATACAGGGCCTCCTTGTATACATCATTTGTACTGTACCCATTCCTTTGCTATCAGAGCCCTTCTAAAATATATTACTATCTTGAAACTCGTCTTAAAATGAGAAGTTGTTCTGTAAACCTTTGCTGCAAAGTTCATTCCCTGGACTTCCCAGCAAAATCTATAGTTCTGCTGCTTTGTGTTTTCTCTTTTTCTTGTTTCTTCAGCAGAATCATATTACATTGGCAGGTACTAAGGAGTTCAGTTAGACAAGCTGTCATGGGCACAACAGAAAAGTGGTGCTTACAGTAGTTAGGTCCTGGTAGGCTGCAGTTGCAGGCACCAGAGATGAGAATGTGAATTGTTAGATTTACCTCCCTCTTAAAACACTGGGAGCCAAGTGCCTGGCTTTATTCGGAGTGGTGTGGTCCTATCCTTGTGTGCAAGTAGCTTCTTGCAGTGGTGATAGTGCATACAGCCCACAAACAGCAACATGTGAAGGGTAAGCATTGCTGAAGATACAGATGGGACTCTCGATATGAATTTATATTCAAATCTTTGTAAGATACTAATAGCATCCCTTGTCACTTTTGTCTTTCAGATTGGAAGTACAGCTCTGGTTTCATCACTGTGGACATGATTAAAGCACATCTTCCTCCACCTGGCAATGATTCCATCATTCTGATGTGTGGGCCACCTCCTATGATTCAGTTTGCTTGTCAGCCCAGTCTGGACAAACTGGGTTATTCCAAAAATAACATGTTTGCTTATTAACATGAAAAGGCATTGAACAACATCAGTAAACATACTATATTCCTGGCACATGCTGTGATAATCCTCTATACTGCAGCTCTTTTAGAGCAATGTAATGCTCTGATGTAGACTCTATTCCTTTTTAAGTTGAATGTCAAGAATTTTATTGCCTAGTTACTTAAATCTTTTGTATTCCTACATAAATTTTCAATATTATAACACACGCCCTATTGAGTAATATTCTTTAACCTCCCTACATTAAGCAGTAAGATACAGAGTTGCATATTTATAAGATTAAAGTATGAAGATGGTATTACTGTATAAAGTTAAAGGCCAGGAGACTCTAGGCACTGGCATTCAATTATCCTGACATGCTCTGCCTTCACTGCTGTACTGAGAAAATTTTGTATCTGAGGAAGGGAGAAGTTCTGTTCATTTGCTTAATTTGTTAGGATCAACATTCAGGAGCCTGCGTTTGTGCCCTGAAGTCTGAAGCTCTTTCCCAACTCATTAGGAGTATATGGCATGACCCTACAAGTAATTTACTAATTAACATGACTATGTTTTTGTTGCATCACCTTCGTCCCTGTGAAACAAGGGATAAAAGTCTTGGTAATCCTAAGAAAACAAAAAAGATTGGGAAGAAATGGCAGTGGCTCAGGGATGCTGAATAGAATTCTCAAAGCTTCTCAAAATTGCTTTATTGTTGTAATAAGAATTCTCATTTCAGAATACAGCTTAATTTGGGAGGCTAATATTTAACCTTTCACTGAACCACATTGCACTGAACATTATTCTAGGTTATGTTTTCTTATTACCTTAACTACCGTTGAAGAAAGAGGGTTTCAGTAACTGTCACTGCCAAATGCATAACTGATATTTACACTGCAGTTCAGTGTAATGTATCTAGTGACATTAGATTACGGCCTTGTTGCACAGTAATTTTGGGCAGCTCCTGGAGCTCTTAACTCCTGGGTTGTCCACACATTAATACCTGAAACTAGTTTTAAGTGCTTGTTATGTGGCTCAAAGTTATGTCATTCCAGGGTAGGATTCTCTCTGATCAGCTCATGTTACACTAAGGCGTAACCACTGTAGGCTCCACTTTAGTGTAAATACCCTTTCCACTGGCCCAGATCAGTCGCACTGCTGCCACACCTCCCCAGGCACTCCAGATCCCCTCTCACTGCCCCCCTCCCTCTCCATTCCTGCCCTCTTACTTGTGGCTGTCCAGCCTGTCTGCCCTGGGGTAGCAGGTAGGGAAGGGGTAACCTTCCTGCCTGGATGCTGCTGCTGCTCTGTGCCAGAAGACCAGCAGCCTGCACAGCCAAGGCAGGCAGGTTATGCCCCAGGTGGTGGGTGGAGGCAAAAGATGGGGGAACTTGGATTTAAAAAAAAATCTCTTTAATGACTCTACTGCTTTACATTCTATCCTCAGGCCTTATTTGTACTGTACTATGCTTTAACCCTGGAAGATCTGGGGGACAGGAACTATGTTCTTTATTTAACTGTAAAGTCCCACACACCTTACACATAAGACTTTTAAACCAAGACCGGACCAAAGAATTGCTAACTTTTAAAAATATTTCTTGGTACCTTACTGATGAAATCCAGTGACAATTCAAGTGAAGGAAGGATCAAAGTTTGAGGCAAGGAAACAATGATAGGCCTGAGCAGGGGAAAATAGCAAAATTTAGATGCTTAAGGCCTCTGCTACATGTTATGTGTGTTACACAGTTAATGGGTTAATGGTGCAATAAATTAAATCAGCCACATCTGTGAAGTAATTATCACACTAACAATGCCTATCCAGCTATAAAAAGAGCCAACCAGCTACAAAGGTAGTGCTTGAAAATATAAAACAGCTCTATAGTTGGTTTCTATCCAGCTTTAATTTGAATATGTGGCAGGACCCTAAGATAACAAGGCTAAAAAAGGACTTAAATCTGAAATAGTAATTCTGACCTGCTTAAAAGGCTATTCTCAATTCTTCTCTTCAGAGTGGCTCATTGGAAGTGTGCCACTGTGCAGAGAAGAATTAGATTCATTTGGCCAAGAGAGTAAGACAGCATTGCCTACTAGTTAGGGCATTTATTAGAGAGGAGGAGGTGCAAGTTCTAATGGTCCAAGGACTTTCTGTATTTTGTTTAATGACTAACTGCCCTGGGAGTGGGACCTGTGGCACTCTAGTCTGGTAAATTTTGCATTTCAAGGGAGCACCTCTATTTTAAAAGAAAAATGAGCCTTCCTCAGTTCCTTGAAATGAAACATGCAAGGACTTAAATTTGGGAAAGGCTTTGGGCTGAAGATCCCAAGTGCTAGAAGAGGTCTTACCACAGTACATTGAGTAAGGTACCTCAGTCTTACAGACTGACAGCATTTCATGTTGGCTGCCTGTAAACTGCTGTTCACTGGGATACTTTTACTATGTGCATTTGTTCAGTGTCTACCAAGTTCAGAAGTTATTCCAAGTTAGGGGATATTTATTAACTACTGAAGAGAATATAGGCATAGAGGAATCAGCCTAAACTTCCCCACAGCCACGCTTGTGTAGAAATTACTACAAAGAGTCACCAGGAGATAGAGAAACAGCCAGAATTTATTCACTACAATGTGACAGCACAGATGTCAACATTTTGCATTTCCTTGAACCATTCTCTCTCCTCTATCCTGCTAGCTTGATTTTTTTTTTAGCATAGGCAAAAATTAGAAATTGAAATAATCTGATAAACTTTTGTTTAAATTGTTGTGTAGACTTTACTATGACACACAAGCTTTAAAGTGTTACATTAGAAAAAAAATCCAGTCAGGCCTCCTGGAAATATGCCAGCAGTGTAACACTGCTTTCCTCTCTTGTACTGGTAATGGTGCCACTTGAGTCACCATTCCTGCATTTGTGGGTTAATTCATCACTGAACATTTCAGATGCTTAGTGTCCCCTGTGCTGATAATTAATACTCCTTTCCTTGCCTTTTGAAAGCGCTGAGTGGAGGTGTAGCTGATCCCACTAACTCCAATGGGACTTTCCCATGGAAATCCCAGTCTTTGTCAAGTATATAAATTAAACAATTTCACCATATCCTTTATACAGCAAGAATAGACATGGTGGAAAATAGCTGCTTTAATTCCTATAATTAACATTTATACAAAAGCTTTCTGAGGTGAAGTGGCAAACTAAGCTTCATAAAAAAGTCACTTAAGTTCCCCCTGGCTTTAGAGTCACAAATGGGAAAATGTTCAGTAAGACTGAACCTGAAATGAAGGGAGCCAGCAAACGGAAGCAGAAACAAAATGAAACAAAACACAGCATAAGGTTTACAAAAAAAAAATCACCAGGTTCTCGTGCAAACATCACAGCTTGTTTCTGGCCAAATCTCTGCCATGAGACTATCCAAAGTTCATATACATTTAATTACAGTAGCACGAAGCAATTCAGTGACAGAAGGAAAGTGGCTGGTAAAGGCCTTACAGCTGATCACCTCCAATTGCTTGTTCTGAGTTCAGGGAACTCCATTCTGTATGCCACTCTGACTCACAGTTCAGGCAAGTTCAAAATGTTCAGAGCCCACTGGCC
Source organism: Crocodylus siamensis (assembly GCF_052110815.1). Lineage (NCBI taxonomy): Eukaryota > Metazoa > Chordata > Crocodylia > Crocodylidae > Crocodylus > Crocodylus siamensis. The sequence continues at coordinate 194,900,424 of NC_143396.1, forward strand.
CATTAGTACTTCCTTAGGTTTTGCTTTTTATAGCAGAAGGCTATATACAGTAGAACTCCCTAAAACTTTCCATTTGTACAAGGATCTGTCGTCACTTGCAACAAACCCCATGCCAGTTCCATTGCATGCACTTCAAAGCAACTGCAGAGGGAGTGTTGAACCCTGGTCTGAGAAAGTCAACATGCAGGCTGTCTTCGCTGGGTGTTAGGTCTGTTCCCTGACTATGAGCGCACTCTGTTTATAATAAGTACCAAGAAAAACTAAGCAAAGTAGCCTTTTGGGTCCCTCATCTTTCCCGAGAGTCTCAAATTGTCCTTCTAATTGTTGCTGGTTTTAGGCAGAGAGAGAAAAAGCATAGTAAGGATTAATGTATTCCCTCCTGGCCTATTCTGGGAACATGCCCACTACATCATCTCACTTTTGCTGCTGGCCATTCACAAGGTGTGAAAGCTTATCTGTCTTCTCTCTCCATCCCAATGTTATAAGCAGGACAGAGAAAGCAGAGACAAATGGAGGTACAAGAGGAGGGAACAAAGTTCCTGCTCCCCCACTGACAGCTTTCTCAAGCTCCTAAACTAGCCCTGTCTATACAGCAACAGTTCTGTAAACATTGTAGCTGTCTGCCAGACCCCAGGATAGCACCTACTGCACCATTTGGTCGAGGAGAAAAGGAGCAGTTGGAATTGTTAAAGGCTTGTCCTCATTGCTTTTACTTAATTCAGGAAGACTCTGAACCTGTGGCTATGGTGCCAATCTACTTACATTAATCCCTACGTGGAAAGTAATTATAAAAGTACAAAATTATAAAAGTTTGCTTGCAGCTGTGCACAAATTCACTATATATCTGCAAAGACATCTTTTACTGGTTTTGCTTCTCAACTCTGGATGAGAAATTATTTTGCATAGTTTTTCTTTTTAACATCTAGGTAAAAATACTTATTAGGGTACCCAGTATATTTTTCTTTACCTGTAAAGTGTTGCTGTATCAATGACATATAACTTATGTCTCATTAGCAGAAAAGCATACGCTATTTTCTGCCATATAGCACCCAGTTTCCTTGGCCAGTTATCTGGATGTGTGTGTGAGGTATTAGTGTTCTTGATCATGCTGAAACATCATCTCCAGTCTTCAAACGTGGGTGTTAAAAATCTATTGTCATTCAGCATTTCATCTTGGCTTAGCATATTCTGAAAGAGAGAGAACAGAATGTGGATTACGTAAGTATCCAGTTAGATGCATATAGCATTGGGAAAGGAACCAAAATAAAACCTGATTCACAACAGATGGAATTTGCTGTATTATTACTATTATACATCCCATGGAATAATGCATAGAAAAATTCAAAATTATGTGCAGAAACTCCAAATTATGCAAAAGTAATTTAATTTATTTATTTATTTTACAAATTAAACTAAATATAACACTATTTGAATGTACTTTAGAAATATATGCAGGTACTTTGTATAGTTGGGGGTGGGTGTGGGGGGTTTTGTGAAGATGTGGGGAGGTATGTGTGCATGTGGGGTTTGTGAATGGGGTTTGGGGATTTGAGGGGTGTTGTGAAGAGGAGTGTGTGGGAGGATTTATAGGTGGGTGTGCCCCCCCCCAACATCTCCCCTCATGGTGCACCACTGCTGGCAGCTCAGTGGCAGTAGGCAGCAGGCCTTCAGGGTGCTCATGGCCACAGCAGGTAAAGTCGCTGGCGGCACGTGCCTCTGGCTGAGTCTCAGGGCCTGCACTTGCTGGCACAGCCTGTCTGACCCACTGGCATGCGCCTTTGCCTAGACCAGGCTGGCTCTGTGCCAGCGTGTGGGGCTCATGACATTGCAGGTGGGAGCTGCCTGCCATTGGGCTGGGCAGGCTCCATGACTCCATGAGCAGCTTCCCACTGGGGTGCTAGAAGCCCTATCTGGAGGCATGGAGCTGGCTGGCATGGCCCAATGACATATGGACCAGGAGCTGCGTGCCATTGGTCTGGACAGACTCCACGTCTCCACATGGGGATTCCAACACTCCAGCAGGAAGCTGCACATGGAGGCAAGCAGGAGCCCACCTGCCCTGATAGCGTGCGACTCCATGCCTCCATGTACGGCTTCCCACCTAGACTGATGGTGTGCTGCTCCCAATCTACATGCCATTGGGCCAGGCCAGCTCTCTACATTGGGTTTCTAACACTCCAGTGGGAAGTTGCAAATGGAGTCATGTACCATTGGGCTAGGCAGGCTCCTGCTTGCCTCCATATGCAGCTTCCCACTGGAGTGCTGGAAGCCTCACATGGAGGCACTGAGCTGGCTGGCCAGCCTGGCCCAATGTCATGCGGCCTATACCCACCCACAAACTCCACACCTTCCCACCCACACCACTCCTCCCGCAGGCAGGAGCTCCCCTCCCCACTTATCCAGCTGTACAGTCAAACGGCTTTGTGCCTTGACTTCATAGAAGTGGAGGCACAGAGCCCTCCCACAGTTAAATTATGTAAAATTATGCAATTTTGCACAGTCATACGTTTAATACGCAAAATTGCGTGGGCGCATAATTGCATTATTCCCCAGGGTGTACTATCAGTCAGTTGAAATATGTTGCTAATATTAACAGAATGAAACTGGTTTCTTCATTGTAGTTTAATGTAGCAGGTTGATTAGTATTAGGAACTTCTTACATTTAGGTGATACTGCATGCATCTACACAAGTGCTTTACTGTGGGCGCTGACTAATTAGTTCTGCAGTAAAGTGTTACTGCCTACACACGTGGCACTATTAGGCTGCAGTAAACTAATTAACCCTGTTGTAGGATAGTACTGCCCAACACAAGTACAATCCCTCAGCAGAATTTAGTGCACTGAAACATACGTGTAGATGGTGCCTGAGGACTGCTGGGGTATGAAGAGGCTACAATGCAGGGGCTGCCTGCTGGGCTAGTTCTGCACTGTAGCACCCTTATGCCTCAGCCAGCCCTTCTGCAGCACATTGAGCCAGGGCACTGCAATTCTGAGCTGGCAGGCTTACCTCCCAGGAGCAATAAACTCCAGCATGAACTGTGCTGGAGTTCATTCAGGCACATTAATAGAACATGTAGATATGCCTACCACTATGCAGAGGAAGCTTACATAACTGTTCATTCTGCCCTCTAGCAGGTTTGTCTTCTAAAATTAGTTTACAAATACAGGCATCAATGGCATAGTTAATTTTATACAGTGTGTTGTCCATATTTAGGATTCTGTTCAGTGAAAGTAAGCACTTCTTAAGGGAGATGGGACAGCCATTGCTCGCAAGATTGTTAAATTGAAAAACTGCAATTTCGGAACCCGTTTTTGTTAAGTACAGGTACCAGTTTGTCTCACATTATACACAGGATGTGTTAATTACATTTAAAACCATGAGCATTTGTGCATTCAAGCAGGAAAACACATGCTAAGTGCTATCTTACGGTAGTAAAGTTAAGACTTTTTTTGGTAGGAATATCTCCATTTAGCATTAAATAATATGTGCTAGGCTGTTGTGGGACTGCACCATGAAGATAATACCAGTGGTCCTCACCAGTTCTAGTATGGTGCTGGGGCTGGGAATGACAGACAGACACATGGTCGTCAGTTCCAGCCCTTCCATCACACCAGAGCCTTAAACCAGCTCTGGAGGTAGGAGGGGGATAAGGTGGGGGGGCGGCGGAGGAGCGAAGACTGACAAACAGCTGATTGACCACACAGCTGTCCCCAGCTCTGTCCACAGAGTTGAGAACATGTAGCTGCCCAGAACACTTTCTAACTCGTAGTAAAGCTTACTGTGATCTAAATAAAATATGTCTTAAGTGTAACGTGTGACACAGCCCTGGGCAGAGGGTGAGGAGAAGCCATGGATCCAGCACATCAATTACACCCTATTTGAAATCTGAGATTATGGATAAAGGATTAAAAATGGTTTTAAAAATAAGAAAATGCTAAATTCTGGATCCAGAACCAAGATGCAGATAAGTAAAACCAGGACACTTCCAGAGTCTTACCCTTGAAAATCACCTGGAATTAGGGGTGTACTGATAAAGATTTTGGGGCCGATACCAGTGGTTGATTATTAATGAGCGATATTGACTGATACTGATCCAATTGCCCATATCCAGCCTAGCAGCTTGGAGAACAGCATCCAGCTGGTAAGTCTGTTGGGGGGGAAGGGGCAGGGGGAGGGATCGAGGTGGGGGGTTGCCGAATGAGGCCCCTGCGGTGAGGGAGTGGGGCTGGGCGCTAGATTGAGCCACGAGTGGTTCATCAGCAGGGCACGACTCCCACTGCTGCACACAACCCTGGGGGAACCATGGGGAGCATGTGGCCCCCCGATCAGTGCACAGGGTATGGATGGGCTGCTGCTGTGGACTGGGACCATGGGCAGCACCAGGCTCCTCCCAGTGGGAGGGCTGGGCCTGGGCTGTACTCGGGCCAAGAAGTGGTGGTGCTGGGAGGGGTTGCTACGGGGTGGTAGTCCGTTCTTCCCCCACCCCAGCGCTGCCACCACCTGCCCAAGCACAGCCCCAGCCCAACCCCCCTGCCGGGAAGAGTCTGGCACTGCCCATGGTCCCAGTCCACAGCAGCAGCCTACTCTCGCCCTGCACACAGATCCAGGGGGCATGTGCCCCCCATGGCTTCCTCAGGGGTGCATGCAGTGGAAGAGCCCCCCCCCCCCCCGATGAGCCACTCAGGACTCCGTCCCGTGCCCAGTCCCACTCCCTCCCTCATCACAGGGGCCTCAATCTGTCCCCTTACTCCCTTCCCTCCCTTCCGCTCCTTCCTGTCCGACACTTTTACCAGATGGATGCTGCTCTCCAAGCTGCTGTGCTGTCTGCATGCATCCTGTGACATTACTGGTGACACTGTCAACCACATCAGCCAAAAAAAGCTGATTACCAATAATGTCAATTTTCCTTTTATCAATGCCGATACAATATGGACTGATATATTGGGTTACCTCTACCTGGAATGACTACATTTTCCCAAATTTTGGCAAGATATATTTGTGACTTTTAAAGCAAGTGCAAGTTGATACATACCGTGAGATTGTTTATGCCTTGAGAAAGAGCCCCTATTTGCATTACCGTTCCTTCTGAATGTTCCATCTGTAAAAGCATTCAGCAACTTGATCAAATAAGACAATGGCTACAATTTTATTTAGACTCTATATGCATCTTTGGAAGGTGTCCCTGACTTGAGAAAAAGAAAATCTTGGCATAATAAATTGCTACTCTGAATATTATAAAAAGTAACAAAAATATACAAAAACTCACAAATCAAAAGGGGGAAAAAATCACCATGCCAACATGCCTTATAATACTATGAAAATGCAGTAATGACAGGAAGACAGATTTCTCATCAAGAGAACCAGTGTTCTTGATCAGCTGGTAAATATATTCCACAGAGTTAGCACTATATTTCATGTGAACCTATTGATATATTCCTAAATTAGGCAGTTGTTACAGTCATAGTCACAACATTCAGAAGCATTTCAAGATATATTTAATAACTTGTGTGGTGCATTCCTACTAGACAGGCAATACAAGAACCCAACATGCTGTCTTGCTGATTCTAATAAAAGGATATCAATCTTCATGATGTCAGATGGCCTACAATGTCAAGGGGTTCATTTGTTATTCATTAAAAGCACTAATTCTTCAGTAGACAGGCGTGTGTACGTACACTCTTACCTATGTACTCTCCATGTCATTTGTTTAACTGAAGGTGGAATTTCATCAGGCTTTGATGTTAGATGTATTTGGTTCAACTTCTACAATTGTATTGAGTAACTGAAATGGGGGTTATGAGTATTGGTAAATGCACTCACTTGCTACTGTTTTCTAAGTAATTGGACATTTCTTATCCCTTCAGTCACTAAAAAGGATCAAACTACATTTAGATTAGTGATATTAGACATTTAACTCTATTAGGTTTTGATCCGCTTTCATTTCCGTTGTATGCTTAATATTTTATTCTGAAAACACTAACATAAGAGATCCCAAATGAGAACCATATTGCCTTTACAAAAAGCATTAATTCCACCTGCCTCCTCTAAACAGTGCAGTGCAAAACATCCATTAAATAAAAAAAAAAGATTAAGTAAGACACTACATTTCAGATGAGCAAAAATGAGATGTTAGATGCGGTAAAATCATGCAGGTGAAAAATGATTGCAGTTAGTCTTTTCAATTTTGTGATCATTAACTGCTTTCTGCTCTAGAGAGAAAAGTGCTTCCAAGTCAGATCTTCAGCTGGTGTAAAATGTCACTGATCCACTACAATAGATGGAATTATGACAATTTATACTAGGCAAAGGTCTGCCCTGGTTGGCTTTTGTGCTCTGCAGAATCTATACAAGTACCCAGTAGCTCCTTTTTGAAGGTTTTCATCACTTTGTACAGACTTTCACAGTGAAGATGTTAAAAAGTTGTCACGGTTTCAGCCTTTGGCTACTTAGAGGTATGGCATATAAACTCAATTCTATTACCAAAAGAAAGGGATCACTACATACATAGCAAAATGGGCTTATTCAAGTATTATTTTATTATTTCAATGATAATAGTGTTCATTAGTGGTGCATCTTTTACATATACTGCTTAAGCATAATTAATTCATACATGTATGTATGCACAAAGAGTGAAACTGTTGCTCTCTTCTACTAACAAGTCTATTAAAAATATACAGTCCAGTTTTTGAGACTGAAGTCTCCTGATAGCTCTGTACAAAGTAGTCTGAATAAATTTATTACATCATAAGCCACTTACAAAGATAAAAAGGAGTTACCTGTGCAGTATTTTATGAATTATGAAAATTAAAAGTAAAAACACCAAATGTTTTTACCATGACCCTCAAATGTACAGGCAAAATACATTGATCTTCGAAGTGTAAAGTTTTTATGTTTCTGAAAAAAGGATTTACAGATGGATGGGTAGGTTTACACTTAGAAAGATAATGTGACATTTTCAGTATAAAACTCTTCAAAATGTCCATAGCCCATATGTTCTCAATGAGTTCATGCGGATGCAGCACATATTTTGTTATATGGTAACAATGTTATTTGCAAGCTTTGGAATGCATGAGGAGAATGAGGGATGAGTATGACATCACTCTGTTTGTCCCACCTGATCCAGTTTGTCCAATTCCTTATCAGAGGAAAGTGGACTAAATCCTTTGTAGCCACCATAGCTCTTCTGAGTACCATTAGCTGCACCTGGACTTGTATCCATAGGACAAATGTAATCTGTAGATTCATCAAATTTCTTTTTTCTTAGGTTTCCAAAATGTGAAAATCCAAGTTTCTTTGGCTAAAATTATGAAAAAACAAAGTGTATGTGAGAAAAACCAACTGTCTTTTCAGATGTGAAGTCTAGTTTGAAGTTGCATGTATTGATTCCAAAGCTACTTTCTGCAATTTCTATAATACTCTAGATGCTTTTAACTTAATTTCTATTGTCTACCTAGTAAAATAGGCTCTGATTTAGCAAGAAACTTAAGTGAAAGCATGACATTAAGTACATGAACAGTCCTACTGAAGTCAGTTGTACTAACTGCAGAACTTTTGGCATGAGTACTGCAATTGAGAACAGTAACAGTACTTAAGTGCCTTACTGAATATCACATCCATAGATTGTGGGTTTCAGTACTTTTTCTAAATAAGAATGATATTAAGCATATGCTTCAGTGCCTTCTTGAATGATGGGTATTAATACTAAGCATAGCACATAAATAAGTTGCTCAGCTGAAAAAAATGAATTAGTTATATGAGTAAAGTTACTTGTGATTAAGTGTTTATAGGCTTAATTTATAAATTCAGTTTATCATGTTGCAAACAGCTATCCCCAAATCTTATTAATGTGTGTGCCAGTGTGGCTGAATACAGGCTTCATTGAGTAGGGACAGAATCTACTCTGCCATTCACTCTCTTTTTGCAGCTAAAGAACCCTTTCTTACAGCTGGTGCCAAACTGGCAGCAGCTCTTGGCTGCCTGCTTTAACTCTCTTACAGCCAAAAGTGGCTGCCATTTCAGCTGTGGCTGTGAAAGGGCTAAAACTTTAGCTGCGAAAAGAGAACGAGTGACAATGAAGAGTCTACTCCACCCCTCCTGCATGCCCAGCACAGAGCCAGCCAGCCCTGGCAGCTGTTACAATGTCCCCATGCCTCCATTCTGGCATGGAAACCATGCACCCATTTTTGGAAGGCTAATATTTAGAAAAAGGTGCATGTAGTTTGCCAGTAAATAGAATAGATTTTTTTTAACTTGGTTAAATCTCTGTTAAATTAGGAAACAGATGATACTAAATATAAATATTGTTTTAGAGAGTTTTAAGGAATGGCTGTGCTGATGCACATTTATTTCTTCAGTACATGAAGACAGACTTGTGCTGAATATATAAAATTGGGAATAACTAAAATTTAACTGAACTCATAACTGACTTCTCCCACCTCCCAAGTTTGCCCCCCTATTCTATTACCAAAAAAAAAAAGGCAAGAAAAAAATAAAAGCAAATTGATAACTAGATCAGAAGTTCAAGAATTCCTCTCTTCAGAAAGGAGCATACCCGAACTTTTGCAGTTGTAGTGAGAGGCGTGTAAGCTGTGGCTTCCATTATTTCTCTCTTTTCTTGCTGTGCCTCTGGCCCAATCAGCACATTAAAGTTAGTGGTTAAGTGGCGTCTCAGAAGGGTCTTTTGAGGTGGAATGTTAAGCAGCATTGCCAATGTGTCACCATTGAAGCGAGGTTCAAGAATCTATTAAGCAAAAAAACCTGATAAAGTTTTGTTTGTTATATGGCTGAATCTTTGTAATGTCAAATGGCTTTAAAAAAAAGATCATCCTACAATGCTAACTAAATAAGAACATACCGATGATTCTAATACCAAAAGTCCTAAAACAATATTAAGGGAAACCATTGCACTCAAAGCTTCCTGACTTTACTAAATTGCTTTTAATTTCTTATCTCCTAAGTCCAAACTAGTTCCCTTTCCTGATTGCTGGTGAAAGTTTCTCAGCAGCACAGTATGTACTATTCTTTATTTGTGACAGACTTCTGGCTCAGAAGTTGAGTTTGATCTGTTTGAGGTACTCTGGTGATTGTTTATCAGTAAGTAATTTCTACTAAGTAATTTATTTCTGAAATATTCTGGATAAGCACTAAAATACTCAGAGACACCATCCTGCTTATAAAATTATTTTGCGTGTAGCAGATTCAGAATGTTTTCAGATGGTTCAACACTGAGCAAACTAAATCAGACTATAAATATGCAAGTACATATCTCCTTCCTGTTTCATGTTTGAAAATTAAGCAAAAAGTTTTGGTAAGGTTACTTGGGGGAAAAAAAGGTTAGTATATTCATTAAAAAATGGAAAAAAAAGGAAAACAGTTCTCACAATGAGACCACCGTGAACCCCACTCCCCCGAAGATTTGGCGCATATTCTGCCAGATCTACTGATCTGAGCCATTCCATCACTCTGTGATTGGACCACTGAACTACTTCTGAAGGTGAAATGTTCTGTTAAAGAAAAACAAAAAGATGATGTGACAATATAATTATGTGGCAAAGTACTTCTTAACGAATAGTAAAATATGCACCTAAATCCAATTCAGATAAGAAAACTGGTAAACGCTTGAAAAAGATTTAAGCACAGCAAGTGGATTTATCACTCATGCCTGATTAGTTATCAGTTATTATTAAAGTGTTCCTTCTTTTCCCCCCCAAATCAGTATCCCCCAGTTTTAAGGTACTCGTCTTAATTTCTCATACTTCCCACGGAAGAGAGGTAGACTCTTAACTGACTAGTGAGATGGTAAGTTAATTCTGTTAGTGGTGGAACCCATAATAACTTCTCTATCAAATAAAGCAAGACACCAAAAATACTATGCAATAAAAGAATGCTTGCCTTGCAAAAATATATTAGACTGTTTTGTATTTCTGAGGAGCCTAATACTATATTATCAAGGCACCCAGTACAAAGGTTTCAAATACAAATGCTACCCAGAGTAAGGATAAATTAATATTGGCTGCTGGAAATGCTGCTTAAGGTGATCAAAGAATCAGAGAAACTAAGGCAGCTAAGGAAATAACCATGAAATATTCAAAATAACCTATTCAAACAACTTATGAAATGTTGATATACACATGAATGATCTGCTCACTTTGATAAAAGTTACGGGGGAATGATGAAAAATGGTTAAATAATTTCTAAGCAAGATTTGCTGAACATTCTCTGAATATTCAACGATTGTTCAACCAGCTGCAGAATTCACAGGTAGCCTGAAACCTGAAAGCTTGCAAAGAAGAAATTTTCCAACTATTTGAGTTCATCTAATAGAAGATCAGATTTAGCCAAAGAACCTTGTCTGCAGATAGAATATATCCATGGCCATTACATTCTATTCCACTGACAGTATAAACCTGATCCCCATGAGCGTATTTGGTTATATGCTAAGGTATGAGTCATATACCTTGCACTTTTAAAAATTATTCCATAGTATAAAATGGTAGTTTTTCCATAAATTCAGTTTAAGCTATCTTTTTCTTGATTACATCTCATTTCAACCAGTTATGCACCAGGTACCTACAGAAGATACTGGCTTCCCTTCCACACAGGAACGTAGAAGATAGCGTAGTCCTACGCATTTAGGCTTGGTGCAATGAAAAGGAGGTCTGCATTATCTTACACTGTTTGCCTCCTAGGGTTGTGGCATTTCCTTTGAGGAGATTCCAGACTCAGCTCCTGGCAGCCACAGCTTGTACATTGTACACTATATTAATTCCCCTTCAAACTGACCCTTGACTGATGTGAGATAAACAAGCACTGGTGGTAACACTAGACTTGAGAAACAATTTCTTTTTTACCTCATTGACTGGCCTCCTACGTAGGCAGTGGGGATTGAAATTGTTGACATGCAGCACATGAATGGCACATTTAATACTGAGATGATGCAGCTGGCTGGTGACTTTCAGAAACAGAAGGTCATTCTGAAAAGAAAAAGCTTAATTAAGAGCATAACATACTAAAAAAACCCAAAAAACAACTTTTCCTGGGAGGTTAGAGTCAAGTTCTAAGCTTGCTGTGCAATTTGTGTAATTGTGTAGATCAATAAAGGATGTTTTTGGTGAATTAAAGATGCATACTCCCCTTGGCCTATGGACATACGAATGAAGCCAGAGGAAATCACAGCATCGCTGTGCTTTGGAAGGCAGGCACTTGAAAGACAGGCACATTTGATTCATCCCATGGTAAATCTGCTGCAGCTCAGATGAGGCTAAACCCCATTAATAAGTTGCCCCACATGTTCATAAGTTCCTTGAACTGAAATAGCTTTAGTAGCCACATGTTAATGGGTACATGTGTCCACAACTATAGGAAAAACAGTCACCATGTAACACAAAGCAAAAAATAACCTAAAAATCTAAGATAAAAACTGCCCAGGCTGTTGGTCTAGTAAGTGTAAGATACTTAATAATGGCCCTGCAGATGGCTCTAAGCTTGGGGCATTTCTGAGCACAGGTTCTGCCCACACTGAGATGACAACTGTTGACTATAGCTATGTTAGAATTGTATGATGGCTACCAGGAAAGTGGACTCCCTGATAAATGTACACAGGCTATTTCTAGTAGTATTTAGACCCTAAATCAGCAGGGATCCTGTTTTTTTCTGTATAAAAATTCCAAATTCTCTTATAAAAAATCCCAAACTCTGATAACTGCCCCCCCCAAATTCCATGTTTTTCTACGATTAAAATGAAATGTCATTTTATATATATAGATATTAGTTGAACACAGTATTTTATTAATATCTTTACAATTTTAAAGTAATTTGGAAGCCTACCAGTGCCTTAATCATTATAATAAAATACATTCTAAATACCTATATATTTTGGCATTTGATTCTTTTTTTCCCAGGGAAAGACAGAGCTCCCCCTGCTCCCTTCACTCACCAGGATGCAGGTCTACCTGTGACTGCCTGCCCCCCTGCTTTGTAGTGCTGAGCAGCCCTGCTATGCTGGTGCCCTGCCCCTGCCCATGCCATTGCCCCTGACTCCCAAGTCACAGTTCTCTGGCTCTGCCTGTGCCCCTCACTCCTACCCTGTAGGGCACCCTAGGCTGTGCCAGTGTGCCTCACTCGCAACCCACAGTCTGCTGACCCTGCCAATACACTTCACTCCTGACCCACAGTTCCCTGGCTCTGCCAGTGCCCCCCACTGCCGAACCACAGCCGCCTGGCCCTGTCAATGACCCTCACTGCTGACCCACAGCCCCCTGGTCCTGCCAATACCCCACACTCCTGGCCCACATCCCCCTGGTCCTGCCCCCCAGCATCTTCCCTCAGCCCTGCTGGTGCCCGTTACTCCTGACACGCTGCCCCCTGGCTGGTGCCCCTCATTCCCGGCCCACAGCCTCCTGGCTCTGCCAGTGCCCCTCATTCCCAATGCACTGCCCCCTACCCCGCCAGCCCTGCTGGTGCCCCTTGCTTCCAATCCACTACCCCTGTACCCTCTGCCCCCAGATGAAGAGGTTGGGTGTGTGGGGAAGGAGGGTGTTGGCTCAGGTAACATGCTGTGGGGTACATGTCCCCTAGATCTCTGTGCCCAGTGGAGCATAGGGCATGGGGTTGGAGCCAGGGTGGACCAGCTCTGGGCAGCAGCCACCCCCACAGCCCAGTGGGTGGGACTAGTGCAGGAGGGAGTGCTGCACTACTGTGGCTGCCAAGGAACTGCAGCAGTGGCAGCAGCATGGAGTTGTGCCTCCTGCTGCTGCCAGGCATCCAGGGGTTGCCTCACCTTGGTAGTCATAGTGGCATTGGGTTCCTTTCCTATGCTGGGTCCCATCCACTTGGCCACAGAGGTGGCTCCTCCAGGAGCTGGTCAGGCCTGTCTGCAGTTCCATGCCCCACTGTGGGCACAGAAATCCAGAGGGGAGTGCTGTGCCTCTTCCTCCACGCCAATGCAGCTGCATTGCCTGTACCCCCACCCCATCCCCATAGACTTACCTAGAGGGAGCTGTAGGAACTGCTCTCTACCACCTTGCCTGGTTACCATGTCCATGCGTGCACTCTGCATCCCTTCCCCCTTAGCCCCAAGCAGCCCCTTGCAGGCTTGAACTCTTCCAGTCTCCAAGGGGAAACCTGTGGTTTCCCACACCTTTATCCTTTAAAGGAGGAAATCCACGCTTTTCTGCAGCAAATGCTAAATTGCTACAAATACATTCATAGCTGTTACAAAACAAAAATTACATGAAAGAATGGTGCTAGAGTTCTAGCATATACCAGCAACAAATATTTAAACATTGCTGTAGCTTGCACAGCTGTGATACTAGCTTGGCAAATGTCTAACTGGGCACATCTACGTGAGATGTTTACTGCAGAGTTGACTAATTAGCTATGCAGTCAACATCTCAGCATTTATACATGCACCCTTATTAGGGCTCAGGAAACTAATAAAACTCTGCAGCAGGCTAGTACTTGTTTTTTCATGCACAGCAGCACATGTGTGGATGCTGATACAGCTGGATGGGGTATGAGGGTGCCTGAATACACAGGTTACCTGCCAGCTAGCCCTGCACTGAAGCACCCTCATGCCCCAACCAGCCTCTCTGTACATTAAGCCCAGTTAGAGCAGCCCTAGACTGGCAGTCTGACCCCTGCCAGGTCCCCTGCCAGCTGAGGCTGCTCTGACCTGGTTCAATGTGATGCTTTCCAGGTGCACATGTAAACTGCATGCCCAGGAGCTTCTCAGGAACAATAAATTCCAGACATATAGTTGGATGTTAATGGCACATATAGATGCACCCACTATGTATCATATACAGTGATAGCTTCTACTTGCTAAACATTGTTACCCTTGAATAGAAAAAACCCTGGCTCAATTTATCCTCAGTTTCACTGTGTTGGCCTGGAATGGGTAGACATCCATCCTACAGAAACCAACTCTAGTCACATAATCTCCATTAGTCTATTCCTAGGGCAAAGATGACTGTGTTTATACTATGTATTATATTTTTTCTTGCAAAGATCTTTACTTCTACCATTTTAAATAAGCCCAAGATGAACAGGAAAATTGCTGAAAAGCTACTCAAATTCTTTCTGCAGACGTTCCAGGTCCACATCTCTCAATGTCAGCAAATTCAAGGGTTCAGAGTCTGTCCAAATGAAGGAAATGGATTTTATGGCAAGCCATCTTACCACAGTTAAATACTGAAGCATTCTCCCATCCACCCTGGATTCATGAAACTGATCTTTGTATTGAGGTAAGCCAATATCATCAAGCCATCCTGCAGACATAAAAATAGCACAGAAAACCAATCCACCTTTAGGAAATCTTTTCAGTCCAATACATGACCTTAAAGACCAGCCTTTCATCTCTGCTACTTTACACACACATGAACGTATACACAGGAGTCCCCCAGTACCTCCAAAAGCCTCATACAGTCTTTTCTATTCTTTTTCACATCCCTTTCAGACATCTTTCTTTCTGAAAGCAGTTCCCACCAGGCCCTATGAGTGATTCCAGAAATGCTTTAGAACAGTGGTGCTCAATCTTCTTGCCCTGTAGGCCAGATGAGTGGTGCAGAGTCAGTCTGCAGTCCAGCTACTACGTGAGGTTGGTCTATAGATGCAACCTCTGGGGACAAAACCCAGCTGCACTCCAGGCCAATCCAATCCAACCAAACCCGACCCAACCCAACCTCATCTGCCAGCCTGGCCTGACCTGACCCTACCCTGTGCACTTGGATCCAGTCATGTACTGGAGTGGTCTAGCATACAAGGCCACATTATCTGACCTCTGGGGCTCCTCACTGGTCTGGAAATCTGGCAGCAGGGGAGCAACAATTAACAGCTCAAGAGGCTTGTCAGTCAGGCCCTTAGGGACCATGACCCAGGGAGATAGGAGTTCAAGCAGAGTGGTTGCTTGTCAAGGAAGCGATCCTTAATGCACAAGCTAAATCTATTCCAACATGGAGGAAAGGCAGCAAGAAGGCACAGCAGCCCTCCTGGCTCTCCAGGGACCTAGCGGACCTTCTGTGGCTAAAAAGGAAAGCCTACAAAGGATGGAGGACGGGATTCACCTCCAAGGAGGATTATTCTGCGCTGGTCCGGTCCTGCAGGGAGCAAACCAGGAAAGCCAAGGCTGCAACTGAACTCCAACTAGCTTCAAGCATCAAGGACAACAAAAAGTCCTTTTTCAGATATGTGGGGAGCCGGAGGAAAAGCAAGGGCAACGTTGGACCCCTGCTAAACCAGATGGGGCAACTGACAACTGACGCCCAGGAAAAAGCCAACCTATTAAATAGGTACTTTGCATCAGTCTTTCATCAGTCCCATGGGATGCCCATGCCTGCTATGGGACAGGGAGATCCGGGTGATGGAGATCCCCTACCCTCCATAAATGCTGACCTCATGAAGGAACATCTTGAGAAGCTGGATACCTTCAAGTCAGCCGGCCCTGACAACCTGCACCCCAGGGTACTCAAGGAGCTGGTGAGCGTCATAGCCTAGCCCCTGGCATGGATCTTTGAAAACTCCTGGCGCTCTGATGTAGTGCCCGAAGACTGGAAGAAGGCCAATGTGGTGCCGATCCTCAAGAAAGGGAGGAGAGTGGATCCGGCTAACTACAGGCCCATTAGCCTGACTTCTATCCTGGGGAAGATCTTAGAAAAGTTTATTAAGGAGGCCATCCTTGATGGAATGGCCCAGGCTAACATCCTAAGGGATAGCCAGCACGGGTTTGTTGCGGGTAGGTCTTGTTTGACCAATCTCATTTCCTTCTATGACCAGGTGACCTATCACCTGGACGAGGGAGAAGAGATGGATGTCATATATCTTGACTTCAAAAAAGCTTTTGATCTGGTATCCCACGATCACCTCTTGGCCAAACTGCCCAGTTGTGGCTTTGGCTCCACCACGATCCGCTGGCTGGGAAACTGGCTCTGTGGTTGGACCCAGAGGGTTGTGATTGATGGCAGTCACTCATCATGGTGCCCTGTGACCAGTGGGGTCCCCCAAGGCTCTGTCCTTGGACCCATACTGTTCAACATCTTCATTAATGATGTGGACATTAGAGTCAGGAGTGGACTGGCCAATTTGCAGATGACACCAAACTTTGGGGCAAAGCATCCACGCCAGAAGATAGGCGGGTGATCCAGGCTGACCTGGACAGGCTCAGCAAATGGGCAGATGAGAACCTGATGGTGTTTAACACCGAAAAATGCAAGATTCTCCACCTTGGGAGGAAAAACCTGCAGCATCCTTATAGGCTCAGCAGTGCTACGTTGGATAGCACTACAGAAGAAAGAGACTTGGGGGTCATCATTGACCACAAGATGAACATGAGCCTCCAATGTGATGCTGCAGCTAGTAAAGCGACCAAAATGTTGGCTTGCATCCATAGATGCTTCTTGAGCAAATCCCGGGACGTCATTCTCCCCTTGTACTCGGCCTTGGTGAGGCCGCAGCTGGAGTACTGCGTCCAGTTTTGGGCTCCACAATTCAAAAAGGATGTGGAGAAGCTTGAGAGAGTCCAGAGGAGAGCCACGCGCATGATCAGAGGTCAGGAAAACAGATCTTACGATGACAGGCTGAGAGCCATGGGACTCTTTAGCCTGGAAAAGCGTAGGCTCAGGGGTGATCTGATGGCCACCTATAAGCTTATCAGGGGTGACCACCAGGATCTGGGGGAACGTTTGTTCACCAGAGCGCCCCAAGGGATGACGAGGTCGAACGGTCACAAACTCCTGCAAGACCGTTTCAGGCTGGACATAAGGAAGAATTTCTTTACTGTCCGAGCCCCCAAGGTCTGGAACAGTCTGCCAGCGGAGGTGGTTCAAGCACCTACACTGAACACCTTCAAGAGTAAATTGGATGCTTATCTTGCTGGAATCCTATGACCCCAGCTGACTTCCTGCCCTTTGGGGAGGGGGCTGGACTCGATGATCTCCCGAGGTCCCTTCCAGCCCTAATGTCTATGAAATCTATGAAACAGTGCCACTAAACCCTAACTGCCAAATATCTGGACCCACAGGGAACTGTCCAGGGCTGGATGACATGGCTCCATTGACCAGATCTGGCTCACAGGCTAGGGATTGAGCACCTCTGCTTATAAGGTAGCATGTGCTGGACACGTGGCTTCTACAACACAGTCTATTTCTAGAGGAATGAAAAACCAAGTGAACTTTGAATAGAAAATTCATATTTGTTTAAAAACGTCAAAGTTTTACAAAATAAACATGAAAATGTATGTCTACACTGAACATGGCAGTTATGCACAAGGATACCCACACTAGCTGAAGTAAGAGAAGCACTCTAGCCACAGCTGGATGGACTACAGTGTAGGCTAAATAAGCCTGCCAAGAAAGGTAAATTAGACCATGCTGATCATGGCTAAACTACTTCTGGTATCTGACCTACTTTGTTTAAAGTTAGTTTGAGCATCCCACGCTGCAACAGACTGTGCTATGGGCACAGTTAAAATACCCTGCTAATTATATCTTCCAGCTGACAACTTTGTAGAGCAGGGGTGGGCAAAATGGTGGATCTGGGCAGCAGCTAACTCCATTTCCCAGCAACCCCTTCCCGCATGGCTGGGGCCAGTCTCCATGGAGACCCCAGCCACAGCTGTGCTGTGATAGCACAAGGCTGGGGTTGTCATGGAGACCAACCCCAGCTGCACTGGCAGGGCAGGGCAGGGCAGGGCATGGGAGTCCTGGGATCTTGTGGTGGGGGCAGTTTGGTCCGAGGTCAGGGCAGAGCCACGATCTGCAGCCTGCACGCTTGAGGCAAGGAGGCGCAGGCAGCGGATTGCAACTCTGCCCCAGCTTGGGACCACTCTGTCACTGCTGCAAGAAGCCAGGGCAGAGCTGTGATTTGCAGCCTACATGCTCCAGACAGGGAGGTGCAGGCAGTGGACCATGGCTCTGCCCTAGCTCCTTGCAACAGTGACAGTGTGGTCCTCAGTTGGGGCAGAGCCACGATCTGCTGCCTGCATGCCCCTTCCCTGAACATGCAGGTTGCAGATCATGGGAAGGGGTTGCTGGGACCAAGCTGCCCCTACTTCAAAATCCCAGGGCTCTGGAGCAGCCCCCTGCCTTGCCCTGTCCTTCCACGAGCCTTGCCAGCACAGCTGGGGCTGGTTTCCATGGCAACCTTAGTCTTGTGCTATCACAGTGCTGCTGTGGATGGGCTCTCCATGGAGACTGGCCCCAGCCATGCAGGCAGGAGCTGCTGGGAAATGGAGTCCACTGCAGGGCAGATTTGGCTGACGGGCTGGACTTTGCCCACCCCTGCTGTCCAGCATACTTGGTAAGCAAACAATCATGTCATCAGCTGACTGCAACACATTTGTGAGAGAATCCCTCATTCACTAGATTAGAGAAAATACTTGGAACATTTTAGTTACTATGCAACTGGCATAGAAAACCCGACCCCCATTTCTACCAGCACTTACGTGTCACCCAGATATGATCCAACTGAGCAGACTTATCATCTTGTTTTGAATTTATTGATTTTATGGCCAAGACTAATTTCTTTCTGTGCAGAGGATGCTTTATTCCTAGTTCCTGTAACAACAACAGTAATAAGTAATTTGTCTCGTATATGGTAATTTCCGTCTCAGTACCAATACAGAGAAACACTGATTTTAAGTTTTACTACAAGAGACTAAACACTATTTTGCATTAGCTATTGTATTTTGAGCTGGATTTTGAAGGTGAGCAATGGTACAAAATTAACCGTTCACATCTGACTGACAGAAGCAAGTCTAGATTGCTTACCTTTTCCATGTCCTGAGGTGTTGCTGTTAAAAGTGTGTGGCCAGAGCTCACCCATTGCCGGGCAAAAATAACATATTGACCAAGACCAAAGTCCTCAAGCCAGTTGCAAACCCTTTCAGTACTCCATTGGGCAAAGGGTGCATTGGTGTCACTGAAAAGCACAAGTTTACTATGAAAAATCAGGCTACTGTGAAAAGTACTGTGAAAGAAATCTTTAGCTTGATATGTAATAGGGATGGTGTTGTAGTTGTTAAGGTTCAGGGATATGAGAGAGATTTAAAAATCACTGACTTACTGGTAACATTGATTTTATGGCTTGTTATAACTTACCTCTCACCCATCCCTGTTAATTTTTCTTTATATCACAAGTGATCAAATATCAGAATATCTTGGTGCAGAGTAACTCACTTCCCTTTCAAATGGTCAAATCCATTAATATATTTGGGTTAAAATAAAGCAATTTTTCCAACCCACATGTAGCATGGAATGTGACTATTACTTTCTCAGACCTGATGATGGGCAACTGAAACCTGGAAGCTTGTCTTCAAGTTTTCCGAACTTTAGTAGTCGATCTACTAAAACATATTGCCTCAACTTACAAATCTCATTTCAATGGCTAGGAGTGGCTTTCAATAACTCCATCTGATGAGCAGTCTGTGGTCCTTTCTTTCAGACTTGGATCTGGCCACCATCATTCATGACTTGACAGTAAATTACTGCAATGTGCTCTACATGGGGCTGCTCTTGAAGACAGTCCAGAAGCTGCGGCTGTTGCAGAATGAGTTGGCCCACCTTTCGATAGGAGCGGGCATTCAGGAGCACATAAATCCAGTGCTCCGGCATCTTTACTGGCCCCTAATAGCATTTTTAGTGCAATTCAAGGTGCTGGTTTTGACTTATAAGGTCCTAAATGACTTGGACCCTATGTACCTAATGGACACCTTCTCCTTCATGTTCCATAGTAAACCCTAAGGTCAGCCAAGAACAACCTCCTTAAGCACCAATGTGCCAAGTTTGCATGCCAAAAACATGTGGTATGTCATTCTTGGCAGTCACTCTGGAATTCCTTCCTGTGAGGCCCACCAGAGCCCAGGCCTGGACATCTTCTGGAAGCACTGTAGGATCTTTCTATTTAGACAGGCATCTAGGAGGCAAGGCTAAACTGGGATGTTTGTGTGTGGGGGGGGGGAAGGGAGCAAGAGGGGCTGCTCTACAGTTTTAAATTAATACTCTATTGTCTTTTATAAGTGTAATATTCTACTGACTTTTAGAAGGGTTTGTTATACAAGGGCATTTATAGCCTCCCAGACCTTTCAATCAGTAATTCCATTATTCCATGCAACTGGAGGGAGGAGTAGAGGCAAGCTCCTTCACCACTTTTGGGGAAGGAAAAGGGAATCTTCTGGAAAAGAAACATACCTCAGCTACAGTGCAAGCTTACTTGTAGTTAAGCATGCTGAGCAAAATAGGCTGCATTTTCCCACATGCAACACACACCTGTGTTTGAAAGACAGAATGAAGTAAAAAAAGGTTGTTTTTTTTTAGACTTATGGCTGACCAGAGCAGGGATGTAGCTTAAGTTTCAGATGAATCGCCCTCCATTTCCTGCTTAATGAAAACTGAGACCCTAACTGCTACTGAGGACTGGCCTCTCTGGGTAGACCTATGATTCTGAAGAAAAGCTAATCTCCAAGGTTGTGAAATAGGAGTAGAGGGATGAGAAGCAGCTAAAATTGCCCAAAGAAAGGTTAGGTTAACTGATGGAACCGCTAGACTATTAAGAAAGAGAGGCAACTGTTAACACCTCTGGAGTGAAGAACAGTGAATTACTGAGGGAGTCAACTGACTCCTTTAGTTGCTTGAACAGCAATGCAACTGTGGAGCTTCTATCCCAGGCACAAAATCAGCTTAATACATGCACCCCAATTTGGTGTGTTTGTGCATGGGGGGAGGCTGATGTTTGGGAAGAGAGGCAAATGTTGTGCACAAGAAAATACAGTACTTCAGAACAGGAGTGTTTCACTGTATCGACAATTTAACAAGACAACATTATACTACAGAATATGCACATCAAGTAAAAAAAAGGCGTTACCTCTTCTGCCCCTTTGTTTCTTTTGTTCTTGATAGTCGAGGTCCAGCTGTCGCACGGAGACCACCTCTACGGAACTCGGCCAAGCCCAGATCATCTGCAGGGAAGTTACCCGACTGAGTTCTTCTTATTCTTTTCAGAGAGCAGAACACCAAGGCATCAAATGTTAGAGTGCAACATGCAACATTTTCGTTTCATCCAGAAAATGTCATGACACTAGAAGGTGCAATGGTCCTCCAATAATTCCAAAACATAGATGCCAGAGAGAGATAACCTTGCTCCTATATTGACATAATTTTACTTGCTAAATTTTGTATTAAGAAAAAAATATGTTATTTAGGTATTAGGTTTATTATTTGATACCATTCAGAAAAGCTACAAGAGGGGTAGGTAATCTTTTCAGGTAATCTTTTTCATTCTGACCCAACCCAGCTCAGAGGCAGGCAGGCTGGCACTGGGGCCCCCGAGTACTGCCAGTGCTTCTTCCTGCAACAGCCTTGGAGGAGTTCCCACAACCAATATTTCTCTCTGTGGCAGCATGGGGAGAGTGCTCACAGTCAAAGTCCTCTGCTGCTGAATGCCGACAAAGGTCCACATCCATGGGCTGGATCTGGCTCACAGGCCATAAGACCCCTGATGTAAAAGGTTGAGAATAAGACTTTTATACCAAACAGAAAGCCAAGAGATGTGTAAGTTATGCTGCTCAGTTCTGAGACTGTACCCTGATATCTCAACCATGACTATTACATTATTTGTGACTTAAAGTAGACAAATACCTATGATGGCCCAGGGTCAAGTCCAAACTTTTATTTGCAGAAGTAGAAGACTTGTGACAAAGATAAAAAACAATTATTTTTGGCCTCTTTATTAACATGCTTTACAGGAAGAAATCAGAGGACTTCTGAATTTCTTGTTATAGCATTTTGGCTCTTGTATTAGTACTGTAATTTATTTTCTGTCTGTAAGTGTGTGAAAACATCTGAGTTACATGAACACAGGAGGTTTGAGAAATGAACATTGATATAGAATGTACAAGATCTTACTTTCCCCAGATTTTCTTGATGCCTTTTGGACTCCTTTTACAGTCTGGAGATAACGAAGACTGTGGACCTGTGTCTGTTCCAGAACAGAGGGGCGAAAGATCGTCTGAAGCTATTGTACCATCTTCATTCTCTGTTTCTCCTGAGGTTAAAACAATTACATGGGATACTCTTGAGATAATACAATAAAAACACAAGATAGCTTCAGAATAATTATCTGGAAGGCAATAATTGACAAATACTAAAGCTGAGTTAGCTTTAAAAGTGGACTCATGCTAAACAAATGCGACTGTGCAGAAGGTAAGAATACATGTTAGCCATACAACCAGAGACAGACTGTCAAAGCGGGATGCCCAAGAAATACTGAGTAAAAACTGAATGGAATCCCAAAGAGCTTCACCTCTAAAAGCTATCTTTGAACTAATTCAAAGAATCTTAGTTCTTAAAATACAGTGAAAAGGCTAAAGACTACCCTCAATTATATCAGTATGTTCACATTATTTAACTGGAGTAGAACTTAACATGTCTTTGGAAAAACCAAACTTGTACAGCATCAATACCACTGATTTGTACAGAAACAACTAGGGGTACTGACTTCTGTCATACACTAAACAATATTAGACATAAGACATGGCTGCCTTGTGGCAGATGGCCAAGTGAGATATCTAGGATGTCAGAACGGGGTGAGGGCCATATTGTGGCTCCATATTGCTTTACCATATTTAGTAGGACTATGCAAATTTTTGGTCGCTGATTTGATTCGGAGGAGATTCGGCCTGATTTGGTGGCCAAATCTCTGCATCCAATCTCAAGACAAATAAAAGGTCCGAATCAATCCGAAGCTTCCGAATCAAAGATTCACTGGAACCATCTCTAATTCTCTCCAATTATAATAATGTTATTCCAGGTGACACTAGTGTGTGAAGATGAGATGAAATAATGGAACTATGCCAGTCAAAATTTTGCCTGTTATGATAACTATGAAATCTTGATTTGTCAAACACTATAAGAAACCATGACATACCACAGAAAAGCTGCATAATAGAGAATCCTTGTAGATTAGTGAAACCAGGAGATACTAGACTGCATACTAAATACTAAACTTATTTATAATTCTCCTTGCCCTTGATCCTTGAAATACAACAACAAAAGAACAGAGTAAACCAGGACCGATATTTGTTGCAGTTAACCCTTGTAATTCTTCTCTAGATCCTTCCTAGATAGGGAAGTGATTGAGCAACTTGTGTAGATACTGGGACTAATCCCTACTTGGGAGCGTGTTTCTATGTACAGTTAATGCTTACTTTGATGTATTTCTCAAATCACTTTGGTAAGACTCTCAAACTTGTACTGCTACTTGCACTCAGACATTCACTTGCACTTCTGAACTAAGGACACAATTCCCCTCTGAGATTTACACTGTGGATTTTGAATGAGAGATTCCACTCCCTGTGCATGGACGTCACAGTGGAATCAGTGAGAGCTCAAGCACAGGAAAGCAATTTTTTATTATAAGCTCCAGGGGGAAGGGAGCTAATTACTGCTGTATATTTGTACAGTGACATCCTTGTACAGACAGTTTCTTCTGGGAGAATTGCTACTCTCCCAGGAGACACCATGAGCATACAGGCTTTGTCACTTAGAGTAAAAATGGCCGCTCCAGGAGAAAAATAACCTGGCAGCAACCAGGGTTAAATCATTCCTTGCACAACTTTTCCTGGGGGAATGAATGCCTGTACATGTTGTAGCTTCTCTCAAAAGAGAACAACATCCTTCATCATCTCCCCTCCCCTCCCAGGGAGACAATGCTTCACTCGCTGGATTCTGCTGCCCCAGCAGAGAGCAGGACATGTCCTATGCCCCTTTCACAATCTCCACATTGTATTGCACGGAAACAGGATGACCATGGGCAGTCAGGGTCAGCCAATCAGGGCTGCTCTATGCACTTTGGTCACAGGCAGAGTAAGGGAGCTTGCAGAACATGCTGAGACGTATGCATATGACTTCTCTCCCTTTCCCTGTGGCTGCAAAGTGTCAGCACTTCAAGCTCTCTGTTCTTCAGGTCCTCAGTATTCAAATGTCTGTATATGCAGCTCTTGCTAAGTTTCTGTACAAGGAGAGCAAACTGAGAGAATTCTCCCAGTTTATTTTAATGAGTGTATGCAGCTACAGTGGGGTTCTGAACCATGGGGCTGTCACAAGAACAGGTGATGAAACAAAACAATTAAAGGGCAAATTTATTTTACAACCTTTGTTTCAGGGATTTATTAGCAATTTTTGTTCTATTAAAATAGGATTTTTCAAAAGCTCTCATCACTGGTCTAATGCACCTCTCTTAAATTTAATGGGAACCTTACTTTTGCAATGGAAGCTTAATGAGGGCAATGTTGAAAAGTTTTGAAAAATCACATGTTAAAGTTTGGAAGGAAAACCGTCTTTTGTTTTAGGATGACATCCAGCTAATTTGATTGGGATGCCCCAGCTGCAAGTAATATTTTTAAATAGTAATAAAAAGAGAGAAAGCAAAGAAATTAAATTCACAGTGAGGATATAGTTGTATCTTGACTGGATACAATACCTAATACTGGTGCACTGACACTCCTGATGCGATCTTCAGTCATTCCAAAAAGCAGAAAGCCAGATGAAGAAGCAAAGATGATGGAAAATACCAGCAAAATAAAGTTATAGAAAAGCAAAGGAATGAACAAGGCATCAAAGACAGAAAAATGATAGGAAGCAAAGTTACACTACAAATACAGCTGGATCAGCTTTAAAACTGGCACTTGGGGAACCCAGAAAAGCTCTAAGCAAGTTGTCCATATGAAAATAGATAATGAGGACCTTTTTTATTAATATATATTTACATTTTTCCAGTTAATTTTAACATGATGACAATCACATAGAGCTCCAGATTTAAAAACAAAAATTCAAAAGGAACAAACTCCAAATCTATATGGAATTTTTTTTAAAATGGGGAAATGAAAGATGCAAAACAAACAAAAAGACCAAAAGCAACTATACAATAACTATTTATTTAAAGAAATAAGCCTTGACCAATGAACATGCAGCTAACCCCTGCTAACTGTTTTGCTGACTGGGAATAATTGGAAAAAAAAAAAGGGAGCAGGTTATAATTATTTTAATAATTTTAGAGGATACCTGAAACATTTTAACACAAATTTTTACTCTTTCAATGCAGTACATTTATGGGGTCATGACCTTTTAGAAACACAACAACAATCTTCCTAAAATTACTAATTCTAGTACCACCATCCTTCAGGTATGAGCAAAACTAATATAGACCTCACAGTACAGTGCAGAGACTCACGGAAACATGTACGCAATCTGAGGGACACCTTTTTGTATTCAAACTAAAATTTTACATCTGAAATGCTTCCTCTTAGTTCTGGCAGCTTTGTGCAATAATGCACTAATGCATATTAACTAGGGTTGTTTAAAAATGTGAGAATCATGTCACATTACTGAATTTTTTTCATGGGAATTCTGAAAGGTGTCTTGCTCCACTGTGAGGATAATAATATTTTTTCAAATGATGGAACAGGGACTTAACTGATTAAAGATAGGTTTTTCAAAGGAACAGAGGACCATGAGGCACTTAACTTACCTTGCCTTAAAACCCTCTCTGAATGCCAGTGGACATGGCTACATGAGATGTTAACTGCACAGTAGCCAAATAATATTGTGCAGCAGCACGTCCCAAACAGCGCTAATATACTACTGCACAGTACTATTAGGCTACGGCACAGTAGCATCACTAAAATGGTGTTCACTGGTGCTACTGAGCCATAACTCTGGTTATGGTATATTTATTTAGTACTTGATTATACAAGTACTAAATAAATGCACAATAGCCACTGCACAGCGGTGTCTCATGTAGACATCCCCACCACATGCTTACTGTGGTACTTTAATACACAAAGTGCATTGCTAAGAAAACAAACAACTTGAAAGGAAATGAAATCATAATTTATGTCAGCTTTTAAATCTCCTGGGTCTTTTCTGCCTCTACAAAATAATTTTTTCTTATAGATATCCATGAGTTATACTGATAATGGTACAGATGATCAAGAGTTTTCCCTGAAGCAAGCTGTTCCATTTCCATTGACTAGACCAGTGGTTTTCAACCTTTTTAGCTTCAAGGCATCCCTCTGTAAATTCTTCTGAATTTTGTGGGTGCCCAGTAGAGAATCTATGAGCTATATTTGATCTTAGCCCGCAAAAGACCAAGAAGATCTACTCTCAAAAAAGATTGGAGAGATGCCTTGAGGCTAAAAGGGTTAAGAACTGGTGCCACAATGATTATACACAATTATTCCATCTCCCTTCTCAGGGAAGTCTGAATACTTACTCAGGCTCATTGTGCTGCTGTCGTCATTATCATTCATTCCAAATACATTTGGGGAAGTGGATGTATTGTAAACTCCATGATCTCCATTAGGTGTGGGTCGAAGCAGCTTCCCAGGTAAGGTCTGATATTTGCTACTTTTCACGTGTGGCTTATTCTGGGTTGTTTTTATAAAGAAAAAGAAAAGCTATAATATTTGGAATATGTACACTATATTAATTTAAGGGATAGTTAAAAATATTTGGAATTCACAAAAAGTGTTCAAAATCTGAATCTGTGTTCCTGTCTACCTTCTAAAGTTAAAACAGAAAAGCAATTTTTCTTTCTAGCTGAACCAACGCTTGCATCTTGTATAAGGAATAGAATCTCCCTTGCCCAAAGATAGACCAGGTCAGTAAGTAGACACAATGTTAATATGTTAAATATTGTTCAGCATATTGTGCTTGTTTCATCATTAGCACTTTCTTCTCTACCCTTCTTTCATCCTTCCCCAGGGCGGTTCCAATATGTGAAAGTTTCGCCCCACTGATGGGAACCTCACTGACAGTAGCGGGGCCAAAAATTCCACTCACTAATTTGTATTTGCCTGAGCCCTGCTCCTTTTTTTCAGTTAGTTTTTCTAATGCGATCTCCCATTCTCCCCATTTCTTGCCTTTGCTCCCTCTCCACACACAAATAATGTGATTCCCAGAAACATTTGGTTTCTCAGGCACCTGGCACACAAACATCAGGGATTAGATCTCATATGTGCCTTTTGTACTTGTCAGTGTAGGAGCAGCCAAGGATCATGATCCCAGAGCCAGGGCCAAAACTTAGCTGATTGTAGCACCCTTGTTATTTATGCAGGACTGCACTGGGGCAGGGATGAGACCCTGGAATTAACACATTAATTGCTACAAAAAAGTAATGTGTATTGGGGCTCTGTGTGGTGGTACTAATAAAAATATGGTTTTTTATAAAACTATAGCTAAATAACTACATGCAGTTAAATTAATTTCCCTATCTGTTTAATATACCTTACATGAACCTATAGGAAATGTTTTTTCTCACTACTAATAGTTTTACTATAACTTTTAGAGGGAAACATAGGAACAAAACTATACTTTAGATCTAGTCTGTTTAGAATGACTGTTTAAAATACACTAACTATTCTACAGAGCTTTTGCTTCTTTCATACTAAACTAGAAACCAGCCTAGAATTGCCCTCAGCCACAAGTGCTTATTACTGCACATATCATCATTCAAGTCGATGGGATACTAAAGGTGGCAGAATTTATGCCTGGTAGTTCACAGGATAAGTCTCCCAAAGGCTCAACATTCAATGTATTTGTCTGAAAGGAAGCACTTATATTTTAGTTATACATGCTATCCTAAGCATAGAAATAACTTGCATTTCCCTAAAGTAAACGATCATCTAGTTTGCTAGCCCAAACTTTTTAAATGTGCATAATGGGTACATTAAAAAAAACCCTACAGATGCACTTTCAAAAAGCTGCCTTTGTGATATGAATCTGGTAGTTTTGAGTCTAATGAGACTACTTTCAATCTGAAGTATATGCTTCCCAGGTGTATTTGCTGCTGTCAGCTTTGAATTATTATCCTAGTGGGGGCTAAACCTGATTAGAATGTGTATATCCCTTCTTGATCAGGGTTTAATTCAAATGAAAGGATGAGAGGCCACCACACTGGACATGGCCATGTACTTCACAGAAGTTGAGTAAATAGGCTCTTTGGAGAAATTTTATCTTAGCATTATCTGAAATAATGGTAACAAGGAAAGGTACGTTTGGGAAGAAGGAAAGAAAGACATTTATTCCACAGAAATCTACCATGTAACCCTTATTCAGAAACCCTACATTTACCTGTGCATTTTGTAGTTTCAACTGCAACTATTGCTAGTAAAAACACATGGGAAATGCAGAGGTGTACTACACTGCTAACTTGTAATCTACTTTACAAAATTAGTATGGTTAATATGTAAAAGCTTTACATAATAATCAATATTTGGGTTTTTTTTGGGGGGGGGGGTTAATGCCTCCACTTCTTTGATGAACCAGTGAGGGTAAGAAATATAAACTCCTGATTCATGTAATATTTTTTACAGTTAGATTCAATTCACATTGAAATGAATAAGATTTTTTACTGTAGCCTGCAATCACAGGAGCTGGATCAGACTTGTGTACAGCAGGATTGAACATATACTAGACAGCAAGGTCTTAACGGGTTTCCTGTTTTCATATGACTTTATGACAATAGTCTCTTCTGGTTTTAATCTAGTTCACATAACAAAATCCAGAGAACCTTACTTAACTTCTGAATCAAATCAAAAACTGTAGTTTAAATTATAGGAAGAGGACACCCATTCTTGATCCAAATATTTCATATGGTATAGAATCCACTGCATCCCTTAGCAAATTGATCCAGCGGATAATTAGTATAATTTTTTTAACGTTTACTCTTAAAAATTCTTTCTTGTATCTGCTTAATTTTACCTTCCAACTATTGAATCTTTCTAAGTTTTTTTCTGTTAAATACCTGATTTCTCCCCCCCCCGCTTACTTAAAAAAAATATATTTTAACATTACAAAATATTAAAGAAAAACTAGATGTGAAGTGAAAAAAGAGCCAAACCAAATCACAATTATAGCGGGTAAATATTAAAGGAGTTAAGATACAGTTAATATACCTCTTGTTCTACAACAGGGTCTACTGGCTTGCCGTCTACATACTATGGAGTTGCAGGGAAGGTAATTTCAAAGTTTTGATGGAAAAAAGTAACAGACAATTGTTAGTATACACATATAAAAAACACAAAACAACAGTTTTAGTCTGATGTCTAGGGTAGTTATGCTGCTTATAGAGATTGATATTAAAAGGTCTATTTTCTCCTCAGATATTAAAAATGATAAATATTCAAAATCAAATGTTTCAAGTCCAACCATTTTACAAAACAGAGATCCCATCTAGATTTTATTAAGGCCAGTCAATTTTTTTTGCCTTACAATTCAGCAAGAGTTGAATCAGGCCTATAGAATAGGAATCACCTCAACCAAAAATTGTTGTTGCCTGATTAAGAGTGGGATATCTTTTTGAGAACCCACAGCAACCTTATATTTTATAGCAGCAGCAGCTAGAAAGGGAAGAACATTTTAGCCAATTGCAGCTGTGGAAAAAACTTGAGTAGAAATGTAATTATAGAAATGGTAACCTAAGTCAGATTGACTAGACTAATTTTTATTTAAAAAAAAGAAATGCCATGTGATATTTAATTCCTGCAAATAATCAGTATCGCTGTCTTATGTTTCATGCAAAATATTGTAGCTCCAAGTAAGACAGGACCCTCAGCATTAGCTCATTGGACTCAAGGAGAGAATACCAAAAAATAAAGGCCTTGATTCAGTAATGCAGGGAAGCATAGTCTTAAACCATATTAACAAGTGATAAATACTGAACAAACCACTTATACAAATACTTAGGGTGTATCTACATGTCACACTATGGTGATGTAGTGATTACATGAGTCTACATATGACTGGCAGCTACTTCACTGTAGTAGTGTGCTCCCCTGTTTTAGCATGCTGCTATGCTGAAGTAGCAGCTAAAACTAATTGTGTGCCATGCGCACGGTACCATATGGGTGGTTAGTGCACCTTGCTTTAGTACTTCCAAAAGGTACAGTAACTTGGTTTAGTAACAACGTCACCATAGGGCGCTGTGTAGACATGCCCTTAGACCCCACAGACTTCACTGGGATTGTTCACGTGCTTCATCTTAAGTAGTTGTATAAATGGTTTGCTGAACTGGAGTTTAAACTAACTTATTTGCAGCTTTCTGTATGTAGCTTCTCTTCAAACTACATGCCTTTTTTCTGAGACCTGGCAACCCACACCCCAGACCGATGGATCAATTTTTACCCATGAATAATGTATAGTTTTTTAACATTAATAGGGTATGGAGGAGAACATCTAGGGGGAAATAGACCTTTAACATTCTACAAGGAACTAAAAATGTTAGTCCTTGATTCATTTGCCATTTGTATCACTGCAATAAAATGTGTGCAAAATGAATTTCAAACATTTTAATTAGTTACAGTCATACTAAAACTCAAAAGAGAACAGAAAAGATTTTAAGAAAATTTGAAGAAACTTGGGAATTGACCATATTATTATAGATATGGTTACATATTTAAATGGCATTAATGTGCATGGACAACTAGTATTTTACAACTCAGCATATTCTAAAAATCAACAATACTCAGGCAAAATTGAAATAATAGCTCAGAAACCCCCCAAAATGAACCAATTGATTGTATGGAAATAAAGACTTTAACGAGCTGAAAAGGAAGCCAAACTGAAATGTATTTAAGTTTTGGTATTAACAATATTGCTTCCCCTGTTTAAATAAGGTACCAGCAACACCAGCTTCAGTAATGCCATTCATATATATCAGATGTCTAGCATGGGAAGTAATACATACATTTACAAGTAATCACAATCCTGGGCAGAAATAGTTACTTTGCCTCAATATTTAGTAATTTAATTTATTTTAAAATAATTTTAAAGGTAGGTTATCTTACATCTCTGGAATAAAAGTTATTTCATACATAAAAGAAATACATGTTAATTGTGTTCACGATTGTTTCCATTGCTACATCAGAAAAAGCATTATAAATTTTTGGTAAGATAAATCTACAACAGTGAAGAAACGCTGTAGAATTTCATAAAACAGAAACATTAACAGTGATTTAGCAGGAGATGAATGTCCATATACTAACAGCATTAGACACTAGATCTGGAGACAATACTGTGAAACATAGGTAAATAAAATATTTTGAGGAAGTACAAGTGCTAATGTGGCCACTCCATAAAAATATTTACTTTTAAAAAGAAAAAAAAAAGTATTACTTATTCAAATAGTACCCTTGCACCAGTTTTAAAGAACATATGCCCTTAACCTAATCACAGAAAGATTAATTCTCATTCTTATTTACACATTCAATATATTTCACTTCAGTACAGTTTTTGCTTCCTCCATCTTTTGCAATACTCCATCTTTTTTAGCTGCACAGCTTATTTTTAGGATGTTTTGGTGCGGACAAGTCAAATATTTTGTTCACTCTAAGTTTGGACGTGGAGAAAGAAAGATTTTGAATTACAGCGTCACAAGCCTTTTTGTAGATTCAGTATTGGCACTGGTTGCTCAAGTACATTACAGTCAATATCTATATTCGACATATATTTCTCAGTTTTGACATTAAATATGAAAAATTTGAACTATTTTTAAACTAACCTTTTCCAGGGATTCACTCTGCAAGTCCTCTAGACTACTCGACAGTTTTTTCTGTGGAACCCTTAAAGTATACAATAAATTAAATTGAGAAAAAAATTGAGAATAAATACAAAATAACCGCGAAGGAATAATGCATATTAGCCAGATGATTATATTTATGATAATAGGATCCATAGACAATTTAGTTCTTTGTTCACCTATTTTGACACATTATTAGCCAAGTTACCCAATGAGAAAAAGAGACAGCAGGAGACCAAGATAGATCCAAAATTAAAGGGTGCAGTAAAACTAGTTTAATATTTAACATAACATTATGGTGTTTCTATTAGTAGCGGTTTAAAGGGCCTTTCATCAAGACAAAAAACAGAAATCCTGGAGTTATTTGTAATAGACAGGAACCTTTAAAACCATCAAAATCTGACGGAAAAATCACAAGAAGATTTCCAGCTAAACGTTCTGCAGATTTCAACCAAATCTTGGGACACATTTTTCAAGTAATAGTATACTTGCCTACTTCTGATTTCTGAAGATTCCTCATGTGGAGAAATTAGGTTATTTGAAGGAACTGGAATACTTCCACTGTTAATCAGAATAAAATAGCTTATTTTAAGTTTTGTGGTTATCTATACTTCTCAATATACAACATAACTAAAGCAGCATTTTCAGCCTACATGACAAGCAGTACTTCCTCATCCTGTCACAGACAAGAAAATGCAAGATAATGTATTATTTTTATATCTAATATTATTTTATTAATACATGAATAGATTATTTACACTAGTTATAATTCACAAAGAAAACATGAAACACAGATCTTGCCTGATTTCCAGAGCTTTTTTTGTTACTGGCAACACCAGAGTTGGTGACACGTCTGCTGGAGGTACCTACGTGAAACATATAAGGCCCAGTTAATGATTCTAATCCATATGCAGTATTTGAATTTGAAGAGCAACCAGCAAACATACAATTCACCCATGGACAAATTCTGCACTGAGTTATACTGGGTCAAGATCCAGTATACTAAGATCAAGGGTGTGAGCAAGGGCTGTTATAAGAGAGATTTAGTTTTAAATAATGAGTTTGTTAAATACCTCTGTTTTAAGTAGTTCTCCTTGGGGTTTAGTCACAGGATTCCACTTCCTCAAGCTTGTTTCAAGTTCCTCTTCACTGCCACCAGACAGAACTCTGTCCGACGAGCCTGAAAGAATTAAAGGTACATTAGGAGGCTTACAGACAAAAATGAATATTAAATGGGTTCTTACATGTTCATGAAGAGCTGCCCTATATCCCCCTTTACAGTGTTTTTTAAAAAATGGAGAAATACAAGGAGAAAACACTGCATTCCTTTAGTAAAAGGCATGTGTTTTTGAATAAGAGGTCTCCATCATAATCTAGTTTCTCCTGCTCCATCCCAAAGTGAAGTCTTAATTAGAAATTTATCTAAACACAGAAATATACCTACCCTGACATTCCAGTACTCAAAGTCAAGGGTTATTTTAGCCTGACAAACTATTACTAATGTGGATAATGCATGATTCATATTTCACCAGAATGATAATGAGAGCACAGAAGGAAAAAAAACAAAAGTTTTTTCTTCTTCACCATAGCTGAGGCACTGATAATGCTCTTATTAGAGTCTCTGTTTTACAACTCAACCTACAGAATACTTTCCCCCACAGGTGCTGGGTCCTTCAGTACCAGATGTAGTATGATACCTTCCACCATTTGAAGATGCTGCACAGAACTAACAAATATTTCCAGATTTGTGATCAACTTTCTGGTAAGTTACATTCTCTTAAATCTACACTATGGGTCAATGCAGCCATTAACACACCTGAATCAGACTTGGACAGCTGGAAGGTAAATCTAAAGCAGATGCTGAAGTTACATGAGACAGAGACACCATCACGAGTGCTGGCCTAATTTAGAAAAAGAAGAGATATGCCTACCTCCTGAATATCTGAGCAGAATAAAGTTTCCTTTGAGAGTTAACCTTTATAATAACACATTTTAAAACACCTACAGTACTGTACAATGACTCAAACTAGAGATGTCAAGACTTACAACTTGCTCAAGTAATATCTGAACAGATCTTGTGCACATGTGCACTTCCTATCTTTGTGGAAAAACCACTACAGTTAAATTAAATAATGACAGAACTGAATGTGTAATGTTTTAAAATTTCCCTAACATGGAAGCTAATCTCGTAAGGTCAGTCTGTGGAAAAAGTGAACTAGCCAGAGGGTATTGCTATTATTGACAAAAGTATGACACCAGGATGTCAGGACTCAGTAATTTATAGCAAGAAATTTGGTGCAGTTTCACAGTTCTTTACCATAAATCAGCAAGTCCAAAGATAATTGCAATCAGCTGATATGAATCATAAACCAACTTCATAGTAATTCTGCTATCCATTATTAGTTGGATTTATAGAACCTATACATTTACTGACATATACTAACAAAACTCATCTTCAATGGATGCTGTTCTAAGAAAGTATAAAATACTGATTTACATCAATTGGTAAGGCATTCATGGGAGATAAAAGAGAAGTCATATATGTGCGCAACCATTTTGCTTTTTCTTTACATTAATATGAATTTCTGATATAGTTTGGAGGAGATTTTTAAAAAATGTATGCTGATTGAAATTTCTCCCCTATATAAACAGCTAAGATTTTCTACAGAAAATCTAAACAAATTCCACCCAGTAAAACAAAAACCAAACCTAGACAAACAAGAAATGAGCCTCACCACAATTTTAGGATGTTTCTCTAAGTAGAGAATTGTCAAGACAGACTATATTAAAGAATCCATAAAATCTAACAAACTTTCAAAAATAATAAATAAAAACTTTGAAAGCTGTTTTGTATTCACCTGTAATACTGTTCTGAATCCTGGGAGAAACCCAGGTATCTGGCCAATTAAGTTGTAATATTCCTCCATAAGTTAACAAATTTAAAGACTTTTTCCAAAATGGTCTGTATTTAATTATAAAAAAACTGGGTCATAGCAGGATTGTATTTCAGAAAAACCCATAAGAATTACATTATGCCCCTGGAAAGGATTATAATTACATAGAACAAATACTGCCTAACAAACACCTTATTCAGATTAGCAACTAAACACAATGGAAGGTAGGTCAGAAACAGGAAAATTACTTTTAGCTTTCCTTTTTGACTTCTAGCCTTCTGAAAAGGGAACACCCCCCCACCCAAAAAAAAAAAAAAAACCTAAGAAAAACTGGTGACTGTGTGCCTTCTCTTCCAGTCTTGCATTACTGTGTAGTAAGTAGTAAACAAATAACAGCACTGGCAAACATGTTTAAAGGCTAAAAACTTACTAATACTTTCCAGGTTCAAGAGGATCTCCCAAACCTAACCAAGCACAATAAGATTTCTTACAATAGCACCAAATCAGTAGTGGTAACAGCATTGCTATTATTTACTTGATTCCAAGACACCACCCCCCTGCCCCCCAAATTCAACATGGGGAAAACACTGCAATCTAAATGTGCAATCACAGCTTATGTATTCAAACCTGAGCCTCCCAAGCATTTATCCAGGGAGGTGTTGAAGTCCATACTGTCATGAGCTTTTCTCATATTGGTATCTGAACCAGTAACAATTTAAAGCTAGGTCAAGTTAGCTTACATGAGCTGCCATTGCCCCTTCAATTGCAGGATAGTTAGATCCTCAGGTACTTTCAGACAAGAGGTTTTTCCTATAAAAACAAAAAAGGGCCCTGTACAAGTAGACTGACTTAATTTTTGCGTTACTTTTCCCCCCCCATTGTGCACATGTTCAAAAATAATTGAAAATAAATATATTTTAAAATGGAATAGGGGCAACAATCAAAACCCAGCTCCTCACAGACAAGTCTGTAGCCCAAATTATTGTTCATAGATAGAAGAATAATAAAGTGAGTGACTCACAATAAGACTACCCTAAAACACCACCCATTCTCAGAACATAATTAGTGTGTTGGACAAGGAAAATCTTTAGCAACTCCTAATTAAATAATGTTTTAGCTTTTTCTCATGTCTCTATACCACATCTAACCATTTTGTTACACATGCTTGTGCTTGTTTATTGTACTTTGCAAGATCTTTCATTGTACATTAGGGATGTGTGAAGTGGGCCCTATTTGATTTGGATTTGGATTTGCCCCAAATCAGGGACAATTATTCGATTCATTGATTCGGATCACTATCCCTGATTCAATCTGGCCAAATCCAAATTTGAAGGTTCAATGTTGATTCAGTGAATCAGCAATTCAGACACAGATACAGCTTTAAATGTTTTTTCTACATACCTCAAAGTACCAGCACGGCTCATGAACACTGCGATGCTGGGGTGGATGGAGCATCCCACAGGAGTGCAGGGGAGCTCCTTCACGACTCAGCAGTGAACCCAGAAGTGGGATGGAAGTACTTCCAGTCCAGTTCGGGGACCATGTGCCCCCCCACCCCTCTGGCTTGGCAATCAGCTATGGGGGGACTCTGGGTGCCCACCCAGACCCAGGAGGACCGGAGTTGCTGAGCCGGGCAGGGTGGGGAGGAGACGGGCTTTGACCACGTCAAATAGTCCTCAAGTGGGGCATTAATTGGCCTAACCCCATACTACACTGAAAACTAATTACATGTCAACCCAGTGAAAACACAAGTATGCGTCTTGCATATGAAAAACAATGAGGCAAACCACCAGCTCAACTTTACATGGTCAGGGACCCGACTATCCCACTGTCCAAATCCAGTTTACCTTGGAGTCACCCTCAATTGAACCCTCTCATGCAAAGAACGCATCATGAAGACAAAAGCAAAGGTGAGCGCTTGTAACAACATTCTGTATAAACTCACCAATTTGAAAGTGGGTGGTAGCCCCTCACCCATCCAAACCACTGCTCTGGCTCTCAGCGTCTCCTCTGCTGAGCACAGATGCCCGGTATGGGACAGATCCATATATGCTAAGTGCCTTAACCCCATTCTGAATGATAGCTGCTGATGCATCACAGGATGTCTGAAGTCCACCACCCTAAACAGTGAGTACCTGCTGGCTGGAATTGCTCCACCTAACATCAGAAGAGCAGTGGCCAGCAGGACAGAAGATCGAGAATGCTTTATAAGACCTTGCTAATGCCAAGTTTTTCCAAAACAGCAGCTGCCCAGGAAGTCAGCAGTGAGGATTTGTTTTGGCAAACTATACTATATTTGCTATCTCTCCTTTTAACAAAGAAGAAAAAAGAAGAAAGAAGGAAAAGAAGAAAAAAGGCTCTCTTTAATAGTGTCAAATTACCTCTGAGAACAAAGTTCTTTGTAACAAGCTTACTGTAAAAACACTTACATAAAAGAAAAACAACCACCTGTTCAGAAACACATTGCAACCAGCACTTCAGCTTACTCTTTGATATCTGATCACTATTGCAACATTTGGAGTTGGACTAATGTGCATGAAATCTGAATAGTAGGACATCATCATCCCATTAACGTCTTTTGGAGTCATCTTGCAGCACTGAAACCTATTATTTACGTGCTAGAATTACAAGAAGAGAAAAACCATGCCCAACATTTAGCAATGCACTTTGTTGACTTTCCAAAGTGAATTAAGCTAAATCAGACTTCAGCTATGTTAATTCTGAATAGAAGTGTCTATAGAGTATTTTAATGCAGTTTAACTAATGCAATTCAAATTCACACTTTTAGTTAAATAAGACTAACCTTCCTGAATGTCTACATAGATAAACCCCATGTTAACCATCTTTCTGTTTTTCTCCCTTCTCTTCCCACTTTTTGCTATAACAGTTACTGTTCTCTTCAAGTACTGAGCTCTGAGGTCAGAGTTTTTCTCTGGGATTCTATAATCTCAAAATTAATTGGAGCCCAGTTCTTACTGGAGTTCCTAAATGCTGTAAAACAAACAACAATTACAAATTATCTAACTTACAAAAATCTTCAATTTCAAGTAGACCACAGAATACCAGAATTACAATCCAACCTGGGGCTTTACCATTAAATGATGTAAAACAAACAACTGAAGAGTTTTGAAGCTAATAGGGACATTCACCCACACAAGTCCCTCTGAATAGAAGCTAAATCTCCCAGTGGGCTTTTACCCCAGGTTTCTCATATGAAGTAAAGTATATGAACCGAAGTGGAATACATATAATTTTCAGAATATAAATTATTTTTCTATAATTTTCTATAATGAGCTTCCTTAAACAGACTTCTTTATGCATTCCTTTGACGCCTACAACTGATGTCCTCATGAAGAATATTCATTACAGAGCACACAATATTTGAAAAGATCAGACATCAAAATATAATTTGCAATGCTTATTTTACCATGGGCTGCTATCATTATCTCCTTCACCCTTCTGTACTGGCTTAGCAACACTGTTAACTCTTCTATTCGACGATCCTGGGGAGGGGAAAAAATTATGTACAGAATATCAAATGTTAATACTCATAAATTTATAGATAAGATAAGCTATGCATATTACCATATTTACCCAAATCCAATATGACTTTGAATTTAAGATGACTCCCTCCCAATAACTAGATCCTACACATGGAAAAATTGATAAATTTGTTATAATTTTCCATATACAGAATCTGATTCTGTATCTTAAAGACAGACTGGGGTTATTTGAAATGTGTTCCTTCCCCCAGCACTGCAGTGGGCCAAGCAGCGGCAGGAAGACAGGTGGCAAAGGAATCAAATGGCCTTGCAGACACAAGGGGACAATGTTGGGCCAAGGTTATGGGGGCAGGAGGTGGCAGCAGTTGCAGCTCCAACTTCAATTCCAAGCCTGGGTCAGGGCAGGAGTTGGAACCTAAGCAGCATCCTGCCCCCTTCCTTCCCTCCTGCCCCACTCCCCGTAGCTCAATCCAAAGCAAGGGGCTTGTTCCCACATGTTAATCCCTATGCTTTGCATTCGAGTAAATACAGAATGACTAGCTAAATGTTACTGTGGTGTATGACACTGCACAGAGGGATATGTCTATGCTGTAGCTGTCGACTACAAATGGGGGGCCATTTCCCAAGGAGGGAAAGCAGAGAGGACTGTAGGATACTGGGTGTTATCCTTACTTGAGAAGTGTATTAACATTCAATTCAGACTGGCAGGAGTAAAATCTTCCTCGTAGCTATGCAATTTAAATTTAATGCGAAAAGCCAGTTCTCTGCAAGGTATCTGTTGAATGTCTGTACAGCTCTCTGTTTGTATAGACTTTTCTCCTGGCACAGATGGAAAAATCTCTATGTGGCCTATGTTTATGCTACACTGCAGACAGAGTGATCACTCAGTGTATTGTAGACATACTTAGATAGAAAGGAGAAGTTTGACAGGTAGGAAGGGGACCAGATGATATTGATCCTCCTTACAGGCATTGAGTATTTAGGTAAAACAGCTCATAAAAGAAATTCCGCTTCTAGCCTAACCATGAATGAAGTCACATCTCTCCATGAGAGGGGACAGATTGTGCTATCCAGGCCAAAAATAAAAATGTGCGTATCATGTAAAATTAAAAACAGCAGTATCCAGCTACTTGAAAATAAATTAAGCATCTGACTACTTCACTTACTGTCCTAAATGGCAAATGGAGTCATTTGAATTTAAATAATTCTGAGAGGGTTTTCTCTCAGGAGGAATGTTTCATTTTACAAGACTACACAAACAGGCAACTCTGAATAATACACGTAAGTACCCCGGGGTTGCCACTACTCCCATGTTTAAATACTTTGCAGTCTCTAATAGAACAGCCATTCCATCCTTATAAACACAGCCTCTGACAGTACAAGTGGGCTAACATATTTTGTGTTCCTTTTAGGATACAAAACATCACACAGACTTGTAAGAGCTCTGCCAGAAGATAATGCCACGTCTTATTGTCCAGATGTAATTTTTGGCTGTTCCGAGAATTAAAGCAGCACAGCCTGTTATGAATCACATTCATTTATGAGATGCTTAAATCTCTAAAATTATCAGTTACCCTTTCAGTGCTTCCTGCTTACAGCAACAAGCCATATGGGGGGATGCTTTTGGATGCCATTTGCTTATACCTTCTACATACTGCCACTAAAAATTTAGTGATGCTCATCATGGCTTGGATAATTACTATTAGAGTGCTCTGATTTTAAATTTATTAAAAACAAAAAATCCCTCAAGGCTGAATTCTCTTGCAAAAATAAGCAGCACTTTTTATGCATTGGAATTTGAAGCTGGTCAAATACTGCAATGCTTTTTCTTGGCAGTCTTCAGACCTTGTGCTGCTCCTAGGACCTCAGTTTCAGATTTAAAAGACAATTTTGACTCACTTCCTATCACACAGGGAACTTGATTCAGATTTTATAATGGAAAATTGTGTGGGAAAGTTGTTGATAGGCCACAAACTGCTGCTCCAAGATTACTAAATCTTGCAGGCAGAAAAGGAGAAATGAACATAAAACCCTGGACCTCTGCTTGTCAGATGCAAGAGCTTGCAGAAAAAGTAGCACTTTGCGAGTGCTGTACCTTGGCTGGTGAGGCAAGGCCAACCCAGTAGGTCCCATAATCCCAAGTAAAATTCTCCAAGTCACAGCAGTATTGGTTATACAGATATGGACATGCTAACTTATATCATTATCTCACCTTTTCTTCGTTTGCAGCCAGTAACGATTCCATTCCTATCTTCAGTCGCTGAACTTCTTGATCTAAAATAGTTTTAAAATGGCAAGAAAAAAATACTATTATATTTAATATGTAAGATGGCAATTCTGTTCCATTCTATTTATTTTTTATTTTTTGCATGGCCTGTCAGCGTAGGATCTGAGTGCACAACGCATAACCTAATTAAGGCTAAATGGTGACAAACAATCACTTTTGGGGAATCTCTTCAAACTACAATTTAGCTTTCCAAGTGCTGTGTTGTTAAAAAGGATGTTTCTAACCATACAGTGTTTTTAGTTTTTGGAAACAGACTACACAGTATTTTATTTTCTTAATGGTTCAACTGCAAAAGTTTTGGAACATATTTTCTGAAATATTTGAGAAACTCCTCTACTGCACAGCTTTTGGAAATAATTTAAACAACTAAAGAAAATAAATTCTCCTCACTGGGAATGTTGTTTATCTAAGATATCTGGAAACCTAACTCTCAATGGTGATGAGAGACTACAAATCAGAACGTCTGACAACCTACAGTAATACTTTACATTTTTTTGTAGTGTCCATTGCTTAAAGAAAGATTTGCATAATCTGTTAAAAACATTTCTAAAATTGAAAAACTGAGAGCAACCTCCAACAATAGCTAATACAGAACTGTACCGTACATTACAATGCGGCATGTGTAGTTTTGTTCCCTAAGTTGCAGTCAAAAAATTGTATCTCTGCAAACTTGTCTCTGAAAATGTTTTGTCCATAAAGTGGGACTTCTTAACTAGTGAAAGGCCCAAATCTGCCACTGGTTCTCCATGTACAGTTTCCACTGACTGTCCCCATACTTTATACTGCAGCAACCAAATCTAGATGGTCAAGAAGAACGCTAATTGTGTTATATCCACCATTGACACCACACAATGGACACACTTCTAGACTTTCAAATGCAGATATTCAGTTTACAAAAAACTGTGCCATCAGTTCTCAAAGATGGCAATGAAATGTAATGCTTAAGTAAATGGAAGGCTAGGGGGAGGGGCGAGAAAGAAATGAGAACTAGTGTTGTAAAAAGTCTTATTAGTTAATTGTTTTACACTGAATAGCTAAAATACTGAGCATCCAACTTCACGTTCAGATTGTAAATATTTCTTCCAGTTACCTTAAAACCCATACAGCTTCCAATGGCTGTACTATCACTAACACATTTAAGAAAAGTTATGTTAAATCTATTGCATACATATTTCTTTTGCAAAAAGTAGCATTTAGTCAATGTGTGACATGCAGTAACACAGCCAAATCAAAACTAAACAAATGCAAAAACCAGCAAGCAGTGAGCAAGCAATCAGATTTAAAGGAAAAGCCATATATTTAAAAAAAAAATTGCTTTAAAAATCACTGTTTACCTAATTTTCATTCATCACTGTTAGATTTTAAAAGGACAGGTATCAAGGCAGTGATATCTAATAACTTTAAAATAAATTTCATTCACAGTGCTTCAAAAACGCTTCAAACAAGACTGAACAAAAATGTATTTCCTTACCAAAATGTTTTCCCTTATACCCCACTGGTGAAAATAACAGTTAAGCATGCTTTTGAACACAGCCATCTTTTAAAATCCACAAAAGATTTTTTTTTTTTAAAAGGTAAGCATACTAGCTATCACACAGAATTAACATGCAAAGATCAAATTTTAGGCCTTGTAACCTTGGCAGTGTCCCTTTAAAGTCCAACATCTGATTTGCAGACCTGTGAGATTTTTTAATATTCGTTTGAAATGATAAATCTAATTCAAGATTGAAGCAGGGCTAGTAGCTGTCTGCTTGCTGCAAACAATGAAAGCAATGTCTTATAAATATTATAATGCAGCAGCCAAATGTAAACAGACATTGAATTATTGCTGCAGAAGTGCATTTTAGCTATAATTTGTGTGAAAAGGAACAGTAAGATAGTGAATCTCAAGGCTTACGTTTCTCTTTTAGCCTTCTCCTATAAACTTCCTCTACGATGGTAAATGGTGAAAGTCAATAAAGTATGTAGAAAAAGCACAGATTAGATAAAAAATGCAACTTCATAAGAATATGCACTCAAGCATAATAAATAGACCTTGACATTATTATTCTTGTCTGTCTCAGAAGATGACCTTCAAGTTTGATGTCAGCTATCCTTTCGTAAAGAAGATATTACTATTACTGTGTACCATTCCATTCAAATATAACTTGACCACAATGAACTTTGCTTACACACTTTCTCATTGGTATCAAGGAGATGTTTACTGCAGACAAAAAAAACCTTCTGAGCTTTTGATTCTTTGGTAAAATGGCCAAGATTTTTTTCCTCCAGGATATTTAAAATTCTTTGGACATCCCAAGGAAAAAAAAAATCATGTTTTCTTAACTGAAAACATTTTTTTTTCCATTAACTGTTAAAGTTTCATAACATTGTTAGGGAAAATATATTTTCTAGTAATACATGCAAATCTTGAACACCCAACATGCACAAGCTCTGCATTTGACTGAAACCAGCATCACAGACTCCATGTGACAGATTCTAATGTGTGTTAGAACATGGACTGAAAGAGCATCCAAGAAGTGATGTATAATAAATGGCGAGACTGTGTCTATTTCTGGTAGAGAAGACAGAAGGCTTGTTTATTCAAAGAAGCTCATGAGCAATAAGCCAAGGTATGAATTACCATGCAGTAAGTACAAAAGGCAGACTGCAAGGCAGGGTGGCACCTCTACCCTTCTGCCTGATTTCCAACTAACTACCTCTGTCTATTCTATTGCCCAGCCTCATAAGTGGTATTTTTGGCACTTATCACTACCCAAAGTTTGCGATTCTAGCATATCTGCACTGTGGACATACGTGACTACATGGCTCGTGTGCATACACAGTAGGCTGTGCACTGGTAAGTAGCTACATGGCTATGTACACATGTACGCTGGGCATAAGTCCTGGGAAAAAAACAGGAGGACCACCCTCCCAAGTTTTAGCACCAAAGCTGTGTGTTGATGGTACTCATGCTGGAAGCAGACACCTGGGTTTTAGGTAACCCTCACACAGACAGTGTTTGACCCTGTTTCTCTGACTTCCTGGCACAGTGCTTTAAGTACTATACCATAGATCAGGAATTAGCCGGTCCTTTCTTTGGTACTCCTTTAGAAGCTGAGCCATTGCAAACTGCATATAGTAGTTTCAGGATAAAATGGATGGAAAACAGTAGGGAAGTTTCTCTTCCATCTGGAGCAATGGTTCAGCTACAACCCTGGGTTTGTTCCTTTCAGGAGCAGCATCTATCTCACTGAACCAACCTCTAGTTCATTCTCTTCCTTCTGGATCCACTTATCCCACTCTCTTGACTGCTCAGGGGAGTGGGGACTGAGAGGGGCCTATAACTCAGGTCTCCTGGTTCCTGAGTGAGTACCCTAAGCACTCAGCTACTGGGGCTAAAACAAAGGGAACCTCTCCCTGCTCTCACTGGGGTTTTGTCTGGTTACAATTCTGTGACTTGCATACATAGCTGCAAATCTGCCAAGCCAGTACATAATATACTGAGCATGCACAGCAGGAATATAAACACTTAAGTGTCCACACAGCATGGATAACAGAGGGAAAACTGTTGATAAATGCTGAG
This sequence comes from Crocodylus siamensis, assembly GCF_052110815.1. Classification (NCBI taxonomy): domain Eukaryota; kingdom Metazoa; phylum Chordata; order Crocodylia; family Crocodylidae; genus Crocodylus; species Crocodylus siamensis. The sequence goes on from NC_143396.1 coordinate 194,944,237, forward strand.
AACGCTACTTACATGGCTTGTTAACTGCTATTCAGGTGCATAAAAAGTAACAGAATTTGGGTTTACCTGTCAACACACCAGATTAGCACAGGCTAGGTAGCGTGTTGTAAATTTACATCCCATTTTATTGTGCACTAATTTCATTGTGCAGTGATTCAGCAGATATCACTTGAGAGGGGTCAAGGCATTGAAAGGCTTCACAGGCCCACAGCATTGCCTCTGCTACATCCCAATATTGATGAAAATTCTGTTGAGACAACCCGCTGGGGAATTTTGATGAGTTTGGCTGGGAACAGAAGGGCAGTGATTCATGGCATCACCTGTTCTGTGTGGCACTGTCTGATATTGCTCACACAGATTTAAGACATACTGGACTGAACATGAGATGATCTGGAATGAGAGAGTTACGTTCTGGAAGGTTTGAATAGCTAAGGTGTACACGTGGCTACTTCTGTGAAGTGATAAAGAACATTTTTACAGAAATCGGAAACAACCTTTCATAAAACTTTGAAGTACGTTCTAAAAAACAATATTGTTATAGGGATTACATTAGATTATATTAAAACAGAGCTCTCAATTAGAAGTTTCAGCACAGTGCAGCTATCAATTTTTTTGTATTTAGTTTCAGTAGATCACCCTTCCCTGTACATTCCAGGAAAAAAAAATCCTAGTTGTACTGTTATGTGTCCTTGGATACATCTACACGTTCATTAGCACGTCTTAGATACTGAGCACTTAGTTTAGTGCTTGCTTAATAAAGTACTAACTAAATGCATGTAACTAGAGGTAATGCACAGTAGCACTGGTGCATGGTTATTTTGTGATGCTTACTGCACATTAGCCTAATAACACTGCGCAGTAGTCTATTAGCATGGTGTTTAACCAACATGCTACTGCGCAGTGTTATTAGGCTAATGTGCAGTAAGCATCGCATGTAGATGTGCTCCTTATGTTACTTTAAATACTGAGCAGTTGTAGCCTCACTGAACTAAACACAAACATTTCTACTTCAAGCTGTGATCCACTCCCCATTCCCTCTGCCCAATCTGTTTTTACCTCTTTCCGCAATCTCATTATGTGCTGACGTCCTAGCAAGCTGACTCTGTAAACGTTCAATTTCCGCATCTTTGAGGGCCAGCTGCTCTTGAAGCTGGGCAATTTCAGCCTGTAAGCACACAACAGAAATTGAGAATAGGAGTATTGCTGATCCTTTTCCTCCCACAAAACACTCGCATCATTTCACTTCGAATAGTGCTCAGTCCCTGATACAGTCATTTGTAAGCATTACATATGCATAGACCCATAAGAACACCACTAACACAGGGGAAAGCTCTTCCTTTTATAGGAACTCATTGGTTCTCAATAGAAATTAGCTCAAGGAAAGAATGCCTTGTGGTGATGGTATGATTTTAAGGATTCAGTCGTATTATCTGATCAGATATGATCTGGCTGTGACCTTGTTACGTAAACCAAGAACTGAGAGAAAGAATTTGTGGAAGTTGTTCTCCATACAGCATACATAAGGCTTTAACTAGTTTGGCAACATGGTGTGAAAAGGGAAATCTGAGGATTGTGAGGCAAGGCAACCCCAAAGCAACAGTTTATTTTCCCTAAGTTTTGGAAAGTTGCCCATATCTTTGACAAGTTTTCTGTTTTTCACCATGAATACAGATGACTATTTTCTTAATGTTAATTATAGTTTGAAAGAGATATAGCACTTACTATTTTAACATTTCTATTTCTATCACATTTAAAAAAAAAATCAATCAATAGAGTGACATTGTCATGAATTAAGAATCTAATAAGTTTGGCTTCTTTTCTCAAACACATGGTAAAATTATGTTCTCTCATATTCACATATTTTTTCTTGCAAATACAGCCAAAACAATGAGTAGCTTGAAAAAACAACTACCCACAGGAGTGAAAACACAGTAAATTGATCCAGACCATTATAATTCAAGCTGTCCATTTGAGTGGGTAAAATCTCCAACATTAAAAGACCTCGAAAATAAAAAGGAAAAGAACCACTGGGCTGCCAAGATGGCAACAGGGCAACTACATTATTTCATGTTAGTCTGTCCAAAAGCAGGTGGCAGAACACACTTCATTATTTGAGAAAGAAGATTCATATTGTGTGCATTTTGCTCAGTGAAAATATACTATGCTTTAGTTATAACTTTTCTAACAGACAGAGAATTATAGCATCTTGCATTATGAGTCTAATACATAACAAGGCTCTCAGCATATGAATAAAGTCCCTTGATTTGGCGGTCAGGAAGGGAAGAGGTTTAGGTTAGTAAATGACAAGATATTTGACATGAAGGAAGCAGACAGCTGGATGGCAGCAAAGGTTCAGCACTTCTGCCTGCAATTCCTGATGGCAGAATCTAGTTTAAGAATCTAGTTTAAAATGTATCTCCGGAATGGCTACCATGCTTCCCAGTGACTAAGTAGCTTTTAATAACTCAGACATGGATCTGTTCCAATTTTTCATATAAGAAGTGGAGCAACAGGAAGACATAAATGCAAACTTCCTAATATCAGATGTAGACTTCTCTCTTACACCTTATTCAATCTCAGTTTCTCCTGAACACTCAGCTTTCAGTTCTCACTTATGTTCATGGTATTTTTATAGTTAACTTTCCTCTTCCTCTAGGCCTGCCCTGCATTTTGATTCTTTGCCATCCCCATATCCTTTCCCACTCATTTCTATCCAGTAGTGGTGGGAATTATTTTTCTGGCTGCCTAGTGGCTTAAAGATTTTGAAGGCAAAAGTGGAGGGGTTGTGGGAGCAGAAGGAAGAAAAGATAAAAGGAAGAAAAAAAGAAGATAATAAGCTATCTTCTTCCTTTCCTCCTGTTATAAATGGATATATCTATATATACGTAGATTCAGCAGACACTCTTAAACATTTCTATGCAAGTTTATGTTTAATCTATATATAGAAAGGAGGAAAAATAAGTTAGTAAGCTATCTTCTTTTGTTTCCCTCCTTTTTTCTCCTCTTCCTTCTGACCCCACAACCCTTCCCCTTTTGTTTCTTAAAATCCGTAAGCCCCTAGGCAGCCAAAAAAAATAATTCCCACCACTTCTCAGGACATTTATTGTCCAGGAAGATGAGAAGAGACCTATTATTTTCATAGAAAATGCTAAATATAAATAATGTATAATGCTAAATATAAACAAGTTAATGTATTAATTCCACTATATATACACATTCACCCAACACAGACAGTATAAATAATTAATGAATTTGTTAATTAATGAGGTCAGTAATAAACATTATATCTAAATTAGGCTGTGATTTGTGCAAACTATCTGTTTCTTAAATAATCTGAAATAGTTTTGCAGGTTCTGATCATACAAGAGGAAATTTACCCAAGCAACTAGTCCTACAAAGCTAAATGGGGAATATTAACATAAGAGGATATTGATTCCAGCTTGACAGGGAGAATATACTTGGTACTAAAAGACTCCTTAATCTGGCAATGTAATGCTTAATGAGAACTGATGGCTGAAAATTAAAGCCAGATAAATCCAGACTAGAAATAAGGCACAACTGTTTAAACAGAGACTGTGGGTAACAATTGGAACAAACTACAAAGCAACGAGGTGGTTTCTGCACCTACTGATGTCATGAAGACTGGATGAAGGCAGAATAGAGTTGTATCTTATTGACTAAATAAACTTGGGATGTATAGTATGAGCTTTTGTGAGACTAAGCTCACTTTAATACATTATACGAAAGAACATGGGCAAAAAGTGTATCAAGTGGAGAGAATGATTTGAACACAAAAAACAAGGAAGGGAGGGAGAGCTGGCGGGGCTGGGAGTGGTGAGGAGGGTAGTGCTGGGAGAGGCAATCAAGTAATAAATTTAAAGGGACAAAGGGGTTACGAAATCTAATCCAGATAATGAGATGAGAATCTCTAGTCCTTGTTTAGATCATATTTGGCTGAGCTGTGTTAGTCTGAAGTCAGGTAGAATTCCAACCAACTTGGCTAGCTAGCTACCTGTCTCGGTTAACAGACAGCACCATGCTCAGCCAAATTAAACAGGTCACAATTAGACCATATGTAACACAGTCCAGTCAGTGGATGAATTCTTATTTTGCAAATTCTCGTTCAAGTTCATTTTTTAAAATTTCAGAGTTTCATAGTTAGCAGGGTCGGAAGTGACCCGAGCAGATCATCAAGTCCGACCCCCTGCCATGGCAGGAAAGAGTACTGGGGTCAAACGACCCCAGCAAGGTGTTCATCTAACCTCCTCTTAAAAACCCCCAGGGTAGGAGCCAGCACCACTTCTCTTGGAAGCTGGTTCCAGATCCTAGCCGTCCTGACAGTGAAGTAGCGCCTCCTGATGTCTAGCCTGAATCTACCCTCTGCCAGCTTGTGACCATTACTTCTTGTCACTCCTGGTAGTGTTTGGGGGAGCAGAGACTCTCTCAATGCCTGCTGGTCCCCTCTGGCTAGTTTATAACAGGACACTTGATCCCCCCTCAGCCTTCTCTTCTGGAGGCGGAACAGGTTCAGGTCCCGTAGCATCTCCTCGTAGGGCCTGCCCTGCTGCCCCTGATCATGCAGGTGGCCCTCCTCTGGACCCTCTCCATGTTGTCCACATCCCTCTTGAAGTGCGGCACCCAGAACTGGATGCAGTACTCCAGCTGCAGCCTGACCAGTGCCGCATAGAGGGGAAGGATCGTCTCCTTGGACCTGCCTGAGATGCATCTGTGGATACACGACAAGGTGTGGTTGGCTTTCCTGACTGCGTCCCCACGCTGCTGGCCTATGTTCACTTTGGCATCAATAATGACTCCAAGATCCTTTTCTGCCTCTGCACTGACAAGAAGGGAGTTCCCCAACCTGTAGGTATGGTGCTGGTTCTTCCTCCCCAGGTGCATCACCTTGCACTTGTCAGTGTTGAAACCCATCCTGTTTTCATCCGCCCACCCCTGTAACCTGTTCAGGTCCGCCTGCAGCCTATTCCTCCCCTCTAGCATGCCAATTCTCCCCACATTTTAGTGTCATCTGTGAATTTGAACAGGGTGCTTTTTACCCCCTTGTCCAAGTCGCTGTTGAAGAAGTTGAACAGTGCGGGCCCCAGGACCGAGGCCTGGGGGACCCCACTGCCCACATCCCTCCAGGTTGAAAATGACCCGCCCACCACCACTCTCTGGGAGCGGCCCTCCAGCTAGCTAGTGACCCATCTGACTGTGTAGGTATCGATGCCACAGTCTCTTAGTTTTTAATAAGAATGGGGTGAGAAACAGTGTCAAAGGCCTTCCTAAAGTCCAGAAAGACTATGTCCACCATGACACCTGCATCCAAGGATTTTGTGACCTGGTCATAGAAGGCTGCCAAGTTGGTCTGACAAGACCTGCCTCTAATGTTGGTTGCCCCTAAGCATAATCTTCCCCCTCGTGGACATGTGCCAGGATAATTCTCTCAAAAAGCTTACCCAGGATCGAGGTAAGACTAACAAGCCTATAGTTTCCTGGGTCCTCCTTCCTCCCTTTTTTGAAAATGGGAACCACACTGGCCCTTTTCCAGTCCTCTGGCATATCACCAGAGCACCATGAGTGCTCGTAAAGCCATGCCAGGGGTCCTGCAATGACCTCAGCTAATTCCCTCAGCACTCTGGGCTGGAGATCATCAGGACCAGCTGATTTAAATACATCCAGTCCCTCCAGAAGTTCCCTGACTAGGTCCTCACTGACCCTAGGCCTGGGTGCGCCTCCCCTGGGGCCTACAGGGGTCCCAGTGTGGGGGATGACCTGGTCTCTGCTCAGAAAAGTGGAGGCAAAGAAATTGTTACATAGGTTAGCTTTGCTGTCTGGTGTAACAACCAGATTTCCTAGTGTGTCCTGCAGAGGCCCCACATTACCTGGTACCTTCTTTTTACCCACTATATATTTAAAAAATGACTTCTTGTTGTCCTTGATCCAGGTAGATAGTCCCAGTTCCATCCCCACCTTGGCCTTCCTGGCTGCCCCCCTACAGTCCCAAGCAACAGAGGTATAGTCCTCCCTGGTGATGGCCCCTCCCTTCCATTGGGTATACACCTCCCTTTTAACTAGTCTAAGAACAGCTACCCTGAGGTCACCAATGGAATATCTAGGGAGGTTAAGGTGTTCTGCCATAGGCCTTCATGTGTTTCCAGAATTGATGTCAGACTGATGTTCATTCATTCTGACATGTAGAGATTGCCTTTCCTGTCCAATATAGAAAGCAGAGCGACACCGTAAGGTTGATAGTGTACATGAAGTGGGGAGAGGTGCAGATGAATGAACCACTGATATTATTATCTCTGTTATTTGGTCCAGTAATGACGTGGTCTGTGTTATGAGGGGCCACAGCTTGCATTTGGGGCCACTGTAAGGCCTGGTGACCTGGTGGTAACAGGAGGTAGCTTGCTGATCGAGAGATGCTGTTTGCAGTTTGGGGATTGTATGTAAGCAGTGCCACCCTTTTCCCCCATGGCTATCTTGAAGTGTTATCCTTTCCAGGAGGGGTTGGAGGTCATTAATGATGTGTCCAAGCTTGGGGCTGTAAGTGATAACTAGATAGATTATGTTGTTGTTCTTTTGGGATTGGGACTGTAGCAGGTTGGAGCAAAGGCTGTGTCTGGATTTGCTGATTTACATGGCCACAGCTTTGGTACATCATTGTAATTGTGGGAGTTCCTGCTCCAGATCCTCAAGATGTGTATCCCATTTGGTGAGATCAGAATAGATTTGGCTGTAACAGAGCATGGCTTAGATGATGGATCTAGTGGTGCGCTTAGGATGGTGTGCTGGTGTGAAGGTAGCTGTGGCAGTCAGTGGTTTTCCAATACAACGTGGTGGTGGCACAGCAATTGCAAATCTTCACTGTGGTGGCTAGGAAATGAATTTGTTTGATAGAGTATTCCAAAGTTTGTTTGATGGCAGGGTGGAAGACTGGATGCCTTTCTGGAAGATATGCTTTTGTTAAAAGTTACTAGAGCTCAATAAAGGAAAGAAAGTGGGTGAAATTCTTTGATATACAAGAGGTCAGACTAGGTGATCTAATAGTCCTTTCTGATCTTAAAAACTATTAATGTTGTTCATAGGGTAAGGAAACACTATTAAGCAGTGCCATATTTTTCCTTCCCAATGGAACATTTCCCCACATTGAGGTAACTGTGACAGTCAGGCTAAAGAGTTTTCTCTGTAGTGACTTGTAACAGATATGGAGACAGTAAAATAGAAAAGCTTGAAATAAACATCTGCTGCCCAAAAACAATTCCTTTGTTATACAATATGCTAGTTTTTAAAAACAGAAAAGGACAACAGAGTGCAGGAAAGAGATTTGAAAGGCAAACTGTATATTGGATGGGTTTGTTCAAATAAAACCTCACTTTATGCAGTCATTACTGAAATATAGCAAATGCAAGAAAAGTAAGTACAGGGAGAAATGGTACACATCTGCTTCCAGGTAAAATAACTCACTATTAAACGCCAAATTCACTGCTTACTTTGGTCGTTTTTAATTTCCATTCATATTGGGTTCTTTCATTTTCCAGCTCTTCCACTTTTCCTTTGAGATGTTTGAGTTCTTGTAGCAGGCTCTGCAAAAATAAAATATAGACCAGCTAAATGCAAAGACTCAGACAAGTGTTAGTTCTCTGAAAGAATGTAGTGTGTCATGCATGACACACTCCAGCAAATGTAGGACCAACCACGCACAGCAAACTTTTCCTTGTTATTTTTGCACCACAGGTTAAGCGATGAAATCTACTGTGATTTGCCTTCATTATTGCTAGGAATGTTTTCTTATTGACTGATTAAATACACTTCAATGACAGTGTTCAAGGGCCGTACTTTGGGGAAGGCCCTTTGTCTATCTGGCCATTGTGAATTGTGAGCTCCCTGGCATAGGGGATGCATGTATGCTGCACTGAGCACAAAGTTACTTCTCTGTACAGATGGTCTACAAAGGAAGGCACTACAGCTATGTTCCAAAAGAAACACAAAAAATGATGGTGAGGAACAGAAAGAGTAACAGTATCTGTAGAGCCGATGGAGGGAAAGAGCAACAGCAATGCTCTTTATGAGCCTTTAGGATGACAGAAAAATGATAGTCTTAGGGCACTCATCAGGGATTTTGGAGACCTAGGTTCAATTTTCTCTTCCGATACAGACTTTTTACAAGGCCTTGGGCAAGTCACTTACACCCTCCATGGCTCATTTCCCATCTGCAAAGTGCAGGTGGTTTTTCCCCATGTCACATGGGGACTGCAAGATTAATCACATTCATTAAAGTCTCCCCACCTTTGGTTGGTAGGTTTACCCTCTTGGGCCGTGTCCACATGAGCACTCACATGCATTTTCTGGTGCCTCAAAGGCTTTTGAGGTTATGCAAAATGCACCCCATGCATGTGATATGGTTCTCTGTACTGCACATTTGCAGTGCAGAGCCAAATTTAGATACCAGGATATCCTAGTATCAAAAAAAGAACATGGAAAAAAGTGGGGCAGTGTACATGTAGCAGCATATGCCACCTCAAACTGGAACCTGGCCGGCCAGAGCCATGTTCCAGCTGCTGGCCAGGCTCTGCAAACTTGGATCACAGCCACTGGAGCCCCAGGAGGTCCCCAGGACCCCAAGCTAGACTGCTTGGACCAGCCCGGACGCTGGGGGTCCCAGCCTCCCCTACTCCACCCAGAGCATTTTTCCCATTTGGCCACTGCTTTTTTTCCTCTGGGGCACCCATGTGCCTCTGCTCATGGGGATAAGGCCTAAGAGTCTAATAAAATCCTTGTATGAGTGGATATAGACACATGAATGTGTGGAATGGGCAGAGGAGAGGGCAAGGACATGAGGAACAAAAACATGGAATTTGGAGGAAAGATCTACAAGAGAAGAAAAAGAAACTGTGTGAAAGGAGGCAAAGAACAAAATGAAGGGAAAGAAAGTTTCAAAGGAGAGGAGGGAGGAAGGAGGAAGATTTAGACTGGGGTGGTCAACCTGTGGTATGAGTGCCACAAGTGGGACATGCAGACCTTTCATGTAGCATGCAGCAGATCAAGGAGGGAACAGGTTGTAGACAGGGATGGAAGCACAAAGCAAAGCACAAGATGATGCAGAAAGCACAAGGCAGGGAGCAGAAAGCAGAGCAGGAGTTCAAACAGGGTGCACAGAGTAGGGAACAAAAAGAAGAGCAGCAGCTGGCAGAGGAAGGGTATCAGAGCTTGGGGAGGTTATGGTGTTAATTTGTGGCAGGCCAGCCAAAAAGATTGGCTCCTACTGAACTGGATAATGAAGGAAGTCTAGGAAAAGATCCTTTAAGACCTACTTAAAAAGAAAGTGGATTAAAACAAAGGGTTTTAATCATTGCTCACTGGGTAAATTGGGTAAATTTTCCAAGCACTAAATGTTATGTTTAGTAATGTCTGTATTTTGGCATATTAAAGTACAACTTTTCTTGCCTTTTATGGTGGTGCCCAATGCACTTTCAAAATGCATCCAAAACAGGGATGTAGCTTTGTCACTGGTTCTATCCACAGCTGCCCATCCTCAATTAAGTTTTGTTTCTTAAATGTCTCCCATACCCTTCTTGAACACAACTGTCACTTTAATGCTCATTCTTGAAATCAACCGTACCAATTAACTTTGGGACTAGCATTGTGGAACTGGGGTTCCCTGAATGGAAGTCTAGAAGAGGATGAAGTTTAACCTAAATCCAGAAATCCGATATATATGTTTCCATGCATTAAGCAGCCATCCCAAATGAGACAAGGAATACAAGCACAATATCTCTTAGGATGTGCTTTCTGGACACAAAGATATACATTTTTTCAATATGATTTTGAACTTGCTGCTTCAACATGTGGTTCATATGGTAGCGTAACATCTCACTGTTCGCAGATACTGACAATGGCAAACTATTAAACATAATGAAGCTTAGTAAGAACCAAATCTGTGTAGGACAGAAAAAAAATGAAAGAGAAATGATGGGAAAACACATATAAAGAACTCTGAGAGGATTATTTGCAGAATCATTTGGAATCCATGCTGTAATTAGAGGTACAAAACTGAAGCAAAATACCACTAAAAACCAAGTCTTAAAATGGGCTTTAGGATGGGAATACCAATGTCATTCCACCTCCAATCAACTTAAGCAGCTTAAGCAAAGTAGCTTTTACCCTGACATGCGCAGTGGCTTTGATCAAATAAAGTGGATGTTTGTACTGTCAGTTTCAAAAAGCTTCTCATAAGTGCTTGCTACAGGGAATAAACAGATTTTTGCATCATGATTTCCTTATTTTTAAATGCAAAATGAAGTGTCTGATTGTGGTTCTTTCCAGTCATTTAATCCAATGAGAATACATGCAATGAACAGTATGAAAGAAAAGTAAGTTCAATATTATTTTAGAGACCTTCTAGATGTTCTTACCATATTTACCTGTAACTTCATTGTTGTAAATGTGTTAAGCAGTTCAAACATTCAGGAATTAATAATCTCCCATATTCCCCATGTCAGTTCATGACATATGATTGAAGACTTGAAACTATGCTGCTGTAAATCATACAGACTTTGTTCTAGAACAGAGCAGGTATAATAAAACACTTTTGAGCTAAAAGTGAAATGGATACCATTTACAATGTGAAGGATGTATTTCCTTCTCTGGTATTTGTGTATTGATTACAAAGGCATGAACAGGAGCAGTACTTGGCCTTGATTTATTATTAGGGTTAGTATATTAACACAGCACTGTAATAAAAAGCCACACAGATTAATGCCTACTGCTCAAAACACTATTCTGATTAACAGAACTCAGTTTGGTGGAGAAAAGAGGCAATGCACAGACACATGCTAAGGGGTACTTCTCATACATCACACCAAGAGCAATTCTTCTGGGTGAGGGCCTCTACCACTGATCTTGTGCTAGGCTGAGGACCATTAGTTGTCAGGTCAGGTTTCCTATCTTGAGACTTTCTTTCCTGGATTTTACTATTTATTTCCAGCTGCAGTCTACACATCTGCTCCTGTAGCTCACTGATCAGGTTTACTACTGACTGGAAACAGGAAAGAAAGACAGGTAAAAAGAAAAAAAAGAGGTCAAGGAAGAAATGAGGGCAGGAAGTAAAGTGTATTACTTTGTAGTCATGACATTGAAAAATACAATGAAGTTAAGAGGCAAACTGGAAAAGAACAAACTATATTTTCTCCTCATGATGGAGGTATACATTGCCATAAATCTAGAAAAGGTCCACTGAGTTAGTGTTTAAATACCAACAGGATAGATGAACTAGAATTCTTCAGAATGAACATCAGAGTGGAGATCAGAATTTGGCCAACATCTTCAGCAATCCTGTGCAGCAGGATTAAGTCAGATATCAGGACAACTGAAAACATTATTATCAAATTTGACCAGTGGTAGAAGCTGTTTTGGGACATGAATGAATACAGGATTCACAAGCATCATTTTTTTTTGCTGAAGTGACATTGGTTATGTTAACTTATGATATCAACTCGGACAGTTGCCAAGAGATCAGTTAGGACCATAAGTCTGTGGCCACATTATTTTTAACCACTGGCATTCACACAGAAAATAGAATTAGTTAACCTCCATTTTACTAGCAGGCCAGTCTGTATCTGGGACTAGGAAGCGTGACAACAACAAACCCTTACACTACAAATGTAGCCATATAAAATTGGGCAGAATCTTAACACAGAGATCATGCGAAACAGTTTAGCAGCATATGTCAGAAAAGACCAAATGACATCATAAAACAAAAGCAATCATGTGGAGAAGATCTACCCTGACATAAGCAACAAAAGAAAACATTTTCAGTTATGGAAGCAAATTAAGAACAAATCAGCACTAAAAGCTCAGAATCCTAAAGGACTTTCCAGCAACTGTGATACATTGGGGTTCCTTTTTCTCAACATTAACTTTTACTGAAAACCTATACATTACAGATTTGCATTTTTCCTAAATCAAGTAAATCTGATGACCCTGATCCATCCCTTGAATGGATGGGACATTTAACTGTCAGTAAAATACCTAGAGACACTCAAGAGATTTTGATTTTTTCAATTATGAAACATGGATGTTCTGGTGAGGTTCTATGCTTATCTGGAGTTTTTCTGAAGTCCAGTCAATACAAAGATAGCTGCAGTTATGGTCAGTAACAGTCAGAACATTTTTGTACAGGTGAAGAACTTACAGAGTGTAGGCATACATGTTACAGACACCTCCATGCTGAAGACAGCCAAAGTCCTAAGCATCTCCACAGGACTCCATTGCCAATTTTAAATATACACAAAGGCCCCCTTTTATTCTCCAAAAAGAATCACTATCACTATAAGTGATATAAGTGATATTAAAAAAAAAATTACAGGTCTGATATTTTCACTGTGTTGAGCACCAGATTAAGCATAGCAGGTGCTCATCCTGTTTAAGCACATCTTTAAGTCATTTGTTGAACCAGGACATAAATATATGCTCTGGTCAGGTTTCTTCCTCACCCAGCAGAAGTTTTAGGCTGTAGATAAATGATATATCTACAGCCTAAATTGAGCCAAAAACCCTCAACAAATTAAGATATTTAGAAAAAGAAACTGGCCCCTGGCATATGGAAGCTGTAACACCTGTTCTTTTGTAGACTACTGCACTGTCATGGCTGCAGCCTGCCTACTTGGGTACCAGCTCACCAAGACAGATGCCATACATTGGATAGATACAGAGCCACTTTGCAACAACAAAGGGCAGGAGTGAAGGGAAGTTCCTTTTTGGTGAAGGCTGCCATTTTATCAGAATGCTGCAATACAGAACATCAGGAAAGCACCCAGCTTTGTATAAAATCTGAATACTATGGAGACACCTACTTTGTTTCTTTATATCACAGTTTCATCAAGTGGCTGGTGTCGTGTGTGCATGTGCTATTTAACACAGTACCAATAAATCCCTGTTGATTGTTACTAACTTTAGTCCACAATTTACCAAGGTAAGGTGCCTAACTTCCTTATTTCTTTGGAAAATCCCCATTGTGATCCTACCTGTCTTTGTCAGGGAATGGGGAATACCACTAACCTGCACGAGAGTTTGCAGAACCATTTGCTGCATAAGTGCAGCAGCAAGGTAGATGTCTGTACTTATGGACTGACACGGAGAAGAGACTGGCCAGCTTCTCTAGTTACAGATCCTTTTCAGGCCAGTGCAACCGTTCAGTAGCAGATATGTGGGAGGCCTCTTTGCTGAAGTGGAGAGTCCTACTATTTCTAATTTATCAGGTCTGCCCTGAGGCAAGTCGGTAGCAAGCAGACATGCATGGCCTCCCATTGTGGGATTCTGTTCTTGGAGCACAGTAAAAAGGCTGGAAGGCAGGCACAAGAGCTCCATAGAAGAGAAAGTGAAAAGCTCCAGATGTAGTCTCTATCTTTGCTGATTCCTGTTCTTCTCTTAGAGGGAAAAGACTAGCATTGATTTCATTTCAGCTCTTTTTGCTTCTTGTAATCTTTCTGTCCATCCCCTTTGCCAGGCCTCTTCTCTTGTAGCGTTAAAGTCTATGAAACTGTTATATCCAGACTTTGGCTTGAGCCAAAGAGAACATCTAAACTTTCCTATTCTTTTGGAAAGTTTGGAACCAGACCCACATCTAAATAAATGCAAGAACATTCAGAAGCACTGAATGCACTTTTTTGTTTTTGCCACTCTACCCCCATGTATTTATAAAGCCTGGATGGAGACCAAGGGGAGGCAGAAAGCTTTGTAGCAACAGTGATCATTAGCAGAACTAGCCCTCTGAGACATAAAAGAATCATGTTGATAGATGCCTTAGAGCAGGGGTCAGAGACCTAAAGCCTGCATGCCAGATCCGGCTTGTGGAGCCATTGGATCTGATTCACAGAGGTGGGGTTTTGGTGGTATCTGGCAAAATAGGGCTTTGGCAGCGGGTGCTTTCCACATGCCACCAGCTGCAGGGGGTTCTTCTCTTGCCACCACAGAGATAAACATGGCACAGTCCTATAGTGCCTGCCTTCCTACCTCTGTTCTGAGAAGGGAAGGGAAAGGCATGGGGTGGGGGAGGAAGGGTGATTTCTGGCTTACAGTCAGAAAAATCTAGCTATACTTGCCTTAGAGCAAGAGAAAAACTCAAGCTAAACAGGTTCCATTTTGGTATCAATTTCTAGATACAAACAAAAAGTACCTCTTTAAGGTCTCTGTCACATACTACACTTAAGACATGTTTAACCAGTTAATCGCATCTTAAGTTGTAACCTGCTCACACTTTAAAGTAATTAATAGCATTATAAACCAAGGAATAAGCCACAAAGTAATTCCACAAAAATGTGAATAACTCTGAGCCTGGTTCCTATCACACCATTAATTGAATATGTGGCCAGGTGAGCCTCTGTGGCTGGGAGTCCCATGTTCTGATGGTGCACTCCTATAGCTGGGAATCTGGATCAGCTGATGGGGCTCCCAGCCACAGGACCACATGATATGCCCCTGAGGCTGGGAGCCCCATGAGCTGAGGAGGCTCCCAGTTGTAGGAGCTTCCTATCTGCTGATGTAGGCGGAGTGCCATGCATGTGCTGCAGGAAGCACAATTGTGTGGCTCATGCATGAGATCACACTGCAGCTTTACCTGTATGTCTGGCAGGGATTCAAGTCCCTGGGGAAACTTTGTATCTCGAATGTAACTTTTCCTACCTAGCATTAAAAAAGTGACACAGATTAGATTTACTGTCACTGTTACTGTTTAAATCTTTTTTCTTATCACAGGAGACTCTGCAGAAAAAAGTCAGGGCCAAACACATAAGCAATAGGGGCATGAAAAGAGGGCAGTATTCGATTCGGATTTGGATTCAGCCTAATTCAGGGGACAGCGATTCAATTCACTGATTTGGATCACTGTCCCGATTTGATTCGGCCAAATCTGAAACTGAAGGTTCAATTCTGATTCAGAGAATCAGCAAATCAGCTATAGACACAGCTTTATATGTTTTTCCCATGTACCTTGAGCTACCAGGTGCAGCTTGTGAATGCTGAGATGGTGGGGAGGATGGAGCGGATAGAGTATTTCCGGTCCACTTCTGGGTTCACCACTGAGCATGTGGGGGACCCCTCCACATCTCCCCAGCTCAGAGATTGGCTGCAGGTTGCCCCCCCAGACCCAGGAGACACCAGTCGCCGAACTGGGGGTGGGAGGAAGGGGTCCCTTGCGTGCTTCGCAGCAGACCCAGTAGTGGACCGGAAGTACTTCTGGTCCACTTCTGGGTCTACCACCAAGCCACCTGGGCCCCCCCCCCCATGGTCCTGTGGGATGCTCCATCTGCCCCACGACTGCAGCGTTCATGAGCTATGCCTGGTACTTTAAGGTACATAAAAAAAACATATAAAGTTGTGTCTATGGCCGAATCATCGAATCTCTCTGAATCTCTCCAAATCAATTCGGAGGCATCTGATTCAATTCAGAGTGATTAATGGGTCTCCTGATTCAATTCAGATTTGGAGATTTGGCCACCGAATCAGGCCAAATCTCCTCTGAATCAAATCAATGACCGAAGCTTCGCACAGCCCTAATAAGTAATAGGACTAGGAAAGGACTCAGAGACTTCCACTCCTACATATTCTCAGTAAGGCAAGAGATACAGGACAGCTTTACCCAACCAGTGCATGGATACAAGTAGTAGTCCCATGCTTTTATCAATCCAAAGCAAGAGAAAAGGGAAAGACTATGCAGGTATGGTGGCATGAAAATTGGGGGAAAAAACCTTTCAGGAGCCATTTCCTCCCTTCAGCTGCCATGCAAGGGTAGGGGGAAAATTTGCACATGGGACACAACTCACAGTCCTGCCAATCAGGGTTAGAAAAGTAATAGAAGTGGCAGGTCTGTTTCTAGACTCTTCACCAAGTCCCTGGCGATTACACCCGTTTATGCATCATGAAGCTCAAGAGAGTGCAGATCTGCACTACCCTTAATACATGTCACTGTGTATGTTACACAGACTGACTGTCATCAAGCAAGTAGCTCATGAACAGAGTCACAATACACAATGCCAGGAGCACAGAGGGAGTGGGCGGTGGGGGAAGAGCACAACAGTTGTTCCTGCCACCTCCTAATAGAAGGCTAGCTTGTGTCTGGGTGCTCACGTAGCACAGGCATCTTAATTGCAACATGTCATTTGATACTGAAGCTCTATCACAACTTGTTGAAATTAACCCTCCCCCACCCCAAAAAGCCCCCCTCCTCCCCCCCTAAAAACAGCCAAGCAATCTGGATCTTCAAAACTAAGACCTTTTCAGATAAGATTTTAGAGATGGCCTCAGAAACATTCAGATTATCACACTGCTGTAAGAGAAGTCATTATATGAAAAGAACAGTAAAATTGTAAAACTCAGAAAAGTCTGTCTGCATACAAATATCTATTATCTTGGCCCTTCTGTTAGAGGGATAAAAATAGCACTTTCAATTTAGCACGTGCTTTTGGAGAGCCAGGGACAAGTGGCATTTGGTATGAAATTAATATCTTGAAAAGAAGCTTAGAGATACTCAGCGGCCTCTTTGTTACTAACTAAAACCAAACACAAACCACAGCTGCAAATTGCACATGATAAACTGAAATGGATTTGACAGGTAAAACTCATTCACTTCTGGAAGGCTATCTTAATTTGCCAGATATTGCCCCAACACCAGGAAACTAATGTTAAATTCTATGAGGTCAACTAGATAATATTGTTCTGAAATAAGTCAGTCAAGAATCATAATATATTGCAAGCATATTTAGTTAAATTTTCATACATTGTTTTTGAATATGTTTTTGTTTTAAATCTATTCCTTACAATAGCATGAAACAAGTCTGGATGTGCAATATAATTAGCATGCAACTTAACATGGCTTAGCTAGTGTATGGCTTCTGGGCGAGTCGGCATTTGTTCTTGGGTAGTGGTAACTCAGGGTACAGATGTAAGTGATAATTTTTTCCCAATCCTGCCACAGAAAACGATCTATAGCTGTGACCAAACAAAACCACACAGCTGCAGACAGCTTAAAAAATGGCTGGTGATTAGGCAAAAATCTGAACCCTCATTACATGAAGGTTCAGATGAAGTTGTTTCAAAACTTCTGTTTGGTTTGGGGGAGCGTTGTAATTCAGAACACTTCCTGCAAAGCGTTCTGAGTTACAGTGGAGACTTCTGTTTGCACCCTTAAAATCCCTTTGGCATCACACTCACTGTTGTCAATCATGAACTCTGTTCTAAGCAGAGCAATTCACTGATGCATGGAAAGGGGCAGCCCAGACAAAGCAGCAGCTAGTGGAGGTAACTTTTTTCTATCCTGTCCTCTGCAGCTTCACCCCTTCCATCCTGCCATACAGCAAGTCTGTTCCAAATATCTATTGCAACTTCAATTTCACTTGATATGTGTCGTTATTGACATGCCTTAGTTGCGTTATAGAGATTTTTCTCAGTTTGTCAGTTGTGGCTCCCTGAAGCACTTAAGTGGACTGTAAGTGTGCCTCTACAAACATTAGTACAAGGAACAGTCTGAGACGGCCATTTTTTTCTCTTCAGAATAGATTTTGCTGAAAAGGGGAGGTTTCTTTTTTTTAAATTACAGACGTTTTAGGGGGCAAAATAGTGTTAATCCCCAAAAATTATTATACTAGGATATTTTAATGTTGGTAGAGGATAACGGGAGATTTGAATGTTTGGGAGCACATACCTCTTAGCAAGAGATTTGGACAGTTTCTTGTGAAGTAGATTGCACAGGCCTCTTCAGACCTTAGGCTTGAAGGAGATTGCTTAGGCCTTCTACAATTAAGAGACTGATTTTTATGAGCAAAAGAGTCTGGGGAGGCCACAGATGTTAGAAGGGATGCTGTTATCTTCCTGGCTTTCAACCACTGCCAGAAACCTTTGGGCAGAGTGATGCAAAAGCATGTGCAGAGGAGGTGGGGGAAGAAGGGGGGAGGAAGGGGGCAACAGAAAAGTGAACAGTAAGACAGTATGTTACAGGTATGCCTGGGTAAACATACATTTGTACACTCATGTAACTGAGAACTTGTTGCAAACATTATATTATGGGGAGAAGATATCTTCCCAGCATGACCTGGATTTCATATTTATCAAGTCATCTAGGAACAAGTCCTAGTCATCTAGGAACAAAAATACCTTCATAATACCCTGACTTATCTGTGGCAAGTAAGGGTGTTCCTAGCACCCATTTGACAGGCTTTGATTTTCTAATAATCAAACTTCATTTCATTTGCTAATTGTTTATCTTCTACTCCTGGGAATTTTTCTCCTTTATCTTCCGATGATACTGTGCTGTGCTGTGCTGGCTTTCACTATGCTGTGTTGGCTTTTACTCTTCATACACGAAGAATGTCTTGCATTTGAAAGCTTGTCTAGCTCTTTCCCAACCATGTAATTGGTACAGTCAAATATATCACTGTAAGAAAACCCTGCCTCTCACATAATTCCTGGACCATCACGGCTATAACATCGCTCTAATGCTACTTCAGCATTTTAAGGATTTGTGCCTGGTAATTATGAGGGGGTTGTTCATGAGATTTTAAGAATACATGAAGTTTTAAGAATAGGTAAGACAAACACTTGTTTAGGATAGTTTATAAGGATGATTTTGTCTTGAGCAGGGTCGGGGATGGGGGCAGAGGGCATGGGACAGGACTAGATCATCTCCTGAAGTCCTTTCCAGTCCTACTCTTCTATGATTCTACCTTAAAGTATAAAGGCCCCTGACAGATTTCAGTTAAAAATGCAATGGGATCCATGATCCCAATGATCATGATTTCTTTCTGCCATGCTACACATGGTGCAATAGTGAGATTGGCAATTAGATCCCAATTGTGCCCTATTGCCAGTGTGGAGCCTGCTGCACGAGCAATTAGCAATCCAGTCAGCTGATCAGTGCCCCCAGTCTCAGGAGTGCTTTGAAGTCAAGGGCTTTGATGCACCTGAGAGGCTGGTAGCCCCAATCAGCTGAATATCACTGCTTGCTTTTCTCATTCCCCAACTCCTGTGGAAAGGGAAAGGCTCAGTTATTTCCTGTTTTACTACATCCTTCCAGAAAAGATTCTCTGTATCTGACTAAAGCTGCCCTGTAACTTTGGAAGTTTGTACATAGAAAAAGAAAAACAAGAGACTGAAGAAGATGCATTCATATTTGCTAGTGATTTGCAGTACCGAAGATACACAAAGAATACCTTAACTGGAAAGCTACTGTGGCACACTCAGTTCAGCCCTGATATTTCTCCAAATGATAGTAAGCCTGTAGAAGCTGAATGTACACAAGTGACTAAGCATCAAAAGGTCAGCAAGGAGACTCACCTCAGCCTTGTTCTGCTTCTCTTCATAGTCACTCTGTTCCTTCTCCATACCAGCCAGCTTTATCTTCAGGTCCGAAACTTCTCCCATTAGATCTAGTTTCTGAGTCTCTAGTGATGTTCGGCTTAGCAGCTCCTGAAAGAACAGGAGAGTTCCCCTCAACCGACACACAGTAATCATGATTTATATGAATATGTACAGCACACTAGATTCTTCATTGATAAGTAAGTACAGAAGGTCTCTACCCAAAGTTTATGCCTTCTCTACAAATACAAGATGATTCTAAACCTCATTTTATAGCCACGTGCCCCCACTGTTTATTCGGCAAAAATTGCATGGCACTGCAGACGCATTCAACATAAGTATTTATTACAGTTGGGAAATGTAGCTGCTATACATGTTTTTGTGGAATTGAAAGAATTATACCATATTTGAGTGAAAACTTTTTGAAGTTCACCAGAAGGCTCTATTCGGCTGAAAACAGCTGAAAAGGAATTGTTTTTACTATCGGCAAAAGGAAAAAAAATACCCAGGAGACTGAGTGGAAGACTTAGAATAGAATAACTTTTGCTACCCTTTTCCAACTATGTGTCACTGATTTTTGCAGCTATTTTTCCTAAGTGTTCTTCCTTGCAAATTACTAAAGAACATTTTTTTTAGCATGTTTGTGCCTGAGCTATTTTGTGGGCAAGTCACTAGCTGGAAGACTCTGTGGAAACTGAATGAACACAAGCATACATAATATTTCACAAATATTCACATGGCACAGTAGAAAACAGTGTACCAAATAAAATCTTTTCACACAGTTTTTTATAGTCCCATGGGCAAGAGTCTGAATTCCACAATCCTCACCAAGAAAGAACTAGATTTCAATATTACAATAATTTATATTTAGATTACATTTTATAAAGTTATTTAGCCAAGTATATTCCACAACATGGCAACCTAGGAAATACCTAAAATCTCCTTCCATTGCCTGATCATGATAAGCAAATCTTTTCTACCATGCTGAAATCACCTGTAATTCTTCTTTGCACAGTGGAGTACCAGTTGATTTCTCAAAAGCATGCACCCTGTCTAAGTGAGGAGTATTGAATGGAAAGTGCTGAGACTTAACTACATTAAGCACAGGAGACAATGCTGTCCAAACCAATCCATGTAAACAAAAAAAACATTTGGCCATAATTTGTGCTTAGATGACCTCAGTGTACTTTTAGAAGTACTAGAAATTGATGGCAGAAAATGACAAGTTTTGGACAAAGAACCTTGTATCAATCTGCTATCACTGAAACTGGAATGTGTTTCTCTGTATTCTCCTCATACCCTTCAACTACTGGTCTCAAGAAAGCCAAGATCAAAGACTTCAAAAAGATAATACATAGTTATCATTAAGAAACGCCCCCACAACCCCCCCCCCCAGAAGTGTTCTAGCACCTCTATTCCATTTGTGAAAGTGATACATATGTTTAATCAGCCTGAATCTCATGGAAAGTCAAGGGCATTTAGGCATATTAATGTTTAAACCACTTTTAGAATAGAACTGAGGTGCCTAAGTTACATAAGTCCTTGTGAAAATTTGAAATGGGTTACTAAAGAAAGGCTGGTCTCTGCTATATGATGTAAATCAGGAGTAACTTCAGTGATGATGATGTAGTTACTCTGGATGTGCACTGATGTTACTGAGATCAGAATCTGCATCTCATACTGGTGGGCAGACTAAGTACTTACATTATGGCACAGAACCAAGGAAGCATTTTGAAAAAGCAAAACAAGCAAAGATTAATTTTAAAACTTCTGATCACTGTTTATTTGAAACCCAGACAGAATCCATATCTAAACTGTTTAAATCTGGAGGGAAATATTGTCCAGATTTAAAATAGTAATTGACTCCCATCTGCACTCCCACAGCAATTAGCTAAACCACCCACTGTTCCCAGCACTTTGCCCATTTCCTGCTGACGCTGTCAATGGTATCTGGACACAGACAGGAAAATAAACAGAAAAGCAGCCTCATGGATTCTGCTGGGCATCGGAATTCAATGAGCACCAAAGAAAGATAAAGGAAAAGCTACTAGATTTCCAAGTTCATAAATGGTCCACCCTCCCAAAATATTAAAGAGAAACAAACAAAAAAAAGATCATATGTAGCTAACTGTATTTATTTATGAAAGAGCATCTCAACTTCTGTGGATTGACCCAGCTCTCAAGGTAGATGTCAGACTGATAATCCTAGAAGTAAAAGTGTACTTTCAGAACAAGAATTGTGCTTTATGCCTCTGCCTATGCAGCTCTCAGAGCACTGTATCTCTGTCTGATGTTCAATTATTTTTGGGGGCTAAATGCAATTGTCTTTCTAGTCAGAAACCTTGTTCCAACAATCATCAAATATAATTATACTAAGTGACTGCTCCTCACACCAGAAAGTTGTGTTTACAAAGCAGAGATCTAGAAATGTCATATATTATAAAAGCTACCCTTATAAATGATGTTAGCTTTTCAGTCTTCCTGAAAAGCAAGAATAAAGGAGTATATCTTCAGCAACCTGTAAAGAATCATTGTTCACAGGTGTATAGCATCCCAATCTGGAGCAGCTTTAGTATCACAACTGCTAATTTCCATATTGAATGCAACACAAGCAAAAGGCTGCTTTCTTCTTTCAAACTTGCTGCTAACAAGTAGTGCCATGGAAAAAATGGTAAGAATGAAATTGCTGAGGTTCTCATCTTAAAACATCACTTAGCAGACTCCATTCTTCATGAATAGAAATAACCTTTTCCTTTTTGGTTTGACTCAATTTGATGTTCCTGCTACAGAGGGCCTGCTATAGGGTTCCTGCTATAGTATTCAGCAGAAACACTGCTGAATAAATGAAGCAATTCTTGTAGCAGAAACCCATCTACTGCCACAAGCATGCACCATCCAACCTTAGAAAGCAGTATGCCACATTCCCCTACATATTCAAGATTTTGCACAGTGATTTCCTGCAGTGAATATGCCTTAATCTTCCTGTGGTCCTATATTGATTTAAATAGTTCTACTTGTTATTCAATGCAGGGAAGGAGGAATTTGGCACCAAAAGATTTTATCATCAACTTATACTAATCTTTACAATTTGTTCTAAAGCTAATAGAAGTTGATGTATATCCTTTGACTTCAAAACAGATGCACAGCTACCTACTTAAAGTCTGACTTCAATGAAACTATGCTGATTTATGCCAGATGACTATTTATCTTGGATGAAAAAGTCTAACTTTTGATTTGATAGTGCAGTTTAAAGTAAATGTCCTTTCTTGAAATGTATAACATCTGGAAACAATTATTTTCATCTTCAAGCAGATGCTCATACTGAGCAGTTCATTAGTAGAATGTGACCCATTTTGTTACAGAGAAATTATAGAGTATTTTGGTGGTATATGATGCAATTTTAAACCAAGTTGAATAAATATGCAGTTGTAAGAAAAGAAAATACAAATTAATGTTTGAAGCAAAAAAGATAATATATGAGATGCAAAATGGTAATTTGGGTTGCAGAGGTTTTAGGATGATCTTTAAGGAACCAAAGTGCAGGACAAAAATAGAACCAATTCTACAAGTATGCTGTATTTATAAAATGTAAAGATTTTCAATTAGAGAGATGTTAAGCCAAATTAAAACCTTACTTTTTCAAATGAAGAACTGACAAAAATTCTTTTAATTGGTATTTTTCAATGCAATTTCTTTAAAAGAACTTTTTAAAAATTAAGAAAAATGTTATTTTAGAGCTAACTACTAAGATAAGTCATTCACAAGCTGTTACATTATGTAGCTTAATGCATGGCAAAACTTAAACATGCATCTTATTTCTAAATGTAAATTTATTTCTACCACACACAGAATACATTGTATAAATTAGCATTTTTTATGTTTACATTAAAATGTGCCTTTTTTCATAATCCCAATTAAATCTGAACATGTGCTATTACTTTCAAAATTCACAGATTTATCTACCTTGGAAGCAAGCAGTTATTGTAAAGCTGTTTATAAGGTTACACGTTGAAATAGGATAGTTTAGGAAAAGAACACTGCATACTGACTTTATAACCCAAAATTAAGTAAGAACACCAACCTCCAAAATATTCAGCAGCCCACAGAAACTGGAGGAAAGGCACGCTAAACATTACTAGAGAAATTGTAAGGACAATTCTCACTTGGGTAAGAAAAAATTATTCTGCACATATATTCTCTGCCAAAGACAGGGAGTTTGTTCTTTTCATTCTTGTAAAGCAGTTTGGAAATAAAAACATTTGAGACCTACCTGATAAGCAAAATTCAGCAAGAACCACTACTAATGAGGACTGCACTTTTCAAGCGCTGTGTGTCAGCTGTGGTAGAAATAAGATATTCGCTTAACTCAAAACACAGCTGAGAGCAACGTGCATGTGTAATCTCCATGAAATGGTGCAAGTCAGTAGCAGACAGTGAATTACAACTCTCCAATTCACTGTGTGCATATTACATTGCCAAGCAATGGAAAACACCAAACTCGCCAGTTGACAATTTGAATAGTCATTTGCATAGTCTAAAGGACAGATCAGTACCTATACTAAAAGTAAACAAGCAAAATTTCTGTGATGCTTACCTATGCCATACAACTAGATATTCTAAAAAGTCACATACAGAACAACTGAAACAGCGCAGAGTATATCACAACATTCAAGACAAGCCAGCTGCTGGCAACTAGCTACTGCAAATCATAAAGAAGTGTTGAAACTCAGCTGGGCTTCAATATCTAGGGTAACAAAGTGCAACCCTTGACAGCCAGCCAATCTCTGTGAGCTGAACAGTTCTTCCATATTTACACTGGCATAACTGAGAAAGGACTCTGGCCCACTTGCCTATTAAGATAAATACTAATAAGTTACTAGGACCAGATGTCATTTATCTGAAAGTTGGCAGCATAACACCCATCTTTAAAAGGGGCTCCAGAGATGCTCCTGAGAACTATAGCCAATGAACCTCACTTCCAACCCTGGAAAGTTGGTAGATTTCATAACAAAGTATAAAATCAGCAGCCACATGGACACATGTGATCTGCTATGGAAGAGTCACCATGCGTTTTGTAAAGGGAAATCTTGGCTCATTAGTCTGCTGGATTTCTATGAGTGTGAAAAGGAGCACATGGACAAGGCAGATCCAGTTGACATAATATATTTGGACTTTCAAAAAGCTTTCAACAAGGTACCACACCTTTTAAAAGTCTGAGTCGCCACAGCATTGGAGGGAAGGTTCTGTAGTGGACTGAGAGCTGGTTAAAAGATAGGAAACAAAAGGCAGATCTAAACTTTCACTTTCAGGGATGGAGGGAGATTCTTTAAGGACAGAAAAAATGGAGTCCCACATGGATCCATTTTGTTCAACATTTTCACCAATTATCTGAAAATGGGGATACACAGTGAAATTTCCAAGTTTGCAAATGATACCAAATTATTTTGGGTAGTCAAATGCCAAACTGAGAAAGAGAAGCTGTAGAGAAAAATCTCACCAAGGTGAGTGAGGGGGCAAAAAAATGGCAGATGGACTTTGATGTTGATAAGTGCAAGGTAATGCACATGGGGAAAAATAGCCTCAACTACAAAAATACAGTTCAACATGCAGCAGTGACCAAAAAAATCAATGGGCATCATTAAGAAGGGCATTGAAAACAAAACAGAGAACAACATCATACCACTCTAGAAATCCATAGTTCACCCACATCTTGAATACAGCGCACAGTTCTGGTATCCACATCTCAAAAAGGATGTATTAGAACTGAAAAAGGTACAGGTTATTTGAGCAACTTAGTACAGGTTATTTGAGCATAATGCGGGCTCAATCTGGCCAAGCGTGGGGTGTGCAGCAGGGGGTGATAATCCATCTGTCAGTGCGGGGAGGGGAAGAGCAGCCCAGCCCAGATCCAGATGCATGGTGGGGGAGGATAAGAGTGGGAGGGCAGAGTGGCTCTGAGCTCTGGGCGTGTGTGTGTGTGGGAGGGGTGGGGGGCGGGTAGAGTGACCCCGATCCAGACGCATGGTGGAGGGAAGAGAAGGAGCAGCCTGGCCTAACCCAGACATGTGGGAGGGGTGGGGCCCGGCCCTGATCCTGCTGCATGACTGGCAATGGCCCTGGCAGGACTGGATCTGACCATGCGGAGCTTCTACCACTCTCTCACTGCCAAATTTTCTGATCCATGGGGGCTGGATGCCATGGCTGCATGAACTGGAAGTTGAGCACCTCTGGTCTAGAAAATCATGAAGGGTGTGGATCAAGTGAAAAGGGAACTGCTGTTCACCAAGTCCCAGAATACTAGAACTAGGGGGAACCCACTGAAATTAGTAGGAGACAGGTTTAAAAGTAATAAGTGAAAGTATTTCATGCAATACATTGTTAACTTGTGGAAATCACTGCCACAGGAGGTGGGAGAGGCAGATAACATAGCCAAGTTAAAAAAGGGACCAGACAAATTCATGGATGATAATCTATTAATATCTGTTGAACAGAATGGCTAGAGATGTTTCCTCTGGTATCTCTGAATCAGTAATTGTGGATGCCAGGGATGGTACTGAATAGGGAGTAGATCATTCCAGATATATCCGGTTCAATGTTCTTCCTCTAAAACATCCATTTCTGCCATTGCTGGAGACAGAATACTGGGCTAGATGGACCACTGGAAAAATCCAGTATGGTACTTCTTATGTCCTTATGCTTATAAGAAAGATGACCACAAGGAGGAATTACATAAAAGCTAACCTGCACCACAAACAAGTCCTTACCCTCACACTGCTCCTTCCTTGCATTCTTTAAAGCTCCTGTTTCCTGTGGGAGGCACTGTGTTCTCCAGGGTAATATTAGGCTCCCCTTCCAAAGTAGAACAGAATTCTGTACACCTCCCATCTCTTGTACCCATACAATGGCTAGCTAGAACCTGGCCCTGGCAGGGGGAAAGCATGAAATATCATACTGATTTGTCTTCAAGCCTTTACTTTCTATTTAAATGCTTAAGAAAGAGTACCAAGTCAACTTTCAATTGTTTATTAGATCCTTTGACTGATGGATTTTGGCTGTCCATCACCATGATATTATGGGAAAGCTAAACAAGCTACACAGTTATCTGGAACAGTTATCACTGAACATATGCCAAATGCAAGATGGCTGGAGGTACTAAAATTTCCAACCATGGTTAGCTGTTGGAGAGAAAAGGAGAACACCATATTGATATGAGCATTTTGCTTCTGCCTTAAATTTAAACCAAAAAAATGTGTTACCATGAGGCTTCATAACATGCAGAGAATCTATGGAGACAAGTATCTCTCTCCTAAATATCACTCTCCTAAGTGGTTGTTATAGAAAATGCATGTACAGAGGACTCTAAAGATTATTTAGAGCTTTAATAAGGTCACATTTATAAAGGTTATATATTTATAAATAAATAACTTTCAGAGTTATAACAACCACTACTGGCAAAAATATTCTGCTTCCTAACTGTTTCCATACTTGACGTGGCTGATTCAGGGGAGAGAGATTATTTGTGTCTCTCTCTCGCTATATTATATATATATAGAGAGATAACAATAAAAACCTCTGTGTGTGTGTGTGTGTGTGTGTTTATAAATATACTCGCCAACTGCCTGTCTAGAATGATGGAGCAGGGGCCTGGACACAGGCCCGTATCTGCCCCCCTTCCCCCCCCATTTTGGGTCTGGACCTGCTCCCCCATCATTCCTCCCCTCCCCCCATAGTCTGGGCCCATTCCCACCCTATCTCCCCTTCAGGTTTGGACTTGTTCCCCTCTTCCCCCACTGCTTCCATCCACCCCCCCGCTCCAGGTCTGCCCGGCTTGCATCCACTTGCCACCCCACCCTGGTCCCCTGCCTCCCTCCCTCCAAGCTGTTGGCATAGCCCAGTGGCAGTGGGGCACTGTCACCGTGCCCCCCCTGCTGGCATTTGTCGGGGCCCAGTGGTGGTTGGGCAGCAGTGGCGTGCTCACCACCATCATGGTGGGCAGAGATGGAGTCCCGTGTTTGGCCCTACCCCCAGTTCTCATCTGGTTGGGGAAGGGGCAAACAGGCCCGCTCCCCCCACCCTTGCCCTCACCACTTTGGGGCCATGCCCAATCCTCCCCACCCTTAAGGGCTGTTGTCAGGGCGCAGCAGCGGCAGACGTGACAGCTGCCACATGAATGCCAAGTGGCGGGGGGAGTGGAGTGATCCCTGCCCTGCACTCACTGGCTGCAGCAGTGGCGATTGGGCCCTCTGGGTGCTCGTGGCAGAGCCCCTCCCTTACACACAGTACATGGCAGTGGGGGGCAGCAGGAATTGCTCTCCTCTGCCTGGTACCTGCACAGCAGCTGCCCCATGGCATGGGTGTAGTGCAGCTCAGCAGAGTGCTGCATGCTTTTTGGGAGCTGGGGTGGCTCCATGCGTCAGCTGGATCCCAGCACCACTCAGCCCCAGTGGCCCCAGCTCCCAGGCAGTACATGGTACCCTGCCAAGCTGTGCTGCACCCACGCCATGGGGAAGTTGCTGAGCAGGTGCCAGGGGAGGGGGGCAATCCCTGCGGCCCCCCACTGCCCCATGTTTAATAATGGGGGAGCTCTGCCACAAGCACCCAGAGGCCCCAGTCACTGCTGCTGCATCCTGTGAGTGCAGGGCTTGCTTTTTTTTTTTTCTTTTTTTTTTTCTTTTTTTTTTAAAGTGCTGGGACTAGGCTGGGGCTGGGTGGAGATGGGGCCAGGCAGGACAGCCATGGGGGCTTCTCCTGCAGTTCCCCCTGCCCAAGGAGAGGCAGGCATAGCTGGAGGACCTGTGGGAGAACCTGCAGCTACCCAGCTATGCCTGCCTCTCCCTGGCTGATACAAATCACCGAATCTCTCCAAATCAGCACTGAATCTTCCAAAGCTGATTTGGCTGAATCTATTTGGAACAGTGATCCTAATCTCCGAACTGAATCACTGTCCTCCAAATTGGCCAAATTGAAATCTGATTCAAATACTTCTCTATTCACACAGGCCTACTTTCCAACCCTATTGTAGACAAATATATTGTCAGGAGAAGGTTCTCAGAACTAACATAGTGGAGGATGTCTCTCTTCCTGCTACTAAGAAATAGTTTTGGGGTTTTTTTTAAGGAAAGTGTGAAATGAAAGTATTAGGTGATCAGGAACATCACTCATCCATGAAAGAGAACAGCATAGATACCATTCATTTTTTAAAGATGCAGTGACTTAAGAGTATCAAATAGAAACAAATTAATATTTCTCATGGTGAAGCTGGGTTGTAATGTTGTAGCCACGACTGTCCAGAGCAAATGAAAGAAAAAAGATTTGATAATATCTTTTATTTGACCAAAATTCTAGCTGGAGAGATGTTAGATAAACTTTCTGGCACAAAATACCTTTCCTCATGTCTGGGAAATAAGTAGATTCAGACTAAGCTAAATATGTGTTAAAATAATTACTTGCATTAAAGTAATCTGTAACAAAAGTAATCCTTCTAACTAATATTTAGCTTTGGCTGTATCTCCTTCTTCCTCAAACCTAAGGAAAGAAAGAGAAGCTGCATCTGAAAGCTTGTTTAATGTTGGTCCAATAAAACATACCATCAAAGGAATCTTGCATCTATCTCTTAGATATTTCTCTTTGGCTGTAAATAGATGTTGCACTTGTCCTGGGACCCTACAGATATACAACACACCTGTTCTGCTTCAAGTCCCACCAAAGCCTGCAGGATAAAATGTGCTATTTTTTTTTCCTAGGACATTATGGTATGCAGCTGTAAGGTTATTGTGGATCATTCTTTAACAAGCTGGACAGGATGTGTGCTTTCACCAGCCATCTACTGGCAGAGGAGTACCAGTGCAACTTGGAAGCCACCTGAATAAGGGCACTTACACACATGCAGAGACCATGCATTGGATTTCCAGTGGATTGGAGCAGACTTGATTAATCAAGTCTGTTGAGCATGTAAATTGATGCACTCTGGCAGCCTTGCACGTCACATATATCAGCAGTGCAGGGCATCTCTGTGCTGAGAAAATGGTGGCAGTGCATTTTGAAATAAAACATGTTCTATGTGCTTTAGTTCAAAGTGCCCCACCACCATTTTCTTAGCATGCTCTGAGTTTCCTTTTAGAGAACATGAAATGCCGATCTTGACACGGTAAACCTGGCATATCAAGATCAGAAAACATCTATAGATGTGTGCAACAGTGATATGATATCCATGACAGAATCGCTTGGCCTCTTTGAGGTTGAGTAACCCCTTTCCCTCATACTTCTCTGAACATGTTGAGGCATTGCTCTGGAGAATCACACCCTCCTGCCACATACCAACAGTCTGTACTTCTATTCCCAATACCTGAGTGTCACTACTAGACTGTGTATTACAGTCCTCTATAAGAAATGGAAGGATATTTTGCATAATACTAATACACAGAAAGTAGTTTATTTTTATCCAATGTTTTACAAGTTGTGTGCATGGTAGCTTTATGACAGTGTCCAGAATAACCACCCATAAACCAGCTGCCAAAAGACTCTTTGCCAATGGCCCTACCCTTATATAGTGGACAAGTTCCTGCTAGCCTGCATTCAGCTGGTAAGTATTTTGCAGGGCAGCATTACACATGGATGATGCAGTGATATTATCAGGTATCTTACTAACTGCACTTTAATAAATCATACTCAAGTGATAACATCTAAGTGTAGCATTTTTGAAGCACAAGTAACTTTAAGAAAACTCAAATTATATCATCTATTAGAAAATAAAATTAAAAGGCAGAGAACATTCTGGACCAACATATATTATCATTATTTTCAGAACAGTAAATAAGATGCTAATCCATGCCACTTTTTGGCTTAAAACGATTTCTATTAATGTATGCTAATTTCTTTCAAGATGAGAGAAGGATCTCCTTTCCATTTCCAATTTAATTAAAGAGGGAAAGGACGAATTCAATTAAAATTTCACTGGGAGAGAGTCACTGTAGTTCAATATGTTGCAGGTGAGTAAGATGGGGGTTCTCAGAGGGGGAAATAATACCACACAAATTATTGAAAGACAAGGTGACTTGTACTGTGAAGTAGACCAGAGTGACTTTTTTATGTTCAACAGTAAATTGGCTGAAAAATGGGATACAGGTTTCCCTCGCTTCATGCGGGTTCTGTATGTATGAATTCACTCTTATGCAAGGACACTTTTTATACCAAAATTTTGTTATATGTGAGTAAATTCACTCTTATGCATTTGGTGTGGTAGAAGTCCAGAGTCAGCTGCTTTGTGCAGTGCATTGTGGGAGTGACATGCACCAAAACATAGTCTCCTGTGTGGATCTGTGCTCCTCACTCATTGCCTGCAACACGTGTTTCTGTAGTTGCTGTCCCCAACTTACGGGAACATTCACCACCACCCTGTGCTTGTATATACTGTCAACTGTTGGCGAGTACCAAAATTACCTTGTAAAAGTGGTAGAAATGGGCCTGGGGGTCAGTACAGTCAAGGTCTTGGAATGTATCCCTATTTGTTACATTGTAAAGTGGGTCACCTTTATGCAAATTTGAGTTATGTGCCATTTTCCAGGAACGCATGTACAGCATAAAGTAAGCGAAACCAGTATTTATGGATGAAATAATTTTATACTTTTCGTTGCTTAAAAACATAGTGCCTCTGCTATCATCTTTTCATCTAATAGTCAAATTTTTAGAGCTCTCACTCAGCCTATGAGAGCCCTAGTACCATTTCCTTCTCTGGCTGATGAAATCTGAACAGTGTCATGAATCCTGTTGCATTTTGGGGGTTCACAGCATGCTTTGAATGTTTTCTTGTGTTCTGTTGTACTGATATGTATGGTCTCGTTGGAAAACCAGTGTTATCCTGTATCCATTTATGTTACTGCCATCATTGTATAGGTTAAGTTATGCTGTCTATATATATCTTTATGGTTTTGGATACAAGTTAATCAAGGAAAGGGAGTGGGCAGAATTGCTAAACTCTATTGCTATTATGGCTCCAGGGCAAGAAGAATTGCCACTCCCAGACACAGGCAGAAGTGGCTGGGCCCTAAAGCATAGATAGCAAAGACAGCTGAGAGGAATGGCCTGTCCAGCCAAAGGATTTTAGGTGAAGTTATCAGAATTTTCTAGAGAGTTCTGATAAATGTTGAGAATATGGGGGGAGGAGGGAGGGTCTTGTTGGAAGGATTTTGGCAGTTAGCTGTGGGAGAAGAAAAATGAGAGAAACCCCACTGACCAGGGCTCGCAGAAAATCAGCAGGAAGGTTGCTTTCTGATGATGGGGCAAGACTCTCAGGAAGGCTAAGGTGTAGAGAGATGAGAGGGTAAGGAACTTTTCTTGGTTTGCCCTTCTGTCTCCAAACCTCCAGTCAGTTTTGCTTGTATAATTCTTTTCTTCTACTTCATAAATCTTTGTGTTGTTGGGGTCTTTACTGATTGCCTGCAGAAAGAATAATTTCTGGGCGAGTGATATTCTGGGCTAGTCCTTCCCACTTAGATTATTATTTCATAATCCAACGGGGTGGCCATCTGGGGCTGGCAGAGTTTGCCTGACTGCAGCTGTAGGATCTGGTATAAAAGCAGTGGAGCTGAGGCTTTCTGGGATAGGGAGCTACCTCAGAGCAACCTCAGCCTGTTCCTTGAGACGAGCAGGAGCACAGTTGGGACAAACTTGGGGCTCTAAGGGCCCCTGAGAGTTGGATTTGTGACAAACACACATCCTTGCATCTTGCAGGAGTGAGAGCAATCACCAAACTCCAGGAATGCTCTCAGCCTCTACCTCCGACTCCTCTCTACTTTGTATAAATAAGCACAAGTGCCATGGGAATCCATGCATCATACCTTGAAGCAACTGCTGTAATCATCACACTAGAGGACACTCAGGGTGCTGACACAAGTTAGATTTTGTTGCACGACTGGCCACTGAAAGCACTCTACAGTGGTGCCCTGA
The DNA here is from genome assembly GCF_052110815.1 of Crocodylus siamensis. Classification (NCBI taxonomy): domain Eukaryota; kingdom Metazoa; phylum Chordata; order Crocodylia; family Crocodylidae; genus Crocodylus; species Crocodylus siamensis. Next base: position 194,976,529 of record NC_143396.1, read on the forward strand.
CAGAAGGGCATGGCTGCAGAGCACTTTAAAAGAGGCTGCCCTGAGACAATCTGACACTCATTACAAGAGGGTTCAGATGAAGATGCTCTAAAGTGGAGCACCTTAATTAACTTGTGTCAGTCCGCGCCAGGAGTAGAGCTGGTCTGACACAGCCCAGCCCTGCTCCCAGCTCCGAGCTCAGACTGGGAGGAGGGGAAGGGAGTGAGGGAAACTCATTCTGGGGTTGCCCAGCTGGCACTGGAGGATGAGATTGGTGGATTGGAGCCCACCCACCTCAGGGGGGCTCCAATCCACAAAGCCCACCCTCCAACACCTGCTGGCACCCCCCAGAATGAGCTCCCTCTGATTCTTTCCCCCACCCCCCATTCTGAAGATGGTGCCGGGGCTGGGAGGGAAAAAGATGGGGTTAGGGGAGAGCAGCTGCAGACCTGAAGCTACTCTAAACTGCAGCTCAATCCCCCAACCCCTGAACCCCAACAGGGAATGTCTGTTGGGTGTGGGGGATTCCTGTAATTCATGGCTCTTCCAGTGAAGTGCCATGAGTTATAGCAGGAGCAGCACATCTGTCTGCACCCTCATTCTACCCCTTTCCTTTCTGTGGTTCAGTGAGCATTTAACTATGGAAGAACTAAGTAAAGGAGATACTGCTCCAACAGGAGGAAATGAGAGAGAGGTCAAGCTTAGAAGAGTGTCGAGCAAGGGTTGGCAAACTACAGCCTATGGACTTGATCTGACCATTGGAGCTACTGGATCAGGCTTTGGATCATTTGATTTCAGGGAGCTTCATCCATGCCACGCCATGCCATGCCAAGTGGTGGGGAGCTTTGATTATACTGAGCCATGCCATCCTTGAAAGGATCTTAAGGCACCCCAGGGTGCCATGGCATGCTGGTTGAGAATCACTGCTCTATTATTTTTCTGCACTTAAAAGACAAGTGGTGACTTGAGTCAAACCAGATAGAGAACCAGTGGCATGCTATTCCGGATATTCTCTTGTATGATAGGAAACGTGGTTTCAAGTATTCCAAAACCAGAAGAGGGAATTGTTTTAACTGTTTTTAATTAGCTAAAAGGTAGAATGCACTTTCACTATTGTCTTGTCCTCTCAAAGTTTAGTGAACTTAGCCCTGTTTCTTTTTCTTACAAGTTCCTAAAAACGAAATGTTTTGTTCAACATAAAAAGCAATTTTATCTGATTTGTATTCAAGGAACAAAAACAAAACAAAAAATTAAATTCAGAATTCAGCTGGTTTAGAACTTCTTCCCCACTCCCCCAATTTTTCAATTCAGATGTTGAAAAAGAACCCCAATCATTCACACAGCACCCAATACTAATTCTTTTGGGGACTCTGAAAGTCGAAACAAACAACAAACAACCTCCCTCCCCCACAAAAAACCAACCAAAACCCCAAAAACTTGGAGTGTAATGGGACAACTTGTGTAGTTAAAATTAAGCATGTGTGAAAATATTTCGAGGTTTGGGACTTACACCAGCCAGTAACTGCAAAAATAATCAAATAATAAAATTTGTTAATTTGCAATACTTAAAGATAATTCTGTCCTAAACACTAGGACAATTTGGAGATACTGTTCACTTACAGGTGCAATGTGAATTAGTCAATATGCCAATATTTACGTAATTATCACATTTAAAATAAAAACTATTTTAAACCTTTACTATGAAAGAAACAACACATTTAAGCCTACCACTGCTAGACACTCCTACCCAGAAACAGTGGAAGCAGTAACAGGAATGCCTGCCATATATAGAAAATGTTTAATATAAACAAAGCGAGTACTGCATGCAATACTTTGAGTCTAAGAGTCCATCTCTGAGGTTTAATTCTTAACTCTTTCATCATCTCATGGCATGATCTTAGGCAATTGGCCTTGGCCTTGCAGTAAGCGTTGCAGATTCAGGAGTCCACTACTGTACAACTCATTGCAGAATTAGGGTCTAAGCCTCTATGTTTCAGTTTGCCAAGAGTTAAACAGTTATATCATTAATCATCTCTGCAGAATAATGGTCAGATTACAGAAAACATGTAGAAAGGGCTTTGATTTCAAACCATGCAATATAAATTTTATTTTTATAAAATGAAAGCCATTTGTAATTGTTGACAAGAATTACTTTTAAGGTATTTTACACTCTATATTAGGAAAGGACTTTCTAAGGCTTTCTATGGGAGTTTTTATGTTTAGTTTAACAATTTTAAACTAAAAGTTATCTTAATATCAATGTTAACCTGATCTAAACACACTGCTTACATACATTGTTAACTGGTGTTAGAATCTATTTCTGTTCAATGAAACACTGAAACGCATTATTTAAGCACATATTTAAGTGCCTCTGATTTCAAAGGGATTTAAAGAGATGCTACTGAGCTTTTGTTGAATCAGCTCGTAATCCACAGTTCCTCCATAGAGCAATCAGAACTGATAATTTTCCAGTAAAGAGGAATGGTCAATATTTTTGTGGCAATATTAGATCCATTGTCTATTTTGTCCGTGAAACAGGAAAACAACCCAAACCAAAAACCCTTATTAGAGATATTTTTATTAGCTGCAATTAATCACAATTTTAATTGCACAGCTGAAAACTCAAAATTATGTTTAGAAAAACTCAAAATTGTACAAAATTATGCAGGTATTTTGTATAGTTGGGGGTGTGTGCATGTGTGTGGGGGGCAATTTGTGGAGGTGTGAGGGGCTGTGGATGTGTATGTGGGGCTTGGAGCCTGGGGAGGGGGAGGTCCCTGCACACCCTGGCAGGACGCAGGGCACTGTGGGTCTGGAATGAGGGGCAGCAACAGGGCTGGGGGGGCCTGTGGCTTGGGAGTAAGGGCAAGAAACACAGACACACAAACACAAACACGTGCACACGCACACATATACAGTGCCCAGCAGGTAAGTCTGTGGAGGGAAAGGTGGAGGGGGGCAGATCAGGGTCCCCATGGTGAGGCAGGGAGGGGAGCAGGGGCAGAAGCAGGAGCTGGGGTGAGTGGGGCCTCAGGCTAGGGCAGGTTGTGTGATAGAGCTGCAGGAGGCTCCTCCAGGGGTAAAGGACAGGGCACAGCTCTCCACTGCTGCACGCACCATGGGGGGAAAGACATGGGGGGCAAATGCCCCCTAAATTTGCATGCAGGATGGAGGCAGGCTGCCTTCTGTGGGCTGGGGCTCTGCACCCAGCCAAAAAATGAATGTAAATTAGGAGCTGGCATTTTCCAAATAGTGCCTTGAGTCTAATGAGGGATGCCTTGAGACTAAAAAAAGTTGAGAACCACTGGGTTACGGTCACAGTAAACTGAAAGCAAACTGTGGTTTTGCAGACAAATGGATTTGGAATAAGAAAAGAAAGATTCTTGATTTAGTAACACTTTAAAATAGAACAAAGATCTTAAAATGAGTGAAGAGAAAAGACTAAATTTGGTACTGGCATTCATGTCAACCTCATACTATATTATAGTTCAGCTTCAGATCAAGCCACGGGACAGCAGGAAATATATCTGTAACATTTTCTGCTTAAAAACTTACAGAAACTAATAGTTTGTTAATATACTTGACTTGTCTAACAGGTTATTCATCTATGCCCAGCTTTCCACCAGCCTTCATTTAGCAGAGTATTATGAATAATACACAATGGTTTCATTTTACATGCCTTCTGCTTACAATGTTACACAACCAACTACTAAAATCCTTGTATATTAGGAAATCAAACAAACCTTTTTAAAATAAAAACACTGCATAATGCAAGGAGGAGACACTACAAGAAGGCAAATCTATTCTGTATCTGTTTACTTAGGGCAGTCCTGAATCAGAAATGTGCACATGTTCCTCAAAATCTAGATTTTACCTGTTGAAGCATTTCTTCAGTAGCATTAAGTTTCAGCTGATGTCCCTCAAGACAGACTTCTAGGTCCCGAATTTTCTCTCCTTGAGCTTCCACCTGGTCTGTGAGGACACTCACCTGTAATTTGAGAACAAGGGCAGGAAAAACACTGGTAAATTGACTGTAAATAAGACTGCTTCTTTATAAAGCAAACAAGATGACAGTGTACCTTTATAGCCAACTGCTACTTAAAGTCCTTAAAATTTTAAGTCTTGAGTATCCTAATATCTTCCTGTATCAAAACTTGCATAATTTCTGAGTCTTACCTAACATTGCTTGCTTTGAAAGCATTGGTCAACTTGTAGTTTTACAGTCAAAAGGAAAGACCCAGTGTCTCTGGGAGGGCCAACAAACTATGCATAAGCAGCCTGAATAAATTTAAGTAGCATGCATACAGCCAATATTTTTTTAAATAAATAAATTAGAACAAAGAATACTTTAAAGTGCTATCAGAGCAGGCATTACAATTTCAGCTCCCACTAGCACTTCCCTTCTTAGAGTGGATAAACAATAAAACTCTTCTTTAGGAAACTAACCAATTACCTAACTACTTACAAACACATGAGAACAACTTACCTATCAATAAAGGTTTTTGAAGCTATAAAAGAATGCAATATGTAAAAAGGCATGTTTTAGCAGCAACAAAGCTCTGCTCCACAAAATTTCCAAGCTCTACAAGCCAAAACATGAAGGCAAAAGAACTGAAACACAGGCAATGAATCACTGTGCAGGAAACAATTAGTAATAATCTTGAAGAATTATACGAATGGTTGTAATAAACCAGTGTGTGGACAATAAACAGAATGAGAAGAGCCCACCAAATTAGCCCAGAAACCTAAAGCTCAGAAAATTATATTCACCATAAGGTTACAGAGGTGGGGAACAAATAGCCCTTTGGCCTAGACATGATAGCACCTGAAGGATGATCCTATGCATTAATTTATTACTAGTTACTATTATTTAGCACTATGATCCTATGCATTAATTTATTATTAGCTACTATTATTTAGGACTCTGAACATACACAAAGGAGACAGATTGTCTTACAAAAGTTATAATGTCTTTAGAACAATCCCCCGAAATACATATAGGAGCAGGCAGCCCAGCAACTTACAGAAGCTAGGAGAAGCATTTGCAGGTCCAGCTTTGCTGCCTGACAAATTTGTTGGGCTTCAGAAATATGCAACAGTTACTCAACATGCAACAGTCACACCAGAGCCATGTATAACAATCTTTTAGAAATAATGTTATACTAGCATCCTATCATGGCAGGATTTCTGAACTTGCCTTGCTGTTTTCAAAGCCTTGCCCTGCATCCTAGTCTTGAATTGATTAACCATAATTTGCCTGCCTCAGAGTAGAGTCGTTCAGTATACACAAGCTATTATTCTAAGCACTAGAATCCCACCCCTCCCAGCCCATCCTTATCCTGAACTAATAAACCCTTCAGTTTTGAAACTTAGCTTTACTAAGAAAAACCCTCAGGATGAACCCACAAAATACAGATTTCATAGATTTCACTTTTAACTGAAGTTCAGATAACAACATGAATGGCATCGTCACCTCCAGCACAAGCTTTCACAGCCAGGTATGTCACTGTCTTGCAGGAGTTCCATAACCCACAGGCTTAGAAAAGGGCCTGCTTGGGCAGTTTTTTTGAAGATGCACTCAATAAAAGGTAATGCTTAGATGCGCACAGGCTTTTGACTCAATCTCCTAACTCACTTGGACGCTCTGGTTCCTTGCAGCTCTGGATGCTTGGGTCCATATTAGAGTCCAGACCATGTCACAGGAGCAGCAGCTAGGGACTTTTTTAAGCCCTTGAAGCAGGTGAGAATCTAACCCCCTCCTCTCAGCTCTCCTTTTCCCCTTCATGCTCAGCAGCACCTGCCCCCCACTTCTATTCTCATCCTCACCCTCTTTACTTACAACTCTCGGTACAGGAAGGGCAGGACCTACCCATCCCTGCTGCTGCTTCTAGCTGCCCTAGGGGCAGAAGGGACCCCAGAGCTGCTCCTGCTTCACTCCAGATGGGTCTGTTGAGAGGCTGTGGGGGAAGCCAGGCTCAGCTGGAGAAAGTGGTGGCTGATATTGTCATCCACAAGGAAAATTTTTAATGTTTAAGGTAACCCACAAAGTCATTTAAGAAGATCCCAGCTGCTTTGCAAGTATGGGCTGAATGTTTCAGTACTGAGATGGGAGCAGCTTAAAACTCACTGTTTCCTCATGTTTGTCAAAGCCTTCAGGTCACTGGGTTGTGCTTAGAGAAAGGGTGGGTAACTCTTTTGGCTGGAGGGCCACTTTAGGAACTTGGGTGAGCCAGGAAAGGGGGGGAAAGGGATGCTGAACTGGCTTGGCACACTACAGGGGAGGGAGAAGGGGGAACAATTGATCCTATAAGGCCTGGGCCTATCTGCCTTGCACCCACTATGCCTAGAAAGCACATGCCCACTGGGAGCCACCTCACACTCGTGAAATTACCAACAGGGTCCTGCAGAAGGTTTCTATCACCTCTAGGCTTTCTGAGAGGCAAATGGATATAATGTGGGACACTGAATCTGGCCTGAAGTCTGTGTTATGGCTCTTAAACCACAACAAAAAAATCACTTTCAGGTTGAGAAGTCTAGACATTGTTGATTTAGTTTGGAAGGACTGTGGGGCAGGCCTATTCTTCTTACCAAGTGCATGTTATGGGACTCTAGTCCTAGTCGGGATCTCACTCAGTACTACTGTAACACAAAACAGTAGTAAGGCAAGTTGGGGTGGGAGAATGAGTTAGAATGAAATGCCAAATAACCAACTTTCACCTGATTCCTGAGGATAGTCATGTAAGGCACTGACAGACGTGGGGGGAAAAAAGCACTTTACTAGAAATAGCAGCACGCTACTTTGACTTGTCTCTACAGTATCTGTACAGATGGGGTGCTTCAGCAGGGCTTTTTCATGCTTTTAGCTAAAGCTGATTCAATCAGCTACTAGATAAAAGCACCAAAAACTCCACTAAAGTGCCTGATCTATACAGACATTGGGAAAGTCAGGTGCAACTAATGTAATTCCTCTTCTGGGCATGTGTTGGGTTTGGTGCTGAAGCGTGCTGAGTTCTAAGTAAAGCATTGTTCCCCCCCACCCCTCCCCCAAGTCTGTAAGCAGCCACAGATTCCTAAGGCTGATGGTGTTTTATGAAATTCCTTTGCAGACAAACCCAAACAGGTTGTTAAGCATGCTTAGAGCTCAACATTTATGATTTTAAACAGGATTTCAAACAGTTTAACTGCAGAATTTTTGCTAATGGCAATTCTAATTAGAGTGGTATGAAGACTTCAAGACAAGCCATATGATTATGTCTTGTGATGGGTTTACTGTTTATTTTATAATGGTAACGAGAACTTTAATCGGTAAATTAAATCAAATGAGAACAGAAACACATACATGAGACACTTTCATAGAAACTCATTACTAAGATGAAAAAAAAAATGTATCCACATGTGTCAGGCATGGACAAAGAGTTAATTATAGATGCAAAGGGAATGCATACATAGACAGGCTCCTGCTTTAGGTTTTTAAGACCAGCTGCTCTGACATCCAGGAAAGGAGAAAATATTCAGAAAAACCCAAGGACTTTCATCTATGTCTGTGCAGCATTATATTCTCCAAGCATAATACTTCTTCACATAGGGCAGAAGTCCTGCTGCAGACAAAGACTTGGGAAACAGAGAAGCTGGAAGCCTGGCAGAAGCTGAATCAGTTTCAGGCTTAAATTTTCTTTGGATGTTATCATTAAATTCTCCCATCCCTTTAGATTCTTGAGGATGGGAAGTAGTTTAGGTAATTCAAAGGCAAGGATTTTGTAACAGAGAACCAGGATTTGGGCAAGCCAAATGTCACAGGCTTTTCTAGAAAGTCAAAAAACTTACTCTCATTGGGGTAAGAAGATAAAGGACAGTTGAGAGGGCTGCTACTTAGTGGGTAGAAGTAGCGCACGTTGAAAAACTGCACTTCACTGGGGGGATATCAGTTCCTCTGTAATTTTCCCCAGATCCCAAAACTCCTGGTGCCCCATGTGTTTTGTTTTGGAGGTCAGATGTCCCACAGGACAATAATGACCACAAGGGCCATCTGGAAGTGCATTTGACTCACAACTTCTCCTTTCAATTTAGCGTACAATGTTGAGCAACATGCTGCAGGACTTCTCATATCTGTCATATCTTCTCATAGCATATTACGGCAGAACCATAATACAGAGGCAATGGTGCAACTGGACATCCATAGACAGTGATAAACTCTGAAGGACAGGTCCTCAACAAGCATCACTTGACATGACTCCACTGACTTCTATGGATTTATGGCAGCTGAGCCTCTGGAGTTGGGGGAGAAAGGAATGTAATGTGTGCACCACTCAGTGAAATGCAAAAATCTAGAACTCTTGGTTCAGAGATCATACCTTTCATCAGACTGACTAAGAAATTGTAAAAAAAAAAAAAATCGTCTTTCTGAGACGTCTTACTTCGTCTAATAGAAGGTATCATTTCTGAACCAAGAGTTCTAGATTTTTGCATTTATTTTTGTCTCAGACTAACACGATTACCAAACACCGCCCCCACTCAGTCAGAGAAGGATGACACAAAAATCATATTCTCTACAAAAATTAGTTCAGTTAAAACAGAGCAATCACTAGGAACAGGCATATCTGATTATTCTACAGTGTCATTAACTTGGGCTGAGAGGCCCATGAAAAGCATCTCATTCTGCATATGCTTTTACTTCTTGCTCACTGCCTCATTTTTTCCTATATGTTACATATACAAAAACAAACTGGATAATAGCCAGCCTGATTAGCTGCAAGCTTAAGATTTCCTCCAATCCAGCAACATTTACATTCACAGGCCAGCCAATGTTTCTCGTACAGGGTATGATTTATTGCTTTACGAAACAGACCTGAGATAGATTGCTTCATACATCTTCCATTCCTCCCTCTAATTTGTATCCAGTAAATACCAATGCTGTTATACATACCTGCAATATGAGGGATTCTTTATCACCTTCTAATCGTGCCAATCGTTCTTGATAGGTTTCATTATTAGCTGAAGAATGATGATTCACCTGAGACTAAAGAAAAGAAATACTAAGTAATTAAAATGAAAATGTCAAGCAATAGCTAACAGAAAGCGAGGTATAATTGGGTGGTTGCTATAATTCAAAATAAATGCACAAAGCATTCAGAGTTTGATCTTGCAGACAGCAATCTGGTATGCCACAAGCAGTTTGAAGGTACTTTTTAATATACATTTGAAATTTGAATATTCTAGATCCCTAAAAATAAGAGAATGACACAAAGCTGAGTATTTCTGCCTTAGGACTGGTTGGAAAACTTTCCAGCAAAAACTAACTTTCATGTCAGATTAAGTAAAACTTTCCCAAGTCTTAGCTAGAGTTCTACCAGGACTCCTATCAACTGCCCCAGTGCTAAATACCCCATGTACTTCCAGGGTCCATTATACCACGACAGATTGACTCAATGGATGTACTGAACTAGAGATTCTGGAAGCTCTAGATCTCTCTGTCTCTCTCTCTGGGTGGTCTATCTGGGCATGGTCTGTGGCTCCAGGACAGATTATCCATATGTAAAACCCAGCACCAGGTATCCTTGGATTCCAGCAGCTGGTAAGTGGAAGTCTAGGGATTCCCACCTCTGGCTCAGAACCTGGGACTCAGAGTCTGGAAGTCATGAGACAGGATCCCATGGTCTGTATCACCAGGGCTGAATGGCAGGGCTACTCTCGAACCACAGATCCTGTCCTGAAGCAAGGAACAGCAAATCCGACAAATGTCTATCTTACAAAGCAGCCACAGGCCCCAGGGAACTTCCAATGTGTGGGAAATAAGGACAAGTTTTGGTTTCACTCAAATTCCAACCAAAACCAGATTGAGAGCAACAGGGAGACAGGAGGTGTGTCCCATTAATTCTGCTTTTTGGCTAACTTTGTTCTCTATCCAGTTGAACTTTGCATAATTCTTGACTCATGGGAGAATACTTTTTCATTTTATATAAGACGGGTTCCAGGTCATGCTATAATTTACACATCACTTGCCATCAATGAGCCCGTAGTGGGTTATATATGTAGACATCTCTTTCAGATCCCATGTTTTTATTTTTCTTGAGACATTCCAATAAATATTGCCCATATAAAGTAGGAAATTCATAAATGCAATACTTGTGCTGAGTTCCAAATTTATGAATTTGGAAAATACATTTCCCTAGAATATGATGACAGTGAAAATATATGATTATAATTAAACCAAAAAGATAAAAGAATCTCTCTCCCCCAAAGCAACCAACAGCCACTTACGATAGAAGTTATGAGATTAATCTAAAAGAAATCAAAGCATCAGACACCTGTAAACAGTGTGAAACACAAAACCCACTTCAAGATCAAAGTTGCATAAACTTACACTTATGTGTGGAAATACGTACTAATGGCCATCTAAACTATAAAAATGAAGCATACCAAACTGAGCTACATCAAGAACTTCCATCAATAACATTTCACACTAGACATGGCTCAAGCAGGAATGCTACATAAAGGGCTGCTTGCTTTGATCCAGAGTCTAAGAAATCCTTTGCACTGGCTTTTCTGTTGAACAAGCCCATAGAAAACTACTATATATCTGAAAAGATATAGTTTATCATATGCCTTTTTTTAAAGGAATATTATTGCTATAAGGAAAAACAGTGGGTTTTTATAACCTATATTTCAGCTAGAAAATTATCAGGAACTACTACAACTGTTTAATCAGCTTTAGATCTAAAGTAAACTCACTGCACAAGCAGACAGAAAAAAATAAATGTCAAATTAGAACATAGCAGTAAATATTGTTGTCAGTGACCATGCAAATATGCACCTTAAAAATAATCTAATGCAACAGTTTTTATAGTACCACTTAGACAAAGAATAAAGAGCTGTGAAACAGATGGAAGCAACAGCAATATATGCAGAAAGAGTGCTTGACCCCATTTCAAATAAGTCAGTTTAACCTCCCACAGACATCAATGAAGCAGAATCAAGGACTCAAGTTTTTGGGAAATGTGAAGTAGTAAGATACTACACTGAACAGACAGAACCACAGAGTTGTGTAGTAGATAATGCTTAACTGGGGAGCTGTTCCCAGAAATTCTCCCACTCCATCCAGAGCAGTGTATCTGTAATATAATAGAGTACTTACACTGATGGGGCGAGGGGTAAGCAGTGCCATAGCAAGGGGGTGGGGGGTGAGTAGGGTGACCACTCCAGGCACTGAAGCAAAGGGGCATCAACAAGTGCTGCCCAGCCGGGGCAGGATGTGGGATGGAGCTGCGAGTGGCTCATTTGGGAGGGTGTGGAGATGGAGGGAGAGTGGCTCCCACTGCTGTGTGCACTCCTGGGAAAGTATGGGGGGGCGGTGCCCCCCAGATCTGTGTGCAGGGCAAGGGTGGGCTGCCTCTGGGTCCCAGCTGACTCGTGGTCAACCTCCTGTTCCTCCCAAGCTGGTGGGGCTCATAGTTTCCACACTGGGCTGCACCTTCCTCCCTGCTGAGCTGTCTGTGAGAGCTAGCAGCTCTGCCACCATCCCCAGCCACCATACCTGGGTTCCCTAATGGGGCTGTGATGTCGCTCCCAGGTTTCCCTTGACCCCCTAGGTTTGGGCTTCTTGTCCAGTCTGCCAGAGCCCTCTGGCAGATGCTCCACTCTGTTTCCCTGCACTCCAGGCTTGTGATCCTTGGCTCCACAGACGGTGTCTCCTGGCCAGCATCCCGCTCTTCCCCCACTGGCTGCTCATCTGTGCTTCCAGCTGCTTTTTGAGTAGCCCACATCTCTCCAAAGCTCTGCCCCTATTGATCGCCAATATGCAGGCTCAGGCAGCTCTGGAATTGCGGAGCCTGCATCCGCATTTCTCCCCGGCTGCCGCTCATTTGAACTCTTGCAGTGAGTATCGGGGTGCATGCAGCAGGGGTCTGAGACACACTAGAGGGGCTTTACTGCCCCTCTCACAAAGATCAACTTGGATCTATATAGTATCAAATTTGATTTAGGTTAAACTGGTGTATGGAACTTCTGTACATTTTCCCTATACAGCCCAGGGGCTGGGAAAGTCCAGCCACTGGCCCCAGCTGCTCTTTGCACACCCCCCACCTGTACTGGGCTATTTTTTGCCCCCTCAGACCCTTCTGCCCTCCCCCACCACCAGTCAGCCATCCCAACCTCCATCTCACAGGCCACTTGGGAAGCAGCCACTTTTATCAGCATTTGCCACTGCTGGAGCCAAGCAAGTAAGTCCTGTTGGGTGGAGGGGCAAGAGGGACGGGGGTATGGGTGTGACTCCCACACCTGTGGGTCAGCCTGCCCACACCCCTCATGGGTCACACCTCCCCCCAACCCCCAGCAGACCCCCAGCTCCCTGCTAGTCCTCCATCTCAACTTCCCTAATATTGGGCAGTCATTTTGAATCAATTTAACCTCTCCCTAACCCCCAGAATGTCTGTACTTAGCCTCTGCATATCTGCCATTGTTCCCCAGTTAAAGTAAAGGCTTCAAATATGGATTCATCCCAGCACCTGCCCCAGGTTTTTACAGACTTTCCCAGCAATATTATTCTCTCCTGTAGTTTGGACATAACGTTGGAAACACCTGCTGTGTCTCTAAGAATCACTTATGTTGTGATCCAGTCATTGAACGATTTTCTTCCAAGAAAAAAGCTTAAGTGTTCCTCCAGAATATATGGCAAGAGTTACAAATTTCAGGGCAGGATCTGTTTTTATTTTATAATAGCATCAGACTTAATCCCTGAGAAATATAAGATGTGGAGCTGAAAAGGGAAAAATAAATGAGAACACTACTTCAGACAACTTTTACTTTAGGAACAGAACCAAAGCCAGAGTTCAGATTTTCTACATCCACCCTCAAAGTTTAATGTTTCACAGTTTGCAAAAGCAAGCCCCTTTAAGCAAGCACATAGAGAAGATAATGACTATATGAGAAAAGACAAAAACTAACACTTTTCTGTGGCTTCCTTGTGTACGTTAACTTTCATCTTTAGGAATCTTCATTACAGTTTACTTGAAAAAAAAAAAAAGGATGAGCAATATACTGAGACAGTAATTCATCACTGTTACTAGGGAAGTCATACTGAAAAAAAATAATAAAGCTGACAGTAATTTAGATCAGCAGTTCTCAAATGTTTCTGGCAAGTCACAGATGTCTTTGCAGAAAGACTGCATTGCAGCTGCCCCCTCCTCCTTCTCACAGTCATGTGAATCACTTCCAGTTCCACTAGTAACTGAATAAGAACTGTCAGCTGCAGCGGTTATTTTCATGGAAAAAGTAAGATTCAGGACACAGTTAATATATTGTCTTTTATTGTAATTCGGCCATTGAAAACAAAAAATGCAGCCAGCAATGGGGGACCAGCCAGTTTTCTAGTCTACCAGCAGTACATGGACCACAATTTGAGGCCCTCTAATTGATAACCTACACCCAGATTTAAGGACTTGAACACTCAAACTCTTCTTTTTTTAAATTATTCTGGGTCACCAGTACTTGCATCTCACAATGCTTACATAGGGAAGAGGCACATAGCCTATTCAATAGATATGATTATAATCTAATCTCATCTATTGGTACCTTAGACTCTAAGGCTTAGAGCTACCTGATCATGATAGGGAAATATTGCAAGGGGATGCTGGACATGTAGCTCTTCTCTCTTTTCTTCTAGAAGGAAGAGGAAGATCATTGACAGGTCTCTCTTCTTTCTCCGTCCTCTAACTCTAAGTGGGAGCGGTAGTAAACTACCACGAGATGAAATCATATGATCCAAAACTGGGCAAAGCTGAGCTAGGGGAATTTGTGCATGCCTATGCAGTATGAATTGTGGCCAGAATTCTTTGACCTTATGTGGGCAAATGGATATGACAGATGGCAGTATTTGGCAAACCTAATCTATACTTAACTTTTCCCTAGTTTTGTAACCAGACAACTACAAATCTTTAGGGGGAAAAATCCTTATAGAGACCATAAGACTTTCATGTTCAGTAAATTGCTAGTAATGGAAAGTTGGGTGGGGACAACTGCCCCAGCACACCCAATGAAAATTAATAATTTTATTGCTCATACAAATAGAATTGAGATAAGTGGTAGCACTGGTGTACCCCCATTTAGGACTGAACATGATAGATCAATATGGCTTTTGAAGCTGGAGTACCTAGCACAGGTCCTAGCTGCAATGCCTCTGGGTATGTCCTCAGCAGTCCACCTGTTCCTGCATGTGCCAAACCAGGAAATTTGTCAATGAAGCTGCTATACTACAGTGTAACCTCCAATGATTGTCCTTTGCTGCCCAACAGGACTTCACGCCTGGAGTGGGTATGCTTGTTCCTCAGGACGTAGACAGTTTGCCAGTTTGTCCGTCTGCATGAGTGCTATAAGTTCTTGCCTGCCACATCTTTGGTATTATAAAAAAACAGAGAGGCTGATCTTCAATGCCCTCATACAGCCCTTACACAGACACCACAAGTCCTGTGTCTCAGGGCTCCGTCTCCTCTACACCCTGCCTGGTGCTTCCCAGATGATAAACACAGGTAAAGAATGTTCAGACAATTTCCCGAAGTCTTTTCCCGGCATTGAGGATAAAGGAAATAAAAACACTCTGCACCGGCATATCTCCTCAGCTCAGGAGGTAAAACTCCAAATCAAAACACGGTCCATATACTGAGACTAGGGGAAGCTGGTTCCCCTTCCCCTTTGCTCAGCTGTAGCACTCACAACTTTTCTGTCTTGTCTTGTCAGTTCTGGTTCCCGTCTGTACATCATCACTGCAGAAAACCAGTCGCTGCCTTCTGGGAAGTTACCCAGCTCCTCTCAGCTGGCTTCAATGAGAGCCGCTTGATTCCACAGTTCCCACCATTTGCCCCTGAAGGGGCAATTCCTCTGCTGTGTGGCTGCTGCTGGAATGCTACAGCCACTTCCAGTCCTCCTGCCCATCTGTTCCGGGTAAATTTTAAACTCTGCTACTGTGTTCCTCCCCTCCCATTGGGACCAGCGAGTCTTTATAAGCTGGGCTCAACCTGGGGCTGGCATTCCCTGGAGCACCTGCCATTCTTCTGGGTCGCAATCTGGGAGCCTCGGCCCTACTACATGGGTGGCTGATTGAGCTCTGCTGCCACACAGCCATGTGTGAGGATGGTCACTGATGGTAGTTTTACCAGCACAGTTCTGGGTTTGGTACATGGAAGCAGGACCAGGATGTGTTTGGCAGCCTCCCTAACAAGACAGAGTGAGGACATGCTGTAGAAATACCCAAAGTCCAAAGCAAAACACAAGAGTCAAGAACAGGTATTTTCATTTCATGTTCTTCCCTACAGATGAAAATAGGTAATAGCATTGCCCTTATACTGGATATTCCACAAACGGTGGAAGATTGTCCATTACACTTCCAGTCAACAACCATCAACTAAATTAACTGGGCCACTAAAGGCATCATTAATGATCTCAGACAACTCTTATATCACAACTTCCAATAGAGATCAACATTTTTTAAAAATATTATTAGCTAATGCTGTCAACTCAGGATAAGATTTGATTCAGAAACATGGGTACTAGTTAAAGTCAAGGGAAAGAACACCAGAGATCAAAGGGAAGACAGTAAAAACTGGTGATTGAGAGCAAATATAAAATTCTCTAAGAAACTTCGAAGACCCCAATCCGGGGAACTGAAATAGGTTTGTATGCAAGAGGGGTACCCTTTGAGCTCATCCCTTCCTCTTCAATGTCTGGCTTCACACTCCATCAAAGAATGTTTAAATTAGGGAAACTGTGATGTCTGACCTAGTTACAAACTGGTCCGATTCATAAATCCACCTTTCTGTAAAACGGCTTGAAAGGAATCGCAACTACCACCAAGTTAGCACTCCACAAGAAATATGCTGTTTCTTTAGCAGCAGTGCTAGAAATGGACCACTGCATGTACAAGGACTGAAACTGCTGAGAGGCACTCTTGCATCAATATAAATTGACATGGCCACCACAGCTGTACATACTTGGGTGTGCTCATAACACTAGCAAGGTCTGAATGTCTCCATCATTGTAAATGATTGAACATAAAATCATATAACACCTGCATAGAGTTATGTGTATCTGCCAGTTCTCATTCAACTTCTCAGGGAATATAAGATGAATGTCTTGATGAATGAGAAATAGTTTTCTCTGAGCATGGCAATTTGCTAAGCATGCACTAGGTACAACTGAATTGCTTTTTTTTCCCCCACTAGTAGGCAAAATATTACAGGTTTGGGGATGCATTCCCTGTGTTTATGAGGAACAACAGTACCACAACTAGTAATATCTTTCTTACCAGTTAAAGGAAAGATTTTAACCATGTTGACTGTATGACCAAGGGCCAGTTGCTGCATTTTGGGGATCTGTTCACTTGCCCTTTCATCATAACCAAACAGAGACTAGAACCCTTTCTGGTACTGCTCTCTTAACAAATCTTTTCATTACTAGGAAAGCATATTTGGCAGAGCTCAATTGTGGTGGCATTTAATTGAACCTTATTTAAGCAGTTTTTCTTCTTACAGCTATCACAGTATAGGCTCTGCTGTGCAATTTAAATGTCACAGGAGACTGCTGCTTACAAGTTGATTCTTATTTCCTGAGAATCTGAAAACACCACCATTTTTTTTAACTTGCCTGAGTGTTGTGATCCTGCATTTGTTCCTGCACTCCAGTCATGTAGCTGAAGTCCAGAGACTGTATACTGTAATGCGAATCCAGCTATGCCACCTAACCAACTGCGACATCACAACTGATCCTTATCCCTTAAGCGTTTTCAACTCATGGTGAAACTGAAGCCTGCTTTGGCACAGTTCACTGAAGGTTATGGAAGACCATTTCCAGTTGCTCTCTACTGAGAAATATTCTTTACTGTGGGGGAAGTAGTGCTTTTATTATAAGCCAAAGAGCATTAGCTTACAATTACAGGATCTGAAATCTTAATATGCTATCACAACTGGTGCCAGAGAACATGTGACACAACACCAGCATTCTATGGCATGAGAATTCAATAAATCACTTAGATCATTTCTACATTTTATCACATATCAAAAAATTTGGGAACGTAATGGCTCAAGTTCTTCTGCAAGCTGTGCAAGATAATTTGCAGCCTTCTTATTTCTATTCCTCACTTCCCTTCCCTCACACAACTTTTTCTTTAAGAAAAGGGGGCAGTATCGATGCTCTGCCTTATAGTCCTCTACATAAAAGGAATTGCACACAACTTCAGCAATGCCATCAAACTTTCATTTCTTCAAAACAATACAAAACACAGTCTCTACTCTTAACAGAACTTACACATCCTGTTCAGATATAGTTTCAATTGTCCTTTTATATGCCATTTCAAAAATGAGTTATTTCTAAAGCACTGGTGTTATGTACTCTTTACCCTAAGAAACACAAGATTAGAGGTATGTCTGCAATGTCCAAGACAGTTTAAAAGTCAACTCTGAAGACTCCAACTCACTGAGTTACTTCCTTGACCACTCCCATTTTATTAGAACAAACCTACATGTGTTACTAACTTCATTTTCCAATATAGGATGGACTTTCTGATTAGCCTGTACTTGATGCACCTAACTTTGGAGAGATGATACTAAGCAGGAAAAGGAAAACTGTATCGTTTGAAAACTTATTTCAATAAAAACAGAAATATAACATTTAACCTAGCGAAAACAGCGTTACAAGTTAGTTACCTATCCTTTATATGTGCAAAGCACAGGTTAACTTTAGATAGTAAAATTATCAACTGCCACTTCCTGCTGCATACCCCCATCCAGAAATACAAGGGCCTCTAGAAATGAACCAAATATTTCCCGTAAGGTTTTTAAAAGTGAGCTTCAAGTTTCTCAAGCTTCACCCTTTATCAGAGATTAAAATAACATAGTGAAGCTTTACATGCATTCAAGAAGCCAAATCAGAGTTGCAAAGCCTAAATGAAGAGCCTGTTTACCATTCACAATCAGAATAATTTCGTTTTACATTATTTCACATAGTTATAGTCAGTTACCACACATTTCAACTTTAATACATTAACAGGCAAAATCTAAAAACTGCAAGAATACTTGCTTGATTCCATAATCATACAAATGTTTTCATGGAAAATATTTGCATGAAATGCTTAAAGCTAGACATTTTTGCAAAATAATAAAGGGGAGTATGAAAGCTAAATATGCTATTACCTACAGAGAAAGTTATTTAATAAGATAACTAATACTTAAATGGGACAAATACATTTTACCTTAAAGAATTTACATATGGCCTATTTATTACAACCTTTAAAAACTGAAGAATACATGAAGTCAAGAAAGCATTTAAGAGCGTTAAAAATCACTTGGTTCTTAGATGAAATGAACATTTTACTGCAAGCACCTACTTACTTGCAGAAAAGACAAAAATAATCTCATCAAGTTATTAGGGAATTAAATTTGTTTATATTATTCATCACAAAGTTAAGAGTTCAACTGCATTTAGTCTGTTTTTATAATATATAAACAAATAGGTTAAAAAAAGAAAAAGCCAAAAAAACCACAAACAAACAGATTCCCCCCCCCCCCCATTCTGGAGTTCCTTGCACTTACACCTATGCACAAAGGGTTAAGTAATGAACAACTACTGTTGTTAAGCAAACACCCCCTTTTATCCTAGAGTAGGTTATAAGCAACATACTCTCATTTCATATAATAAACTCTTACATGGATGCACCTTGTAGGTTTACAGTCTCAGAAGCAGCTTGGAGGTTTCATGGAAGTAAAATAAAATATCATTTTACCATTAGTTTGAAGCTTGATTTTAGCTGCATTTTAAGGACAAAAACAGCTGTTTTCCCTGTTATGGAAATATGCCTATAATTAGTTTCTCATGAAGAACTTGGCAATAGTTTAAACCTGAAGCATTAGCTGTATTTTTCCTCATTATGCTGTACAGTTTGAAATTTGTTAGCGATAATAAGTTGTCACAAAGAGCCAGCAGAACACAATAAATTACTTACCCTCTTTAGCCACGTAAAGTGCTTGTAAATATCAATCTCACAATCCATGCTTTGGGCCCATCTCAGCAATTATATTTCCAGGTTTAAGAGCAACTATTTGGGTTGGGGATAAAGCCTTGTTCTGCAGAACACAACTGTGATTTCTTCCTATTCCTTCCCTCACATATAAAAACATGGATCCATGTTCAGACGTTATTTAAGTCTTCTGAGTCTCAGACTTCTCCCGAATGCTTCCGACGGATGTATATGCAGCACACAACTGTACAAACTTCAGACTGAGCATCTGTTTGTTTTAGTGCAGATCACATTTAGCAACAAGCGGCAATATCATTCTAAACGGCTTCAAAAGATATATCATGCCAGTCGGTCTCTGGAAAAATAGCAGTCTAAACCTGCAATAACCATTCCCTTTTAATGGTAAAAGAACAAGCTAAAAATTACTAAGCTGTCACTGAGAAACTATTTTCAAGTAATGCCTTCTCTGGCTTTCTGTTTCAAGAGAGGCTGGAACTCATTACCCAAAGACCCCCCATTTCCTGTCTCTGTTTTACTCTGTGTTTATCATAGCACTACTCAGTTTCTCAGTTTATTTCAAGCTGGGGCTAAGCCTAAAACTAAGCCCTGCACTTTGAATTGCTTGCCTGTTCTTACAAAAGACACTGAGAAATAGAAGGCATTCAAGAAGGACCCTTACGGATGAAGTCAAGTATTCTGTGAACACTTCTTTTGCCAGAGGGGGCAATGTTTCATTTTCACAAAGGACAGCGGCACGCTCCCAACTTTTTACAGCCTTTTTCTGTTAGAGCTGAAGCTGCACAGCATGGCAATGTTTCAAACTTGCAATGCTGAGATGAATGTATAGTCAAAGCAATGGTTCTGGTGGATAAGGGGGTGAGGAGAAGACTCAGGGAATCTCCTCTCATTATAGTGTTCCTTTAGTTCCTTCACACAGAGCTATGGTTGTATCCTCATTTTTCCTTATATACTCCAGTTTCTCAGCCTCTTTAGATTTTTATCAGTGGAAACCTGGAACTAGCAATAAAGAATTCCATATTAGGAGAAAACTGTTGTGGGGGAAAAAATGTGAACATTGTAAGAAATTAAAAAATGGGGTTCAGATCATATCATCCTATGCAGAAAAAAAACATACACACATAGTTATTGGGGAGGGGGGGGCGGGCCTGAGGCTATGCTGCATCATATCATTGGAGAGATGGGGCTTACTACCTTGCTAAGACAAAAGTGTTCCCATAGCCATAGGATTTCCAGCAGATAAAAGGGCATTCGCATATAGTTCCACTGTCAGAGCAATGAGGGGAGGGGGGACTGCTCCCTACTGTGCCCATCATGGGGGGCAGTCCCCCCTCCCCTCTCTATTCTGTCATGCAGGAACACAGAAGCAAGGACACAGATGCCAGGATTTCCCTCTTCTCCACTCCCCCTGGCTGCTGACAGCTGGCTGGAGGCAGGGCTGGGGATGAACAATCATACAATAAAACAGTTCTGAACAATAATTTTCTCTCAAGCACTGGATCAACATTATGCAGTACTTCTAGTGTGATACCAGACTTGCTGTTATAACTTTGAGACATCAGCTCCTCAGTATCAGATTATTTTTGATACTACCTTGCCTCTCAAGAGCTTCCCTGCCCCATTTTGCTTTAATGAGCTAGATAAAGTCATTTATAATTCTTTAAAAACTTTTGACATTCCTAATGTCTCTGTTTGGCAGCCGTGGAGGACATTGATTAATAATGTTCAAAGAGAATTGTATTACTGATCAACGCTGTTTCAATATAACATTCACAGCTAGGTGAACACTGGCTCTCTTCTGTAAGAGTATTTTAAATTACTAACATACCTTATTTCTGTCTGGTGATTCGTTCCAGATTTCATGCAACTGCCCCTTGATTTTGTTACAGGCATTCTTCTTGACTAAAGTGTAACCATATCTAAATTCCCAGTTATCTCACGCTCAGTCAGTACCTTGTCGGCTAGGTATGTTGACAATGTACATTCCTAACAGTCACATGCCTGCTCTTAACCTGTCACCTGCATGCTGGGTGTTACACCCGGTTTGAGCTTTGCCCCAAAGCACCAAAGGCACCAAGTGAATAAATATAGAAAAACAAATGTGTCATACATGAATCAGAATGCCGACATTTAAATCTCAACTCGCATACAGATAAGCTAAGAAAAAAAAAGTTATAGTTTAGCAATATTTATTTTTATTAGATTGCCATTATACTGCCCCATTATTCTTTCTATCCAGGAAATAAGTACCTCCCTCCCACCCCCCTGATTGTTGACTTCTAATTGTTCTTATATTTAAAAAAACCCACTCCTTTAAATCCAGAACAGTATTTCCCTCCTTCTTGGTTGATTCAGAATTTCACTTGAGTATTTTTAGGTAGTATTATCTTCCATATTTCCCAGTGTCTCCCCCACCCGAAGGAAATCGACACATAAAATGCAAGAATAAAGAAAGCTATAGAAGCAATGGGAATATAATCTTTGAATTAACATAGCTCCTGAATTCTGCTGTTTGTAGTCCGAAGCTATTGAAAAAAGTATCTTCCCATCCCAGGGTCTCAGAAGAGGCCAAGTGATCACTGCTGCTACTGATTCAATATCAAATATCCCTTTCAGTATCAGGAGAGTTAGCTAACTGAACTTCTTCCCTACTAATCTACAGAAACTACACAGCTAATACTCCATGCAGTTGTGAGTACTTTGTGGTCTATGCACTACCTTTACTTTAAGAAAGTTGAGTACTCTTTAATCCCACTTCAAATAGGAGATTTGCCACAACACACTACTTAAAACTACCAAGATGCAGTATGTGTTAGACCCTTAATTTACAGATTGTACAGTTAGAGACCCAGTGTTGTCTTCTGTTTGCACAGGTGGCAGGGAAAGAGAAAATTATAGATCCATTGGGATTGGAAAGGGATTACTCTGTGATAAATTCCTCACATCCCCTCCAGGTCTGTGGAAGCTCCAACATCTCTGGGGCAGAAGAGACTGTGGAGATGGCTGCTCTCAGCTTCACTGCTTCTCTGCCAGTCTTGTTGAGACCCTATAAACACTGTATTATGATGTAAATATTGTCAGGATGCATTAGGATAGCAGCAGGAAGATGTGTGGGGAGTTTTCTCCCACGTGTACCCCCAAAGACTTTTCTAAGTACCCCTGAGGGTATGCATACCCCTGATTGACAACCCCTCCTCTAAACAATCCCTACAGAATGGTTTATGTGGGGAGGGTTAAGGACAAAAGAAGAAACTACATTATGCAGCCAACACATACTTTTCTGTTGTCCTCCCTGCCGTGGAATTTGGAAATTTCTAATTCCATACATTTCAGCTTCTGAAGATAAAAAGGGTCAAATTCATCATAAAGACATTTAGTTTTCTACCATATCAGCAGCCCAAGTCCACGCTTTTGCCCAACCTTTTCAATGAACGTTATTTAAATTTTTAGGTCAGCAGTATGGTTCAGAGCTGTGAAGAAGCTTCTGGATATCTCGTCACTTTAAGCACGTCTATTAGCCTGTCTTTACTCCCTACTTCTGTTCTTAACAATTTTAGTGCTTATGGTGGGCAGACTTTGGGAGAGATATAAAATCCTTATGGACTGGGAGAAATAGGATCAGGGCCAGGTTTCACAAGAGAAAAGTGACTTACGCTTTCAAAGAGGGCATCTACAGTTTGGGAATTATAAATGAGAACTTCTCAAGAGATCTGTGTGTGCTTTGAAGAGAAAAATCCACCCATTTGTGCCAAAGGTTCCTTTAATATGTAGTACGGTAAAACTTAAAACACCCTAGATTAGGCATCTTTAGCAAGATGCTGGTTTCCATTAGCTGCTTTGTCGAGACCAACTGATACTCCCTGGGTGAAAATACAAAAGGCATGCTAGCCTATTTGGACTAGGCAGCCCACAGAATACAGGACCAAGAAGATCAATGAACACTGATAAAGAGCTAGAACTCTGAAGTACATTTATGAGGAATTCTGCATGTAAAATGGTTTGTGTGTGGCTTGCTATGGCAGCCACTATTTTTGTTGAAGACTTCAAGTCCTTATAAAGAGTAGAACAGAGTAAGTGACACAGGTCTTGTGATCATGCTTCTGCCCCACAACAAGAAATGCAGAAGCCCAAGATCTTCTTTGTCCACTTGGAAGCCGCAATAGTATCTTAAAAGCACGTACACTTTTCAGCTTCCAACTTAAATAATATATTTTCTCCTTTCCTTTTCTGAAAGCCAGCATGGTGAAGCCAGGGTCTTATAACATATCTTGGATGAAAGCAGGTACAGGAGGCTTTGGAGTCTTTTCCGTTTATTGGTGTAGCAATACTGGCAGATTGAGGCTCCCACAGGGAGGAAGGAAGTTGGGCAGAAGCAGGGGCTGGGGTGGATTGTGGGATTCAGAGCCCAGGTGGCTCATCCAGGGACGCAGGGGGATGAGAGGGGGTGGCTTCCGCCACTGCACGCACCTCAGGAGCGGCCCAGACGGCATGTACCCCCCGGGTTTGTGCGTGGGGTGGAACTGGTCTGCCTGCTGCGTTCTGCGTCCCACTGGCACTACTCTGGGATCTGGCTCTGGGAGTCAGCGGGAGCAGGCACATAACGTCATGCATGGCAGCTGGCTCCCAGGGCAGCAGGGCACAGAGCCCAGCACCGAGTCTGCCTCTGCCCCGTGCACAAGTCCAGGCAGCACATGACCCCCGGGCCTATCCCAAGGTGAGTGCAGCGGCAGGAGCCCCCCCAGGCTCCTGGACGAGCTGCCCAGGCTCTACGCATCCAGCCACCTACCCCAGGGCCCCACTTATTCCAGCCCCTGCCTCTGCCCCACTCCCTCCCTCCCTCACTGTTGGACCTCGATCTGCTGCCCCCACCTTGTCCTTCCCCTGCCTTCACAGCCTGCCCTCCCCCACTGCCACAGCTGCCTGGAGCCCGGGCCCAGGCTGCCCTGAGGCCCTCTGTACTACTTGCGTTTGAGGGGCCTAAGCCCTGTTAGCCCCGGCCTTCTGCTACCTATGCTTGCGACCCTTAAAAATCACAGTGTGGAGTTCCAGTTTTTGCAGTTCCCACGTAGTTCACAACATTGCAATTTTCTTACGGCCCTACACATACCGTCTTGTTTGAATACACAGAAGCTAGCATTGTAAGTGCATTTAACACATGTTAAGTGTCCCATGTAACATGGCCCTTACATCCGGCCAGCTGAACCAAACACGTTTCAATGTAGATTGAAGTATATTTTTTCAGGGGTTTTTTTTTAAATTGATCATGAAAACTAGGTAAGTTCTCTCTTTCCTTGATAACAAGTCTTTCAATCAAAGGATTTTTTTATTTTTTGCAGTTCACATTTTAGCCTCTTTAAAAAAACAAATGAAAACCTAGTAATTACTTTTAAACATTGATATTTGAAAATAATTAGAGCTGTGCATCATATTAAATCAATAGGAAGCACTTGAAATTGCTCTGGCAGGATGTTACATAAAATGAAAAACCATCAACAAGTAGACTGTTTGACACAAAGAGAAAGAGGAAATTTTTTAAAAGCATATTTGTCAATTGCTTTGCTGAAGAAGAGAAGCAACTCAAGTAAACATCTGAAAGATATTTTGATAAATACTAATTTTCCATTTCCATCATTCAAAATCTTTCTAAGAGCTAATGAGAATCACTCTACCCCAAATTTGGATTCTTGAAAATATATTGCTGAGCCCCCTCAATATTAATAAAAGGAGAGGATGTTTCAATGGCAGTGGCAAGTACAGTTTGAAGTATGGTGCCCTGATGGCAGAGGTTCACAACAACCCATATTCAGACACTGCCTGGGGATCTCTGCTCCTAAAGATCATCCCCAATTACATAGAGAAAACTACATTTTTACTGTGGACACCAGAAGGATAACTGGTCATTACTGTGCCATGGGCAGTGGTGCCACATGGTACAGAAGCAGCAGCAATGACCAGAGATTTGCTTTCTAGAGGGGAAGCTTTTTTAAAAGAGCATTTTCATCTCTTCCCCTTGAGAAAGAGAATGTAAACAGAAACAACATAATATGCATTACTTATCAACAACAGTAATCTGAGGGGAATGGGATTTGCTTGGAAAGCTAGTGGTGGGGACAAGATGGGGGGAGAGAAAAAGCACATACACAAAAGCACTTCATAAAGTGGGAGAGTTCAAACTCTGCCACTCCCTAGCCAAGGGGGAGCTCAGAGCTCAGTTTTCATTAGCAGCATGACTGAAAGTATCAAAATATCTTTCAAATGTTTCCTTGAGTTTCTTCTCTTCTGACCAACCCTGCCAGCAGTTCTCTAGCTCCCCTTGCTGAAGGGCTGGCAGAGCAAGTTCTTGGGGCACTTTCTTTTGAACAGCTTACTCTGTGAACATGAAGCAGACCACATGGTGTCACAGTTTCCAAAAAGCAATATTACCTGTTGCTTCATGGAAATTACACCTTCTAGGGGCCTAAGTGAACTTATTACAATTCTAGCATTCTGCTCAACTGGGACATAAGGGTTAACTTGAAACTTAGTTAAGAGAACAGAAAAACTCTCCTTGAACAATTTTTGATACTTAAAATACTTAACAAACAAAATAGTAAGTGCTATTTTTAATTACTGCGAAACATCAAAATTAGGAGGTGGGCATGGCTTAGAATTCAAAAGTATATAAAAATATTTATATCAGATTTTCCTACTCATCTTTTTTCCCCACCATCTGGCAAACAGAGTTATCATGTTTGCCAGAATTAATTTTTTAAAAATGAATATGGTTAGGAAAATACTGACATTTTTTCAAGAGTCAGAAGCTCACTAAAGGCCAATGTATAATGCTCCATGTTGAAGTAACTACAGACTTTTTACTTGAAGCAAGTCTTCCTTTAGGTTTCAGTGAAATAGGATTCTCACTTGTTTTAAAATTAGGCTATAATCATTTTAAGTGAACTGAAGTCAAACATTCTTAAGGGAAAAGGGTCTGTGCAAAAATGTGGTAACACACACACACTAGCAATGCAGAATTACATTTGGAGTTAGCAAAAAAAGAGATAACTCAATATGCATCATTTAGCTCACCAAGTCAAAACAGTCAGTGGTTTTTAATGCTGAAATTACTACCCACTTTATGATATGCCATTTGGTCACTGAGCTACTCAAATATTTAACAAATAACTCTGATACTGAAGTTGCTTCATAGACAGTTCTCTATGATAATTCTAGCTTCCTCTTTAGTTTGCCAGACAACGATATTTCTGGGCACAAAGCATTTCTAAACACAGTTCTGGTCACCCAGAGGCATAGATTCTCAAAAGAATTAGAACATTACAGCTGCCCAATTAAACACCTTTGCTTTTTCAAAACAATAGTCCTGTTCTAAACTACAGTCTTAATTCTGACTCACCTACCCTGCCACAAAAGGGGAAGGCTTGTCTCACTGTATTTGGAATCAGTCTTCCAAGTGGCGCTAGAAACTTGAGGTACACTCAAAAGCCTGCGAGGACTGGATGCACCTCTTCCTTCTTTCCTTTCTCTACCAAAACACTGAACTAACATAGCTATTGGGGCCAATACCCCATGCACATTTTGTCTGTTTGGCGCTCTAGCTGCAAATAGTAAGCTCTTCATGCAGGCCCAACTGTCCAAGATTTGAATTTCATCAAAGTAGGAGGCACAGTCATTTACACACATTGCCTTTCCATGCTGTGTTGCTGCTCCTCTCCACATAGGTGGCTAGTGAGAGCATCCAGCTCGCTGGTTTGTCCAAGGAATGATCTTCAATAAACTTAGAGATGCATGCAGCCCTGTCCTGGGAAAAAAGCATTAGCATATTTTATCCCACATAATTCAGAGGGACTTGAACCTTTATTGGATTCCGGGACAAAAGGCCTTCTCCTGGGACAAATGCAATGTCTCTTTACATCCTCCATAGACTCCTGATTTTTTTATGCCATGCAGTTAAGTATTTCAAAGGAAGGATGCACAGAATGATGTACCACATCCATTAAATATAGTAAAGCTTTGGAATACATTTTGGCTAGGGACAGACATTCAAAAAGCCTGGGCCTGAATTGATTCTTTGCAGGTTAGTCTAAACTTCCTAGATTGAACCAGTTCGCAACTGTACAGGCATTCTCTCTGGACTGAGGAAATTCAGGCACATACCTGCAGTGGCTCAGGCTAGAAGCCAGGGTTTGCTGGACTAGCCCTCCCTTCCCTTCTACAATGCTGAGCTGAGGAGGTAAAGGGGAGGCATAGCCAGGCCCCAGCAGGACCCTCTGATTAGGGAGGGGTGTAAACCCCCACCCAGCCTGCACTGTCCCATGCTTTTCCCTACTCACTGCTCTAGGAGCAGGAGTGTTCCTGCCCCCAGCCCCTGATCAGCACTCTGAGAGGCAAAGGATGTGTGTAGGGTGAATGTATCTGTTGATGATACTGAGCTTTTCAATCTCCCCATCCTTGCTTGTTCATACTGTCTGCAAACCTGACAGGTGAGGGAGCCATCACAGGCCTGATAACATGATGTTTATCAGCCTATCTACAAAACAAAAGCCTCTCTCTTAGTTCAAGTTCTCCTTAAACAGATTTTTCAAAGAAAGGAAGGGAGGGAACATTACCACTGACCTGTTGATTAGATCCAAAAAACCCTAAGCAGACACTGTTCTGTCTGCCTTTGTTCTGTCCCAGTGAAATTGGAGACACACGCACAGAGTCACCTGCCAGCATTAGCTAGCATACCACATGCATAGGGTCTATGGGGCTGGGATCCATTCTGTGGGAGGGAAGGAGGGAAGGGATCCCTACTTGAGCAGCAAACAACCGGGGGAGGGGGGGGAGGATGCGGGGCAAGGGGAAGCAAGGCAGACCTTGCTGTGCTTGCCTTCTCTGCTGGAGCTCTGGCTAGGGAGCAGAGGGCTAGCCCTGTTCTCTGGAATACACAGCTCAGTCCAGGACTGCAAAACATCTGGGATACTGGGGGACTCTGGTTTAACTTAAACCAGGAACAGGTCAGAGACAGACATTGCATAAACTGGTTTAATGCAAATCAGTTAAGTCTGACACTACATTCAACCAGGTTTATCTTTAATCTGTTTTAGCCATTTTGAAACTGGTTTATGTGCACTGAACGCATGTTCTGCTACAGGTATATACCAGTTTCTGGTCACTGAAACCAGTTTATGTGTAATGTCTGTCCCAAGTCCTTAATGTTACAGAAACATCAGGAGCTTCAATGGAATCTCTTTGCAAAGTCACACTGTAGCTTCTAGAACCTCAAATCTCAGGATGAAAGACAGAAAATTTATAAGCCTTGTTGTTTGAGCCAATGGCCTTACTGAATTTAATTTCCAGTACGACAGATGGATTGTACTTAGGGGCTTATATCATTCCCTTTAAATCTTTTTGGATCAGATGCATGTTTTCAGAAGTTCACAAATCAATTCTACTTAAACTGTGGTCCCCACCACTGTTTTCACAATAAAAAATTAAAGCAGACATTTATAAAAATACAGGTAAAGAATTCTTGGTTATGTTATTCCTATTATTATAAGAACATAGCTAAATTTCCTGGAATCCTACATACCTATATCTAGAGTACAGCAAACATCCTAGAGAATGCTACCATTTTAATTGTGTTAAATTTAAAATAGATTTAGTGCTTGTGAAAAGTACCTAACGGCCAAAAGCATCTCATTTATTTATAGAATATTGTATAACATGGATAATGGTCATTGAAACTTTGTGTTCATCAGCATGTCAATGTAACTCAATCCTGATCCAGTCAGCCCAAACTCCATGGCCTTATCCACCCTAGCAAACTTTGCAGCTGCAATTCACCACCGGTGGTAGCAATAGTAGAATTTGTAAGCTCCTCGGGCAGGGAGTCCTAATATGTTTGTACTGGCCACTGCATAAGGGTGTGTGCACTTCAGTTGCTGCAAGAGGACTCTATTCTCTACAGCAGTGGTTTTCAACTTTTTTCCATATTTGAATGGAGGCGTGGACTCTTTTGAATTATAAGTGGCATGTATTAGAGTAATCTTCCACAGACCCCCTAGATATGGTCTGCAGACCTCCAAGAATCCCCAGGTCACAGGTTGAAAACCACTGTTCTACAACTCAGGGATATCTGAAATGCCCTCCATAAGGTAAGAAGACCTAGAAATAAGGTAAAGTGCTATCTGTATGACAGATTAAAGGATTGAATTGTGTTTATGAAGTTTGCTAATGCAGACGCAACACATGAGAACCTTTGTTGACCAAGATAAGGTTTTCCTAGGGACAGAAGTTACACATAAACTGGTATAAGTGATCAGAAACCAGTTCAAACCTGTAACAGAACAGAAGTTCATTGTACATAAACCAGTTTCAAATGGCTGAAACTGGTTTGCGATAAACCTGGTTGAATGTAGTATCAGACTTAACTGACTGAAGTCAAACCAGTTTATGGAATTTGTGTCTCAGACCCCTTCCTGGTTTAAGTTAAATCAGAGTCTCTCAGCATCCCAGCATGCCCTGCAGCCCTGGCTGGGCTGTGCTGTCTGTTCCAGCCAAGCAGCGTTGGCCCCACCTCTCTCCCCCCTAGTCAGAGCACTATCACTGCTCCAGCCGGCTGAGAAAGGACAGGGGTGTATGAAACCCTGCAATAGAGTCCTGTCAGGTTTGCCAGGCAGGGGGGTAGCAGCCCTTGCCAGTAGTCCCCAGCCCCCACCAAACTCACTGCTCCAGTGGCAGGAGAGGGGGCATGGACAGGTTCCAGTACCTTCAGGGGAAGGGGGATTTAATCCCCCCATTGCAGGGGTGCCAGTGTGGGCACTGATAGAGTGATAGGCTCCGTTCATGCACCCAGGGCCACAGCGGCCAGATGCCAGTAGCCTGAGGGGAATGGGAGGGTTTAATTCCCCCACTGCAGGCAGCAATGGGGTGGGGGTACTAACATGGTGCTGACTCTGTCCCATGCTGCAGATTGCTTGAAGCAGGGCCCACACCACAGCACTTGGGCCAAGTCCCTCAAAGGAGTGACCAGCCAGCTGGAGGGTTGGGGGATGTGACCTGGCTGTGGTTGGAGGGGAGCTGGGATGTGGGAAGCAGCAGAGGGAGGCAATGGAGTGCTGTAGCCCGGTCTGGCCTGGCCCAACAGACCAGGAGCGTAGACAGCTACTGGCCTGCAGCAGCCCGCCTCTCCCTCTCCCAGTGGCAAAGGAAACCATTGTGGTGTGCGGAAGTGAGGCACCTGTCACCCACTGCCTGCTTGCGGCAGAACCAGGTGCTCGGGGCATGCTGCTGTGGGATGGACTGGGCTGCACTCCTGGGCTGAGGGGCTGGGCCACACCAGGCTGCAGTGGTCCACTGCCTTCCCCCTCCACTGCCCATGCCCCTGGATTGTAACAGCCGACCCTGAGTGCCTGGTGCCACTGCAAGCAGGCAGCTTGTGACAGGTGCCTCACCTCTGTCCACCACGATGCTTTGCTCCACTGTTGCTGCCAGGAGAGGCAGGGGGCAGGGAGCCACACTGCAGCCGCAGCCCACCTGCAAACCATAGCCCCCACTTTGGGGGATCCTTGCCACCTGGGGCTGCCCCAGCTCAGGCCATGCTTCTGCAGTCAGGCTCTGTAACTAGTCCTGGCTTCCCCACCTCCCCCCCACAGCCAGGTCACATCCCTCCTCCTTCCCTCCTGCTCCCCTGTGGCCAGCTGGCTGCTCCTTGGAGGGACTTGGCCCAGGGTGCCATGTTGGTTACCCTACTGCTGCTGCATGCAATGAGGGGCTTAAATCCCTCCTTCCCCTCAAACTACTGGCATTTGGCCACCACAGCCCCAGCTGCACAAGTGAAGCCGATCAGTGCCTGTGCCACCCACCCCTGCAATGGGGGGATTATACACTCACTTCCTCTCGGGCTTCCAAGGTCTGGTCCCACTC
The DNA here is from genome assembly GCF_052110815.1 of Crocodylus siamensis. NCBI lineage: Eukaryota > Metazoa > Chordata > Crocodylia > Crocodylidae > Crocodylus > Crocodylus siamensis. The sequence goes on from NC_143396.1 coordinate 195,007,427, forward strand.
CCATTCCTGCTGCCAGCCAGTGAGTGAGTGAGGATGGGAGGGGCTGGGGACCCCTAGCTTCCCCTCTTCCCTTCCAGGCACACCCTGATTGTGGTCCCTGCAGGCTAGGGTGGGGGTTTAAATCCATCCCTAATAATATTTAGGCCTGCCCAGGCCTGGCCATGTCACTTCCCTCAGCTTAATTTCCCTCCAGGGGAGGGTTTGCCACCTGGCTTATGGCCTGAGCTACTGCAGGTATGTGCCTGCATTTCCAGAGTGAAAAGTGAATGTCTGTTCACTTGCTTGCCTGTTCAATCTATGCAGGTTAGACTAACCCGCAAAAATTGAATCAATTCAAACTCTGATTTTTTGAATGTCTTTACCTAGACTTTAGGTTTACACATTGATACAGTACAGAAGAACTAGACTAGGGTCACCAATCTGCTTTCTTATATTGTAGGTGCACAGAACAGCCAACATATGGTTTCTGTCACTATCAACGTGGGGCCACATTTGAACTGGTGACCTAGAGGTGAAAGGTTTTGTATCCAGTTACAAATCCCCAGATGCAATTACTTTTCTCTTTTATAACAGAACTAGTACTCAGATGTTGTGTTCTTTTACAATAAAAGGAGGGACGGTGAATTGTGTCTACACAGTCAACATTAAACTTTATTTTGAAAAGTTTTTTTCAACAAGCTTTTTTTCCTTCAAGGGAAAATGATTCTGCACTCAGTAAAAACTTGCTGCAAGGAGTTTAAGTAGTCATTTGCATTAGCCCTTTACCAAAAACTGATAAAAAAGCAACGAGTAGTTTGATGGGTCATTTTTTTCTTGTTTTGATACTCTGCATTTCACAAAGAGTCAATTATTCTTCTTTATGTGGTGTCATTTATGGCTGTGAAATTTCCCCGAGCATTTCAGCATTTAATGTGGACGTGCTATACACATGAGCAAAAAAACTTAATAGGCATGAAGAGAGGGGACAGACTGGACAGTGTTTTAGATAAAAAGAGTTTTATTATTCTAAAATTATATCAGTATAGTGAAGTCAATGGTTGGCATATTCTGGTAGACATAGGAATATATTGGCTATCGATCAAATTGCAGAAGGCAAAAATCAGTCTAGAATTACATTTCGCATACTTGTTTCATCTATTAAAAGACACATGCTCATCTATTAAGAGGAATTTGGTATTTTTTTTCCCCATCTTTTCCTGGATATGCAGGCAGGAGTAGCTAGGAATAACAGGAATATTTTTTTACCCCATCTTTTTCTATAGAATGTTAAACAATATAGGAACTGTCATACTGGTTCAGACCTGAAGTCTCTAACAATTGCTGGTGCATCTTCAAGAAGAAGGTGCAAGAAACTTTGAGTTTGTATGTGGGGTAATCTGTTCCCATGGAAGGTTTTGTTCTGGTCTTTATTAGACAGTGTTTTTAATTTGAATCATGAGATATCCCTACTCTGATTTTTGCTTTATTAATTACAAAAGTTCTGGTCATAACACCCAATGTTTGCAATGTTTTTCCTCCACAATTACCAAAAAGCACTTTGCAAGGACTATTCAGAAGCTGCTTTTAGCAAAGAATGGCAGGGCTTGCTATATGAGGTATTTTATGTCTGTATTGCCTGGAGTGTACTGGTCACTAATTTATTTTGGGTTTCCATCCATCTTTTGATTTTAGTACTCAGGCCTGAAACTGTGACATTCTCAGCCTTGGGTTCTTAAATCTGGAATGCATGACCTAGGTTCACTGCAGACTTTGCTGACCTATCTTTTTGGTCAGATTTGTCCCTGATGCCTGATCAGAGCTGCTACCATTTAGTAGGAGAATTCTTTGGGAATTACTTTGACAATTTTCCATTTTTACATCTATGCTAAGAAAGTGTTAGATATACTTTTATAAATAAGGAGAATTAGTGCACGCAAAGCTGGGGTCAGAATTTATAGTTCACTAAGATTCATACCCTGCTTTCCTGTGCACTCACTTCCTTTTGTGGACAAACCTTATGCAACAATAAAAAATGGTTCAGAGTTTATAGATAAAGTGAAAACTACAGGAAAACACAGGAGACTTAACGTATTTCACAAGAGACCTAAGAGATGGTTTGCTCGGTAAAACATACTGCCCAAATGCTATACACAAATCAACACAATTTATGAAGCACTAGACAGAGTTGCAAGATTTGTGAATACTGATGTCTTAAAAGGAAACTGTGGCTTCTATTTCCCCATGAAAAAAACGACTGCATCACGGAATACGTATTATTTACAAGATTAGTATAGAACAAGAAATTTAAAGTCAGGTGGTAGAACACTGCTTGTAACCTACCTGTTGGGGCTATGAAGCTTGCATTTGTACTATAGCAGTCAGTGACCATACCTGGGTGACAGCGATCATTGCCTGCTGGAATTCACCATCCAGTGCAAGGTGGCAAAGGCATGCAGTAAGGCAGCGGCCCTAGATTTTAGGAGGGCAGATTTCAACGAGCTAAGGAGGATAGTTGGAGAAGCGCTGAGGTCCCGGGGGGGAGGGGAGCCAGGTGTCCAAGGAGAGTGGTCACTCCTTAAGGAGACGATCCTCCAAGCCCAAAGGAAGGTAATCCCAACGAGGATCAAAGGGAGCAGGAGAGCACACAAGCCCCTGTGGCTCACCAAAAGAATCTGGGAATGTCTCCTTGCTAAAAAGGAGGCTTATACCCAGTGGAAAGAAGGGGTCATCACCAGGGAGGGCTATTCTGTAGTTGCTCGGGGATGTAGGGGGGGCAGTTAGGAAGGCCAAGGCAGAGATGGAACTGGGGCTAGCTTCCCAGATTAAGGACAATAAGAAGTCTTTTTTTAAATATGTAGGGGGTAAAAAGAAGGTCCCGGGTAATGTGGGGCCCTTGCAGGATGACATGGGAAACTCGGTCGTCACACCAGACGGCAAAGCTAACATGTTTAACGATTTCTTTGCCTCCGTCTTCCTAAGTAGGGACCAGAACAGCCACCTCTCTGCTGGGCCCCCCTTGGGCCCCAGGGGAGGCACACCTGGGCCACGGGTTAGCGAGGATTTAGTTAGGGAGCTTCTGGAGGGGTTGGACGTATTCAAGTCAGCTGGTCCGGATGATCTCCACCCTAGAGTTCTAAAGGAACTGGCCAGGGTCATTGCAAGTCCCCTGGCACAACTTTATGAGTACTCGTGGTGCTCTGGTGAGATACCGGAGGACTGGAAGAGGGCCAACGTGGTCCCCATCTTCAAAAAAGGCAGGAAGGAGGACCCGGGAAACTATAGGCCGGTTAGTCTCACCTTGATCCTAGGCAAGCTGTTCGAGAAAATTATGCTGGCACACATCCAGGAGGGGCCAGCAGGAGACTGCATGCTTAGGGGCAACCAACATGGGTTCATCAGTGGCAGGTCCTGTCAGACCAACCTGGTGGACTTTTAGGATCAGATCACCAGATCGTTAGATGCAGGGGTAGCAGCGGATATAATCTTCCTGGACTTCCGGCAGGCTTTTGACACCGTCTCTCACCCTGTTCTCATTAAGAAACTGGGGGGCTAAGGTGTAGACACCCACACAGTCAAATGGGTCGCCAACTGGCTGGAGGGCCGCACCCAGAGGGTGGTAGTAGATGGGTCCTTCTCAACCTGGAAGGACGTGGGCAGTGGGGCTCTGCAGGGCTCGGTCCTCGGGCCCGCACTGTTCAACACCTTCATCAGCAATTTGGATGAGGGGGTAAAAAGCACCCTGTTCAAATTTTCTGCTGACACTAAGATGTGGGGGGACGTGGGTACATTGGAAGGATGCAACAGGCTATAATCAGACCTCGACAGGTTACAAGGGTGGGCGGACAAGAATAGGATGGGTTTCAACACAGACAAGTGCAAGGTGATGCACCTCAGGAGGAACAACCGGCACCATACCTACAGGTTGGGGAACTCCCCTCTTATCAGCACGGAGGCGGAAAGGGATCTGGGGGTCATCATTGACTCCAAGATGAACATGGGCCGGCAGTGTGGAGAGGCAGTCAGGAAGGCACCTTGGCATGCATCCACAGATGCATCTCGAGCAGGTCCAAGGAGGTGATCCTCCCCCTCTATGTGGCACTGGTCAGGCCGCCGCTGGAGTATTGCGTCCAATTCTGGGCGCCGCACTTCAGGAGGGATGTCGACGGCATGGAGAGAGTCCAGAGGAGGGCCACTCGTATGATCAGGGGACAACAGGGCAGGCCCTATGAGGACAGGCTGCAGGACCTGAACCTGTTCAGCCTCCACAAGAGAAGGCTGAGGGGGGATCTTGTGGCCTGTTATAAACTAGTCAGGGGGGGATCAGCAGGTATTGGGGAAGTTACTGTTTCCCCAAGCACCGCCAGGAGTGACCAGGAATAACGGTCACAAGCTGGCAGAGGGTAGATTTAGGTTAGATATCAGGAGGCGCTACTTCACAGTCAGGGCAGCTAGGGTCTGGAACCAGCTTCCAAGAGAAGTGGTGCAGGCTCCTACCCTGGGGGTGTTTAAGAAGAGGTTAGATGAACATCTTGCTGGGGTCATTTGACCCCAGTATTCTTTCTTGGTAAGGCAGGGGGTCGGACTAGATGATCTGCTCAGGTCCCTTCTGACCCTACAAACTATGAAACTATGAAAAGCACCAGATCCCAGCTCACCTGAACTTTGTAGCTCAGGGATAATCAGAGTGTGCATGATGCTTTAAAATGTAAAGGATTGCCTGAATTACTAAAACTTTATATTATTAAAAGAACTTCCTTCACCTTCCCACAAAGGCCAGGACCTGAGATTCTGACTGAATTTTCACTTAGAACTCGGCATATGAGTATGCCCTAGGATTTGATACAGATTCAAATGATAAAAAACTAAATGAAATCTTTTTAAAAAAGCAAAATAAAAAACTACATTAAAATCTGCACCAACTTCCTTTCATGTTTCCAAATTTTTGGTTCAGAGAACAGCACTTCTAAAGTATGTAGACAGAAAAGTGGGTAACAAAAAAACCTAAAAGGGGAAGACCTTCCAGAACTATTAGCATATGTTAATTTCAAGGCAGCTAAAAAGCAAGTGAAACAGGGTAGTAAAGATAAATGATGAGGAAGCAAAATGGACTGATACAACAAATTTAACCCTCACCCATCAACACAACTAAACTTTTCTGAAACTTTGAAAATTATTGGTCGAGATCATAAGTACCAAACCAGTGCCTTTGGAGAAGAATTTTGGCATTCCACTTGTGTTTCTTCTCTCTCGCCTCCAGTGAGGTCTTTTTATCTTTCAAGGCTAGGGACAGACATTCAAAAAGCCAGAGCCTGAACTGATTCAACCTTTGCATGTTAGTCTATCTTGTCTAGGCTGAACTGGTTAGTAACAGGACAAATATGCTGTCTGCACTGAGGCAATGCAGGCACATGCCTGCAGTTGCTCAGGGCAGATGCTGAGGGGCGCTAGAGCGGCCCTTGTTTGCAAGGAAGCTGTGGTGTGGTGGGGGGCAGGGCCAACCCAGGCTGAACTGCCCAGAGAGGGCTTTAATTCTCCCCTTCCTGTGCCAACAGGAGGAACCGGAGCCAAATCTGCCCAGCATTCCCCCCTCACTCCCTGCTTAGAATAGGCCCCTGGCTGTCCCCTCCGTCAGAGGCTGGAAGGAAGAATAATCCCGTCCCTGCCCCGCTGTGCCTCCTCCCTGCCACTGCAGCGGGAGATGGCAGGGCCCTTATTGGGGGGTGGCAGCCCCTGTCATACTGTGGGGGAGTGTGAGCCCCTTGCCAGTGAGGGGCTGCACTGCAGGGCCAGCAGAGCTGTGACCGGCTATGCGCAGCAATGCTGGGTCCCGAACAGGCCAGAGCCCTGCAGGCCTCTCGCAGCACTCCACAGCATGGTCCCCACTGGGAAGGGGCTTGCGCTCTGAGAAGCTGCTATTCTGTGCTTGGGGCAAGCCTCCTCCCGGCAGGAGGGGGCTTATTCAGCTGCTGGCATCAGAGCGCGGTTTGCCCAGCTAGACTCCAGCTGCTGCTGCTCTGTGCTAGGGCCAGTGGCTGAATAAGCCCCCTCTGGGCAGCAGAGAAGCAGCGGTGAAGCAGCTGCACCACCGCCTAGTGCAGCATGAGCACTGGGCAGGCATCTGCAGCAAACACTACCCAGTGGCAGTGAGTCGGGGGGGCCACTTTCCTCCACACAGAGCAGCAGTTTCTGGGGAGCAAACTGGTGCTCACTGCAGCGGAAAAGCATCCACTCCCCCTCCCTGTGGCTGGCTCTTCCTGCTGCAGCCACTTGGAGCCCACATGGGGGTGCCTGTGCCTGCTCTCCATTGCCACCACTGCCCTGCGGGGTGGCAGTGATGTGGCAGAGGCAGGACAGCCCCATGCAGGCTGCGAGTGGCTGCAGCAGGAAGTGCTGGCAATGGGGGAGGAAGGGGTGCTTTTCCCCCGTGCTGAGCATCAGCTCATTCCCCGCCACCACTGCTCAGACAAGACTGGCACGTACAGGGTGCGCAGAGTCAGGGCTCCATGCTACTCCCCACCTGTACCACGGGACTGAGGTGGGGGGACTGGGAGTGAGTGGGTGTGCGGCAGCCAGTGGCAGCTGGGCAGGAGCATAGGACTCACACTGGTGTCTTGGGGCTGGGGCCAGAGCCAGCGGGGCCTAGAGCAGGGCGGCAAGAGCGCAGGGTCCCGGCCAGCATGGGCTCTATGGAGCCAGATCAGCTCCCCCCTGTCCCTGCTGGTGCAGCCCAGCCCAGCTCCACAGACCCCTGCCAGCCCACACCCCGTGCCCCTACCACCCTGCTATGGGCCCTGAGCATTGGCCCCAGGACATTGATACAGGCCTCACACTCCCGCTCACTTCCACTCTCCCCCCCACCTCTTTCCCCACTTTCCTGCCTGCCCACTTTGCACTACATGGCTCCCATACCCACACACATACACATCCCCACAAACCCCCATATGCAATCACTTCTGAATATACAGGACAAATGCACACAAGTCTGGACAAAAATATATTTTTATGAGTGTTTGATTTTTAGTATGCAATTTTTCCCCCCCCCAAGATGGCAAACCCTCTTCCCCAAAGGAGTAATTCCAGGGGCAAGGGGAGGGACTTCTAGTGGTAAAGGTCAGAGGTTAGGGGCAGAACCCAAGATAGTGACCGGGGGAAGGGCACCTGTTAAGGGGCAGGGCTATCCATGCAGCCCTTGACAGCTTGCCAAAATTCGGTAAGCGGCCCTCTGTCCGAAATAACTGCCCAGCCCTGGCTTACAGTCATACCCTGAAACAGGGACCTTGAAGGGAAAAAGGTTCTGCACCTAGTTGCAAATAGTCTCATGTGACTGTTTTTATTCAGAGGAAGGCAGTGGAAACAAAACAGAAGAGAAAGCATTATTGTTTTCCCTTTACCTCCTTCTGCTTCCCCCACCACAGAGACCTGTACCACTTTGTTAGACTTTCCACCTTCTAATGTGCCAGTCTTTAGTACAAAGCATTTTTCAGGTGTAAAACTTGTTTAAATTAGTGCTGTTTGAACTCCAGGACCAAAAAAAAAAAAAAAAAAAGCATCAGGTACAGGGGTCAATGTTATTTGTGAAGCAAATGGAAGAGCTGCTACCAACTACTCACCAAATTATCTTCCAGCCATTCCCGTATGCATGCTGCCGTGGCCCCTGGTATCTGATTCCTTAATGATTCTCTCTCTCGAGGGTCCTCTAACATTTCTAGTGCCATCTTCAGGTCTTCTAGGAGATGCAGAATTTGGAATGTACCCAAATATACTGATGGAGCAGGTGACATAATGTCATAGATACCATTTGTATACTCTGCAGCTGCCCTAGTACCTAAAAGAATTAAGTAAAAGGAGGGAAGAGAGATTTTTTGAAAACCAGGTCACTAATAGATATATAGATACAATACTACAAGATTCATGCTCCAGATGCTGCTTTATGGATGTACCCAGAACTCTTCTCATAGCACTTCCGAGTTAGCTAATAAATCACCCTTTTCAGATTGAAGGGAATACCGGATCTTAGCTAAACTAAAAAAATCCATCATCACCTGCAGTTATCTTTGCCAACCATTAGATGTCACTAGTTCTTCAGTGACACATAGCTGAAAGACCCTGAACATAATGGTATTTTTCTCCTATACTGTAAGACAGCTGCATGAATCATTTTATCAGGAAACTTAGGAGAAAACAGGCTTTATTACCACAATGGGAGAAAAAGAAAGTTGCTTTGGTAGAAGAATCAGAGTTGGCTATACAGATGCCTGGTGGATCCCTCCCAGCCCTCTTGAAATAAACTCCTGAAATTATGTGAGAGTTTCCCTCAAGACACAGAACATATTCAACACCCACACCACAATATCAGTTTGGTATTAACTGAAATTGCCAGAATATTGATAGGCAATTTTAAATGGAAAGCCGATATAAAAGTTTTCTTAACCTTCCAAAAAAACCAACAAGATGGGATAAGGAGGAGACACTTTCCAATTAAGGTAAATGTAATTTATTCACCAATGCCCCCCTTCCTTCAGGTGCTAACTATACATTGACCCTAAATGCAAAAAATTCACACATTTGGACCAGTGCTTCAATATGGGAAAAGTCTTTTTTAAGTTTCCCAGTACAATAACAATTGATAACACCCTTACTTAGAAAAATTTGATAGCACAGAGGATAGCCATTAGAGATTTAAGCTTTTTTCCCACCCAAACAATCTGGGATAAATGTATAGGTGCTGAAATGGAAAAAGGTTTTTCTTGAAAAGACTAAGCGGGGAAAAAACCTCAGGAGCTGCCTTAGAGTGGTGGTGCACAACTGCCAGCCCATGAACCAAATCCAGGCCACAGATCTCTAGCACCTGGCTTGTGGGACTTCCCATGGGTTGGGAAATTTGGTGACAGGGAGAACTGGTAATTAATACCACCATCTACACCCCAGGGAATTATGCACAGAAAAATTCAAAATTATGTGCAGTTAATTAATATTTTTTCAAATCAAATATAACGCTATTTTAACCTTTTTTAGAAATATGGGCTGGTACTTGTGTGGGGGGTGGGGGTGGCTGGGTGGGATGAGTGTGGGGGGATTTGGGGGTGTGTGGGGGTGGTTATGAAGGGGCTTGGGGTGTGAATGAGTGGGTTTTGTGGATGGGTATGGATATGGAAGTGCGTGGGATTTGTGGGGGGGCTGCAAAGGGGTGTGTGTGTGTTCTTTGTGGGGGGGGATATGGAAATGCATAGGATTTGTGCAGGGAGTCTGTGGGGTTTGTGGGGGATGCCCCCGCATGTACAACACCCCACCACGTCCCCTCCCCCAGCACAACCCCCGCCCCAAACACCTCCCTCATGAATAGCCCCTGACCATCAAATGCCCCCCCCCACAGCCCCCAGGGTGCTCCTGGCCGCAGCAGGCAGAGCCCCCTGGCTGCACACTGCTCCAGCAAATTCCAGGGGCTGCATGGAGCCAACCTGGCCCGGCCTGCTGGTGTACACAGTTGGGCCAGACTTTGTGCCAGCATGTGGGGCTCACAGCACTGCAGGCAGGAGCCACATGCCGCCGCTGGGATTTGCCAGAGACACACTCCTGGGGGCTATGCCCCAGCCAGGAATGCCCTGCGGGCCTGCTGCTGCCCCCGGAGCAAGGGCTGTGCACCACAGAGTATGGGGTGTGTGGCAGGGGGATCCACACCCATGCACAAATCCCACACGCATCCCGCACTCCTGAAGGCAGGTGCTCCCCTTCCCATTCACCAGCTACACCCTGGGGAATTATGTGATATTATGTGATTATGCACATTTATACATTTGACATGCGAAATTATGCAGGCACAAAATTGTACATATCCCAGGAGTGTAACTTCTGCTGTACTCCTAAGCTCCATACAGCCAGGTCAGAGTCAGGCCATGCCCCCTTCCCCCTGCACAGCCAGATTGGGGCCTGGCCAGAGGCTGAGCACCACTGCCTTAGAAGATCTGATATGTGTGCTCCATCCAGTCCAATACCAATAACCAACATGCTTCTGAGAAAAGGAGCAAGAAACTCCACAGCAGCCTTACGTGGGATAATCATTTCTCCATGAAATTACACATATTAAGAGACTGTAAAGTCAGTTAACACCTATTAGTTAAGAGACTACTGTAAGCCCCAAAGCATGAGGTAGCTTTTTTTTTTTCCAAAACTTTTTTTGCGGGGGTTTTTTAGTCTAGATAGCAGTACCCATGCAAAAATCCAGCGACCTTGCTAAGTTTTTTGGCCTTAGCAACATCCTATGTCACGATTCCATAGATTGCGGAAATGATTGGTGTAGACTAATTAGAAGTTCTTTGAAAACTGTATTTTCCTTGTATCCATTTTGATTTTGAGACTTGTTCTTTTATGATAAGATAGGGGGAATAGAAGTTTTTATTCTACCATATTTTTACAATTCATTGCTTGGTTTATTTATTATATCCACTCTGATGCATCTTCTCTGGAAGGTAAACAAATTGGCCAATTTTGTCCCCGTCTTCAGTTAAAATTTTTTTCAGGCATCTGAGCATTTTCATTGTCCTTCTCTGAGTCCTCTCTAACACCGTAACTTCCTTTTTAAGATGGGATGACAAATATGGAACACTGCATGTCAAATGAGGTCACAACACTGGTTCATAAAAAATCATGGTTTCTGTATTATTCTCCATCTGCTCCTTATTGGCCTAACATCTTAATTATTCTTTTGACCACAGCTGCACACTGAGCAAAAGTCTTCACTTAGCTGTTTAGAGTAATTCTCAAGATGCTTTTTCATGAACTGATATAATTTAAAACCCAGATGTACAAGTATGCACTGCTTCGACTTTCCTACAACCTTTTTTAAATATAGTATATTGCTACTTCCCATCTATCAGCAGCTGTTTCTTTTTCCTGCAAGATTCTATATCTGTTAGCAACTTAGTAAAGTCACTTTATTCTTAAGCTCTTTTAGGAGTTGTAGATGTATACCATCTGGGCTTGGTAACTTTCTGCTTTTTAATTTATAAATTTGATCCTGTATGTCTTCTTTTGCTACTTCAGCTAGAAAACCCTGGTCTTAAGTTCCAGTAAGAAACAGGCCTTTGTTAAGTGCCTTCCCACTCTCTAGTGCTGTGAAGGTTGACACACAATAATTTTACCTCCCAGAAATAGGCTCATCTTTTTTAATTGCTTCCTTCTAGTACTGGCGATCAAGTGGATCCTATGTGGTCTTTGCAGGCTTCCTTCTTTTGATATGCCAGGCATTTTTTTTCTTGTTTATTTCTGTCTTTAGCTATTTTCCTTTTCAATTTTCATTTCAGCTCTACTAGTTTTCTATCATATGCTGTCTATTACAATTCAAGCAAAGTGGAGCAAATAAAACCAAAACTAACCCCCCCCCCAAAAAACTAAACCACCAAAGCAGAACCCCAGACTATGAAGGTTCTAGTTGGTTCAAATAATAAAATGAACCTTGCCTGGTTTATTGCTTGCCTTCCTGTTTCCCACTTCATTAAAAAATACACAGCCCTCTTGAGACTCCAGTATTGTTTCCTTAACTTGCACCCACAGTTCCTCTTAGGAACTTAACTGCCTTTGTTTTTTTCAATTTAGGGCCTTTTAAAAAAAAATAGCATTTCTCCCTTTCAAAAGTATAGTTGCTGTTTTAGCTCATGCTAACTTGCTTTCCCAACTCCAGTTAACAAATATCTGTTATAGGAAGGTGTACATGTTCTGAAGTAATTTTGTACTCAGATTGGTGGTTATCTTTCCAATGAGCTCACAGTTTTATCCCTTACAGGATGGTACTCTAAAGTTTAATAAAAAACACATAAGGTCCCATTTACATTTAAAATCTATTGAATGAAACATAAAGGTAATTTATAAATTCTAAAGAAAGTTCAATAAACTAGGACATTTCTAATAGGAAGCAGCCAATGTCTGATACACCTGATGCGTAGCAAGCCCTAAATCAGTCCTACAAAATATTTTTTAGTTTTTAAAATATCCGAGTAAAGGGAAGAGAGAAAGAAATATCCCTCCTTTAAAAACAACAAGTGGATGCAATAAATCCTGCAAAAAAAAGTCACAAATTTTAGGATATGCAACTTAAATAAAAACAAGCCGTTCTTCTAAATGATCTGTTTTCTGCCACGTGGCTATGCCTCATGTGGCTGTTTCTGCTTTGACAAGCATTTGGACTTCATGGTCTGAACCTGAAGACTAGGGACAGACACTCAAAAAGCCTGCACCTGAATGGAAAAGATTGAAGATTAGTCAACCTGCAAAGCTTGAACTGATTTGGAGATGGATAGATATTCCCTTTTCATTCCAGAAATGCAGGCTTGCCGTGGCTTAGGCTAGAAGGTGGGAGGCGGTAGAGCAGCCCTCTTTCCCCTTCCACAGGGGTAAGCTGAGGGGTGTGTGGCCAGACCCCAACAGGACACTGTGATTAAGGAGGGGTCCCCTCGCCCTTGGTAACATAGCCTTTATCAGCTCTGTTATCAGCATTTAGCACCCCGACAGAAAACAAAGCCTCGCTCATTAGTTAAAGCTCTTCTTAAACAGATTTTTCTAGAGGAAGGAATGCAGGGACATCAGCAACTGAACTGTTGATTAGCTCCAAAAAGCCCTAAGCAGATACTGTCCTATCTGCCTCAGCACAGCATTAGCTAGCATACTACATGCTGTGGGAGAGAGGAGGAAGGGATCTCTGCTTAAGCAGTGAGTGGTGGAAGAAGGGGGAGGAGGGGGGCATGGAGAAGCCAGAAGACCCTGCTGTGCCTGCAAGTCTGTGCTGAGCTCCAGCCAGGGAGCAGAGACGAGGGGCCAGCTCTGCTGTTGAGCAGAGAGCCCCACCCAGGCATGCTGGGAGTGTCTGGTTTAGTTTAAACCAGTAAAGGGTCTGAGACAGACATTGCATAAATTGATTTGACCAAATCAGTTGTCTGATACTACATTCAACCAGGTTTTTCTCAAACCAGTTTGAGCCATTTTCAAACCGGTTTATGTGCACTGAACATTTGTTCCGTTACAGATTTAAACCAGTTTCTGATCACTTAAACTGGTTTATGTGTAATGTCTGTCTTTAGCCAAAAAGTCCTAAGAACTTTCAATGCTCTCTGTTTTTCAGTGTATGAATGTACCCAGCATCTCAGAAGACGCTTCAAGAGACACAGGCATGTTGGATTTGCATGACCCTACTCTAACACGCTATGATTTAGGAAGCTATTACATGTTGTGCCTTGGAGGGATGGTAGTCCTGTCATTTTTAGTAGCATGTTTCAAAGACAGTAATCTCTCGTTAATGGGAAGGGTGTCAAATAGGAGATCAATCAATCCTGCATAGACTCCGTTTCAGAATTTCCAGCTTTGCTCTTACTGCTATCTTTCCTGATATGATTTGCAATCTTTGTATTTTGCAGCAAACAGAACTAGACAAGACAAAACAAAAGATAATATTTATCTTCTCATTATTAACATATTCTACAAAAACAAAAATGAGTTAAAATCCTCAAAGACATCCTCCTTCCAAGGTCAGGCTCCTCAACACTCCACAGAAGCCAATATATTCAGTTGCTTATGACTGTGAACCAATTGTGAGCACTATGGGATTTTAAGTCTTGAGGCAGACAATGACTTAGACCAGGGCCTGGCAACATTTTTGGCTGAAGGCTGGATGTTACCCACTTCAAATTAGAGGTGGATAGGTAGGTAGGTGGTAGGACCTGGCCACCACCAGCAGTTGCCCTTATGGTAGCATGAGGAAAGTGAATGCAGCCAAAGCACCACATCCTCTATGGGCCAGATGCAATGGTTCTGTGGGCTGGAACCAGCCTGCAGGCTAACTCCCAACTTAGACCATGAGATGCATTAGCTAATCAAGAATTCAGCTGTTGTTTTCATTTTAAAACATGTGGTAAAAGCTGTCTTACAATTGAAAGCCCTGATCTTTTCAATTTTTCCTCATTTGAGCAAGTCCCACCAGGCCTTGATAGATAAACAAGTCTCTTGATGTGTTTCCTTAATATCTATGAACATTAATATTTGTGGAAGGACGTAATGGAAGACTAAGAGGTTCCTTAGTCTTGCTACTGTCTTTCATTATATACACATGTTGCAAATGAGATCATTACTCCTTGGAAGATATAAATAGAGAACTCCTTCAGTAATACTGTAAAGGAATTTTGGGAAAAAAAGATAGTTTCATAGTTTCTAGGGTCGGAAGGGACCTGAACAGATCATCTAGTGCGACCCCCTGCCATGGCAGGAAAGAGTACTGGGGTCAAATGACCCCAGCAAGGTGTTCATCTAACCTCCTCTTAAAAACCCCCAGGGTAGGAGCCTGCACCACATCCCTTGGAAGTTGGTTCCAGGTCCTAGCCGCCCTGACTGTGAAATAGCGCCTCCTGATGTCTAACCTAAACCTACCCTCTGCCAGCTTGTGACCGTTATTCCTGGTCACTCCTGGTAGTGCTTGGGGGAACAGTGACTCCCCCAATGCCTGCTGATCCCCCCCGACTAGTTTATAACAGGCCACTAGATCCCCCCTCAGCCTTCTCTTGTGGAGGCTGAACAGGTTCAGGTCCCGTAGCCTCTCCTCATAGGGCCTGCCTTGCTGTCCCCTGATCATGCGAGTAATTAAGAAAGACCTACTACTGGAAACAGCATACCTTGTATTTCAGGTATAATCAGTAAGTAAAAACACAACTCTAAAGTCTTTTTTTTATTTAATAAAGTTTAGTCTTCAACGCAATAAAATATCTTCTCTATTGATGAGGCAGACAAGGTTGTTCACAAATTATTACACCCAGGGAATATGGGCATGTTTCTACATGAAACTTACTGTGCCAGGGAGTGGTACTTTCTAACACATTACATTGCTATTTGTTTAGGAAGCAGCCTGTGCACAGAGCAGTTAGTCACTTCCACATGGTGCTTTGGATACCAGTTAGCCCGCTCTTACTACTTAATGCACCCAAGTCATCATACTGACACAGCTACCCTGCTTTGGATGCATCCAAAAGCATCATTACGCTGCTTGGCACAATAAATTTGCTGTGTAGGCAGTTTAAAGTTCAGTCTTGCAAGGTGCCAAACATTTCAGCCCTGATCCAGTACAGCACCTTTAACTTGAAGTCAATGGGACTACTTGGAGGATAAAGAATAAGAACAGGCCTAAATATTTTGGTAGACTGGTCAAAGTGCCCAGTATAAGGCACAATCAAGCCCTTATATAAGTAACTCAGGGGTTGTCAACTAGGCATACACATACCTATGGGGTACTTTGGATGGCCCCAGGGGGTACACGGCAGTAGTGTGAAGAAGCAGGGAGCAGGGCCACCAGCACTTTTCACTGCCACAGGTGCTCAGAGGACTCCCCACCCCCCCCAGTCACTGATCAGCCATTGGGGGACCCCCTCTTGTCAACTGGCTTCTGGGGGCACACCAAGCAAATAGATTGAAAACCCCTGAAGTAACTCATTCTCTGGGTAGGGAGCATACTCACACGCCCTGTTGTGTCATTAAAGCTCCCTCTACATGTTACAGGTATTATGCAATTAACTGTGGTTAACTGGCAATTACCTTGAGACCAGCTATCACATAGTAAAAAGCTCCAGTCATCTATAAAGTTAGACCTTGAAAATGTGTACTTATTTTACAGCTGGTTGCTATTGAGCTTTAATTTGCACATGTAGCAGGGTCTCCCCTATAGGTGGGGGCCCCATCAGTGAGCTGATAGGACTCCCAGCCATGGGTATACCTCTGGAACCCTGGGGATTGCAGCTTCATTGATCCCTAAGGCTTGCAGGTGCCCACACAGGACCCCATACAGGGCTATGCCTCATGTAGGGGTCTCTGGGTCCAGTGTCCTAGCTGTGTGTGATCCTTGCAGCTGGGAGCCTCATGAGCAAAGAGGGCTTCCAACCATGGGTGCCTGCTTCTTGCCTATGAAGAGGGAGCCCAAGCTTGGCAAGAATAGATGCATGTGTGGCATAGCAGAAAGCACATTTGTGTGGATCACGCTTTAGATCTAATTGTGCCTTTACCTACCCATGTAGAGGGGGCCTGAGAGAACATAACCCTCTTTCCCCTCAAACACATGCACATACTTTTCAGTGCTATTTTTAACCCAATGAGCTGCAGGTTCCCACTGCAACCCTTTCATTCTCTGTCTGCAAGACAAAAAAAAAAAAAAAAAGACAAATTCCTCTGGAGGCAGGGCCTAGGGAGAAAAGTAAGGGAGAAATGCATTAGTCCATTCAGTATTTGATTTAGTACAGCGTCCTATTTCACTTGATAAACAAACCTAGGACTGAAATGCATTCTGACCAACTTCCTCTTGTTCACTTCCTAAATAACTTTTATTTGATGGAATGCAGAAGAATAAAGAAATTGAAAAAGGAAGTAAAAGGAAATATTTAATTAAATAGTTTAATTTAACTACTTCCATGCTGAAGCTGCAAAGCACACAAGCAAGGTGTGACACCAGACAGATACGGTACTTCTATGCAAGAACGAGATTTGCTTTGAGGACTAAAATCTAAGATGATACTAAAGTCAAAAAGAGAACCTGCACATACCCTCTTGATAAGCTTGCTTTGACAAGCAGCTCAAGGGGAGGTGTGGGGATAAATGTGTTTAAAGCATAGATGGGCATTTCACTGGAACTCAGAAATCAGTTGGGCTGACCAGCTCTGCCAAAAACTCACATTGTAAACTTATGCAAGTTGCTTGCTCTGTCTTAGCCTCAGTTACCTCTCTGGAAAAGGAAGTAATTCTATAAGATTTATTTTCTTCTGTCTTTTGTCTATATTTGGGATTGGAATCTTGTACTGTGCCGATACCATGCCTAGCACCATGGGTTTCTGATCCTTGGGGGGGGGGGGCAGGAGGAGGAGGGGGTTGAGAGAGAGAAAGGAAGAGAGAGAGAGAAGGGGAAAGAACGTGGTAAGCGGGAAGATGGCAAAGGGCAGGTTGGGGGTTTGAAGACTTTTGAGGCTTTGATCAATTCAGACTTTTGCTTTCATAGGCCTCATATAGACAGTCAGTTTATCTTGGAAGAGTTGCTGCACAATGTTCAGGATTTTTCTCCCAGTGTAAAAATGGCTACACCAAGAGAAAAATAACATGGGAATAGCCAGGGTTAAATCCCTCCTGGGAGAGTTTCTTTTGGCAGAACATATGTCTGTATATTTTGTGGCTTCTCTCAGAAGAAAACAAGTGTCCTTCAGCATTCTCTCCCCCGCTTCCAGGGAGCCAATGTGTCAGTCACTTGGCTCTGCTGCTCCAGCAGGAAGTACATCATGCCCCCCTTCACAATCCCCACATTGTGCTGGAAAGGAACACAGGCTGACCACAGACAGTCTGGGTCAGATAATCAGGGCTGCCCTATGCACTGCTGCCATCTGTCATCAGGCAGACTAAGGGAGCCTGCAGAGCTTGAGATGTGTGCATAAGCCCCCCATCACCCTCCCTGGAGCTGCACAGGGTCAGCACTGCAAGTTCTCTACTTTTCAGGGCCTCGGCACATGAATGTCTATACATGTGGCTCTTGGTAATTTTCTTTACATAGGGAGTAAACCTGAGAGAAGTTCCTAGATTATTTGAATGTGTAGATATAGCTGTAGTAAGTATACAGCTTCATTAGTGTTCTATGGTAAATTCAACAAGATTTGATAGTGAGGGAAAAGAACTGCAGTTGTTAGCTCCTGTTCTGTGATGATAAATGTCATATTTGGAGTTCAAAGTTCTTTGAGGTGAATCAGCTAATTCCAGGGGAAGGTTGCTCTGGGGCAAATATGTAACCAATTTGGAAAAGAATACATGTAACAGTCTTGTGAAAAAAGGTTACCAGAGCTATCAAATCATGTACAAACAGTTTAAAATCCACTCTTGCCCAATCTGATGTTTCTCCATTCACTGTTTCTTTTATATACTTTTACTCCTTTGTTTCTATCCATCTCTCCACTTCCATACAAGCCACTGACCCCAGTATTATTTTACTTCTCTCAGTTCCTGCTCTGCTGTCTCCATCCTTAACATATTTTGTCTCTTTATTTTGCACCAAATTGAAAACAGTCAGAAAGCAATTCCTGGTAAGAGACGACTCAAACCTTTTCTGTTAAACTGCACTGTCATCTACTTTATCCTAGTCTGGTCATCAATACAGAATAGTTTCCTAAAGGTACAATTAATCTCTGTGGAGGGAGGATACCTTAGGATATGTTGAAAATGCACATTTTACACAATAATTATTTTTTAAATCAGAACAATGTCAAACTGTATGTAAATAGGACCACATGATTTTTGTAGAAGTTTAATCATTGACCAGTCTCTAACACAACAGAACAGCCAACATGCTCAGGATATCAGCTTGTAATACATTATAGAAATATTTAACTGGATTTTTTTTATTTTTTTTTTTTTTACTTAGGGTCAGCACCTGGGCTGCAAAGTCTATCCTTTATACTTCTACATACAGAGAATCTCTACTTTCTTTTAAAAAGTGAAAAAAGATTCTTTCCCTTTCCCCCCCATGAAGATGGCTTTGAAAACCTGAACTTAGATAAACCAAAGATAAGGGGTGAATAAAACACATAGCTGAACTCCATTTTTGCAGCAGAATGCTTGGCATGGGGAAGGGAAGGAGGAGGGAGCCAAACTAACTTCTTCAGACACTGTTATGAAATGAATCATGGTGACTCCAAAAGGAGTATGGCTCTACCTTGCCACAGAGGGCTACACAGAGGTCCTATTATAGTGGATACAAATTAGTTAAATTGGGAGAAGTGAGGGACATGGGGAAAAAAAATCCTTAAAATTAGAAATACATGCATATCTTATGTAGCATTCTGCTTTGTCTATCCCTGAAGCACAGGGACTTCAACCGCTAAAGCAATCCACTAGTGATTGGTTAAAACGCCATATCCAAGCCAGCTCCATAATTTAAATTATTCCCTCATATGTGCTGGGATGTAGAGTTCAGGCCTGCAGTTTCCTTTCAAGTTACATATTGGAAAATAGGGTCCACTTCAGCTCAGACAGCTATAAATCTAACAAAAAACAGTTTAACAGGGAAAGAGGAAAAAAAATCCCACAGGATTTCAGTGCAGACCCCAAATTCATGACTCTAGACCAGAAAGCTGGGTGTTAACACAATTAAAGAACAGGAATGCCACATCAAGAAAAGCTGAATCTTAAAGCATTAAAAAAAAATCTGATCTGTGAGAAAGGGAAGGCATTTAGACTCAAATTATCACAAAGCTCACTATACTCAAGTTATACTCAAGATCTTTATACTGCAAGCTTCTTATTTTTTCAAATTTTACTCTGCTTATAATGAAAATAAAGTTAGTATTCAAAACAAAATATATCTTTGGACATGCATACAGGAATTCTTTGGATGCTGCTAAAATATTATTTAAATCTGACCATCTTCAAGATCTGTTTACTGCCCCTAATTGACAATAGAGTGATTCAGATGAATGAAGTTGGAGTATAGGTCAACAGATTTCTAAACCACAAAAGAATCCTTGTGCAGATTCTTAATCCTATGGGATTATAGCCAGCATGTTTTAAATGCTTTTTCCCTAGACTGCCTACCACCTCTTCTGTTCTGTGTTTGTATTTGTTTTCAAATGTCTTGCTTCTACAGTACCAATGGACTTTGGAACTGTATGTGATCTATAGCTACCTTCAAAGACTGATTCTCAATCAGGGAACCCTTTTTAAAGGGTACCACTGAGTGCCACATATTTAACACTGTTGGGAGTGCACACATGACTCACAAGATGACCTCGGAGATTTCAAATAGGAATCCACAGCGTTGAAAACAAGTTGACATGTTGTAATCTTTCCAAGTTATTTGCACCATAAACACTGCTCTATTATTTTTCTGTAGTCACAAAATGAATGAAAAGTAAGAGCTGGCATTTTCTGAGAGGAGCCTTGAGTCTAAGAACGGTTGAGAACCACTGCCTTAGAGCAAGAACAGTTGTCCTTTAGCTAAATTCGAATTTTCTTTACCATTATGAGACTGAATTTTAAGCCTCTCTCCTGCAGTGACAGAATTTGCAGCAAGGGAGGTTTAAGTTGGATATTAGGAAAAACTCTCTCACTAGGAGGGTGGTAAAGCACTGGAACAAGTAACCCAGAGAGGTGGTGGAATCTCCATCCTTGGAGGTTTTTAAGACTCAACTTCACAAAGCCCTGGCCAGAATGATCAAGCTGGGCATGGTCCTGCTCTGAGCAGGGGGTTGGACTAGATGACCTCCTGAGGTCCCTTTCAACCAACATTTTCTAGGATTCTATGATTAGTTATAACTTAGAGAAGGTCCCTAACAAAAGGCTGAGGTTTTTCCTCAGGTAACAGCTAGTTAGTTAGGCAGTATCTGTTAGTCAGTCGGCAGGGGTATGTACAGATGTTACACTCACACGTTTGGACGTTGAATCAGGTAAAAAATGGCCATCTAATGTAGATCACCCATGTGCAAACCGTATTAGATCCCTAGTTAGGTTGATCCGAGTGCCAAATTGTACACGTGTTCCCTGACGGTTGAATCAGGCAAAAAATGTCCTGATCTAACTTAATTCACTTGAGAGTTACAGCAAGTTAGATTGGGCATAGTTTATATTGATCTAACTAAATACCTGGACATATTTGGAATACAGCCCTAGGACTGCAAAAGCCCAGTCATTTTCCCAAGCCCTAAAGCTGTGCTTTTCCTACCCTAACATTGGACTATTTTTTAGCCCTTCGCTCAGATGCAAAAATCCCTGACTGTGGACCAAACAACTCCCCTAGTCCTGCTAGCACTCCCCCCAATCCTGCCAACTCCCCTGGACCTTGCAGACCTGCTATCCCCACCATTCCTACCTGTTCCTCCCCCAACCCCAATTTACTTAGAATGGGCTCCCAGCACCAGCAAACATCTGTAAAACTGGCACTGGGAACAATCTGGTGCTGGTTTTTACAGACATTCAGCCAGTTCTGGGAGCCCAACCTAAGTTAATCAGGGTTGAGGGAAGAGTGGATGGGCCAGGGGGGCTAGTGGGTCCATGGGGGCATGTGGCAGGATCAGAGAACCTCTCTCCACCCTGTTCCAACCAGGCTATTTTTAGCCTCCTGACCTCCCCATGCTACCTCCAAACAGAGAGCTCCCCCGTGGACCAACCAACCCCTTCCCCCCCCCCCCAAAAATAAAAAATACTGCTAGCCACCTGAATTCCACCCCCCCACCCCACCATGGTCTCACTAGACCCCCATATCCCATCCAAACCTCCCTTACCTCAGATCAGGCTCTCAGTACTGGCCAAATGTCTGTAAAACTGGCACCCAAACTACAAATCACACAAATTAAACTGTGTTTCTTTTCTCATTCATGTATGCTTCATTCACTATGCCTCCAACTTTTAAACTTGGACAAAAAGAGATCAAACCCTGTGAACCTTCATGTGGCAGGATGCAGCTCAGGGAAACACCTTCCTGAGAAGTTGAGACAGAAGTTAGAGAAGGATTTTTAAAGTTATTGGGACAGATTTTCCAAATGCATATGGGTAGCAGTGTGTCACTCCAGCTGTGGTATAACCACTCCTTTATCCTTGCTAGAAGACCTGTCCAAGCAGTGAAGGACTTAAAAGTGTTGACTGAACCAATCCAAATCCTTTTGCACAGAGAGCCCTCCCATAGAATTGGTAATTTCTGGCTAAGATAATGGCTGGCATCAAATGACAGCCACCTCTGGTTTGAAGGTACAATAAGATAGGGCAGACAAATGCTCTGAATTCTCAGGATCTTAATATTGTCCTTCTGGTTTAGGAATAACAACATAATCTATCTAAGCATCTCCATCAACCTCTATATAATACTATACTTAGCACACATGGTTTAAATGCTACAGTTTTAGAATAGATCTATGACAAAACACTGAGATGCAATTTCTTTTTTAGTATGTTGATTTAGAAATTTTCCTATAGGTCTCTGCTTCAGTTGTTTGAAACGAGTAGGCTTGTGCATCTGGAGTTAGCCTGCTGAACTTAAATGGCTTATTCTGGTTGTTCAGAGTTCTTGATTTTAAAATTATTTCGCTTGCTTTTGTGACCTTTGCTTTATGTTTTGTGAACCAGAGAAAGAGCTACCAGCAGTCTAATTTTGTACTCATCTTTGGCTTGCTGTGATGTATGTCTCCAACATTTCTTTTACTTGTATTTGAACTATGGATGAACAATCCTTTTTGCTGTCTCTGTACCTATGATACAATTTGTGGGTAAGGCATATTTTCTTAGTAGGGATACAATTATTAGTTTTTGCAGATGCTGACTGTGCCAAATCTATTGTACATCACTGCATATACCTGACAATAAAGTAAGTTCCTATTATATTTTATTGTTAGGGATATTTGCATAGGCTGCCCATAATATTTTTTGGCAGAACTATGGGAGGACAACTACTGGCAGATTTTTTAAAATACAGGGGAAAAATTAAGAACATTCCTCCATTGTTTACAAATTTTTAATGATACATTTAATCTAAAAAAAAATAAAAAGTAATTTTAGAAAAAGAAATATAGAGAACTATACAGTTATAACAGGAATAATATCCTTTCTGTATTTAACATGCTACACAATCTATATTAGCATCTGCATTTCCTAATTCTGTAATACCTAGATGTTATTAATACTTCAAAAGAACAGAGGAAGATGGCTAATCATCTCAGCCCTAACTAGAATGGAATGAAAATCCTGTTCCATGAAGCAGCAATGTATGCACTGGACATCAAATGCCTGAATACCAGTATCAACTTGACCAATAACTCAACATTTGACTTTGGCCAAGTCAATTAGCTTTTCATAGGCCAGTTTTGTCATACATAAATATGGGATTAAAAATACTTATATAACTTTTTAAAAGGTAATATCCTTAGAGAACTTTTACAGGGATTTATTAATGTTCAACAGTTTCAGAAAGCTTGTAGTATTGTCCCTGTTATACAGAAGGAATCAATCACTTTCATAAAGGGTATTAGAACTTAAGACCTCTTGACTCCTTGCCTTGTTTTCAGACCATAGCTTTTCCCTAAAGAGACAGTATGCCTAACATATAAAAATAGAATGAGACGTAGGGGTTTTTTGGGATAATAGCCAAAATAGTTGCAGGGCTGTACTCAAAATTCAGGAAATTCCAAAGTTCAGGTTGTTCTGGCAACAGGGGGTAAAGAATGAGACGAGCTGTGCCACACATGTGCAACCATCATGCAGTTGCCAAGATCTTGATTTAACCTGTTTTTTGAAACTCCAAACTGTACCCAATAATTTATGCAACTCCTTGACTTCCACCTAAATTGTATGTAAATTGTAAAGCACTTATAATTCCAGTCTGCTGAGGCATGCAATGCCTATTTTCACACATACATGCTTGCTGGCAACAATAAAAATCCAAATCAAAACAAACTAAAGCTAGTTAATGCATATATGCTCCATGAGATAGCTAAGCTGAGAAACAGCTCTGAAAAAAATGAGGAAGTATGCAATTCAGACAAATGCTCTTACAGGAGAGAGAATTAATATCTGGCAAAGACAGAACTTGGACACCTTGCCCTACTCCCCACTTGAAAAAGTGTTTGGAAGAGGTGTGATATGGATGTGACTCAAGAATGCTTGTAAGAGCTATACTATTTGTTCCCCACTGAATCAAGCTTCTGAGAGGCTATTACCTTGCATGTTTAAGTATGTCACTGCTGATGACAGATGAAGGATGAGCTAATGCAGAATTCAGTAAAGCTGAACTTCAGAGAGTGATTTTGAACTTAATATCATCACTTAACATCCTTCATAAAAATTAACCAGGTCACTCTTCACAATTAACCAGGTCAGTCAAGCTTTTGGCTAAATGTTATGATTAACTTTTTCTTTCCCTTCCTTATTTATTGCCAAGATAAACTGAGGCCTGTATTGTTTTCATAAGACTGTGATAGGTATTTTCTCTGGTGCTCTTGTGATAGGTTAATGTTAGATGTACTTTGTCAGGATCTTGTCTCAAATCATTTATCAATCTATAAAACTATGTGAATTTGGAAAAGGTTTTAGCTTGCAATCTAAGAAGCCCCTTTTGATGGGATACAAGAATGAGATGTAAAATTTACATAGTTTTAAATAAAGTCTAATGCTAGGAGATGACATCTACAGTGTTTGCTATTTCTCTCTTTTGTTTGAGCCCTACACATTTCAGGCTTTCAACTTTATTTATGTGTATATTTTGAAGAAACAATAGAATTACAAAATTCTAACTGAAGCACAAACTATTAAGACAATTACAATGTAGTTGTATTATCCCTTGTGCCATGCAGCCAACAAAGATTATGAGCCTCAGCCACTGCAACTATTGGCATCTAATTACTCTGATCCCAGAGGAAACTACTTGCTCTTTACTTCAATTATTCCATTCCAGTATCATTATTTCAATTTCAGCCTTTGTCAATACAGTGCCCGAGTAAAAATCTGTAGTTTCTGTTTATTACAACTTGTAAAATGTTACAGACTCTCTCCTCCCCATCCCTCTTTGAAATACCATGATCCCCAAGATAGCTGGAAGGGAGCAAAAGGATAAAATGAACCAGGATAAGGAAACAAGGAGAATACTCTGGACTTGCTCACCCTCTCCAAACACACCATTAAATCTGTACTGCCTATTAGCTCCACGATATTTGCCGTACATTGAAAAGAAAAAATTACTGATTAGAAGAGAAATATAGTAAGCATTACCTATTCCGTTTGAGCCATTTCAAACACTTCTGAAATGGAGCAGTAAGTTCCCCCCCCCTTTTTTTGTATTAAGAAGGATGGTTGGTTTACTCTTGTTCAAGAGAAAAAGATACTAAGCTCTAAAATGAACTTGGCAATGATGTGGGTGGTTATTCATGAGGAAAGCATGTGGCCACTGGGAAATTAATAAAGAAACTTACTCTGGTGTGCATATAACTTAGAATCTAACGTGACTTAACAAACATTATCGGTATGTTTCATCCATTGCTCTCATCTCCACTTTAAGACGACCATTATGCTTGAGCTAGCTTGGTGGTCTATGAAGAGATGCATTACACTGCTAGATAGGGAATCAGCATCACTCCATACTTTCTTGTAAAGACAGCAGGGCTGGATGTGAAGAAGAGAGGTCCTATGTTATGCTTCGACAGCCAGAACCCTGAGGAAAACCTTTTAAAAACTGAACCTAAAATTCTGGGGATCTCTTCAAGATGGTTTCCATGAAAGGCAATTTTAGTCTCTTTAGTATGTTACCATTGTCACAGGATGATTGCAAGTGTTTTATCCCTCAAGAAACTTTAAACAAACATTATATATGAGCAATCTGACAAGCTTTTTTGTAATTGTTAAGTATCTACTTCTTCAACTATTACATTGCATTCACTGTACACACTCAAAGAACCCATTTAATATCCGTTTCCTTCAGTGACAAACAAATGCAACAACTTTTTACCAAGGGTTAGTTTAATAATCCTAGTTGAAAAGAATAGAAACATCTCTGTTCCATAATGCTGCTAAAAATTAAAATCTTATTATAAGGCTTCTTAGATCTTGTGGTTATCCAAAAATAGATTCCCAAGAGAGTAGCCCAGAGAAACCATCTGTGATGTAAACAATTAAATAATACTTAATTGAACTTAATGAATACAGAGTATTTTTAATTAATCAATCTCATAGCCCCACTGTAACACAGGCATGCATTTTGTCAAAGAGGCTAAAGAAGGAAGAGGCTAAACGACTAACTCAAAACCACAGAGGAGCGTATTGCCACAGTTATGTTCCCTTTTTGCGCAACAGGGACACATGGGAACATTTTTTAGGCTGAGTTTTTTTTTGCTTAATATTAGCAAGCATATTGGCGAATAGGTCAGTCTTGTTCATTGGCAACAGCATTATTTTTTTCTGCACTTCAAGGGAAATTTTAAGTGAGCAGCTAATTAAGACTAATTGTTCAGCATGCCTAATTCATAACAGCTACAGGGGCAAGTTATCAGAATACATGCACTGAAGCATAAAAGGTTTGGGAACACTGACCCTTCTGTCAAATTCAATCAAACCCATACAATTCAATTTGATAATCTTTCTTGACAATCTTACTTTTATATGCTCTGATGTTGGTATATTTTATATTGCACTGAGTTGCATGGTCTACAGGAAGAATATTTTCATTGGGACTAGCTATAGACATAGGTTGGCTCCATTAAAATTTGAGAAAGATTGAAACTCCAACTGCAAAAATATAGGTGCCCATAAATAGATCTGCCACATATACTACCACAGCTAGACTGCTTCCAGTACCCAGTCTAGCTCACACAAAACTGGTTTGGTATCTTGATACTGCACTGTAGCAGGGTTAACCTCCTAGAAAAGTTGTCAGTCCTG
Source organism: Crocodylus siamensis (assembly GCF_052110815.1). Lineage (NCBI taxonomy): Eukaryota > Metazoa > Chordata > Crocodylia > Crocodylidae > Crocodylus > Crocodylus siamensis. The sequence continues at coordinate 195,033,809 of NC_143396.1, forward strand.
GTTTATTCTTTGCCAAGTGTCCAGTTCTCCTTTCCTCAGGAAGCTTGCCTCACTTTCCCTCTGATCACTTGGGACAATACCCATGGTGACCAACAAAGCATTCCTGTCTATTGGAGTTCAGAAAAGAAACCCTGATGCTTGTTTTATGAAGCAAAAGCAGAGGAAGAATAAAATCTGGATAGTAACCAGGTTGCTATTCTGAATCAAGCATAATAACCTGAATCCATGCTCAGGCGTCAGATAAGATGCTTGTTCTCTGAATCAGACTGCTATGGGGGAAAAGGACATTGCAAAAGTTATGGAAGGTTATACTTGTAGAGTGGCCAAATGACATACTTCATTTTGCTCTCAACTAACAAAATCACTTCACCTGCATCTAGCACTAAACATTTTAGTTTGTCCAAGATTATATAGACATCAGTAACATTAAAAGAAAGCTATATCCATTTTTCTAACACAAGTAGAGAGGATTTCAAAATGATAAAGATTTTCTCTTAATGGGGGCAGCCTGTTTCCCATGTTTTAGTGCTGCATTTGACTAGTTCAGGATATTGTTTCTCAAGTTTACCAACATTTTCAACCAGTCCTGTATCCTGATCATAGGAAGGATGGTCTAATGGTTAGGACGCTATCTCTACTTGAATTAAATTCCCTGCCTTACTGCAAATGTCCATCTCCATGGTCAAGTTTCCCAAGTGTAACATGGCAATAATAGGCATATCTCCTCTACATCACAGGCATGCTTTAGTAAGGACATTAAAGACTGCAAAAGTGCTTGGATATTATGGTGACAGGGCCATTAGGTTCCTAAACAATTATTATTATAAATTTCATAAATCTCATAGACATTAGGGCTGGAAGGGACCTCAGAAGATCACCAAGTCCAGCCCCCTGCCCGAAGGGCAGGAAGTCAGCTGGGGTCATAGGATCCCAGCAAGATAAGCATCCAATTTATTTAAAGTATCGAAGAATGTTCCTTAAAAATTAAAGGAAAAGGCCCATTAAGAGATAGTTAAAAGATAAAAATATACTTCTAACAACAAGCACACAATTTTAGTATATTCCCCACCAAATATCTAAGGGTAGCAGAAGGACCCACCTCCCTCTTCTTCATGTTGCCAATTCAAAATGAACCTATACCATTTGGTTATGTATGGAGTTTCTGGTTCTACACAATCTATAACCTGCTTCAGGGACATGGTCAATTGCAGGTTTTTACAATAAAAAATATGGGGGCTTACTCTGAAAGCACTAAGAGACACAGGGTCAGAATCTATGTTGCTCTGTAACCTATATTCAAAGAATAAGGTTTCCATGTCACAGTGGGAAAAGAAATGAGATGCAGAACCATGGTGAGGCCCATGCTATTTGCAAAGGGAAAGTGTGGAGGTGCTTTTCTGTGTGGTCCAAATTCTGAAGGTAGACAAGTATGATCTCCAAATCATCAAGCGGTGGATTGGTTGGCTGTTTCCAGGTAAGCGCACCAAATTTCCCTAACAATAGTGGAAACTATTACCTATATAGAAAAGCATTGATATATAGGTTAAAAATTAAAACTTTACTTTGATTTATGGTTTCTTGAGATTTTATTCAAGAAAAAAAAAAGATGTATTCTCAATGGCAATCATTAATTTTTAACTTTATAACTGCAAATTAACCAGAACGTTAACAGACTTGAGACAAAATTTGAGCAATGTAAAACCCTTACAAAAATGATCTCCCTCCAAGATATTTTTGTTTTGTTCACCACCCCTCTCTGCATGGTAGAAAAGAACTCAATGAACCCATAAGCATGCCCAAATGTTTATTAGTTAAATTTCCAGAGCATAAACACCAACACTGCTGCAAAATAGCTGTGAGCAGGATGCTCAGTCTGCTGTGTAGTGTGTAAGAGTCTGTGTGCTATTTGCTTTTCTTTCCTGTTCTATTCCCATCTCCAGTACTGTGACAACCAAGTGAAGGGAGGAAAAAAAGCATCAACTGGCACAATCAAAACCCCAGTATTAAAATCTCATTACTTACTGACCAGTAGTAAACCCCTAAAAGTTCTAGGTACACTGACATATGTGCATATAATGCATATGTATATGTCATCTAATTTAATCCAGCCTTGTCTCATCTAACTCAGTAGCATATACACTTATATCTATAAACAGTCATTTCCTGAATAAAAGGCACAACTGTCATTTGGAAAGGCTCACTGAATAGCAATGCGACTCCACACAGGCATGAAAAGGACAATAAATTCTATCATGCTAAAGGCCCTCTCAGAAACAAGATTGTAGAAGTTATTTAAAGTGAGCTCCTTCTCTACATACGACTGGAAACTTCATTAAACAAAACATCTATATCACTCAGTGACCTAGAAGATATATATCATCTTGCCTAGAGTTCACAGTAGGGGACTTCAGAGAATTTGAGTTATGTCAGGAAGCATCTACAATTAATTACAGAATATGGACTGCTGTAGCTGACAAAATTCTTAGGAATGACATCCCTTAAAGCCCATGCTAGTCATAAACAACTTTACTTCTCTGCCAATCTCCCGCTCAAAAAACCCCCAAACACAATAACACTTGCCAATCTTGGATGATGTCATCTAAATTAAATTAATATATGTTCTGGGTCTGCTTGGTTCATTTTTCCTTTTTATTTTTTTAAAGCAAGGAAAATAAAAATAAAAATCATCCACCTGCCTGAACTGTTGAAGTTCCAACTTGGAAGCCGTATATAATGTAAAATGTTCAGTAGTACCTATGTGATTTGGGTGCATGAATTCCATTTTCAAAAGCAATTTACAAGCTTATGCTGACACTCAAGAAATATGCATTTAAAATTGTTATCAAAGATAAAACTGCCTTAAGCTTGCTTTGTTTAGAAAAATGTTTGTTCTTTAGAAACTGAGTCTTTGGAATCAAATATTTGTATTCTCATTTTAAGCAAGACAGGTTGGGAGAAAGAGGAAGGAAACATTTTGCTTGCATGTTTTATGGTATATTAAAATGTGAAAAATAGGATCTCAGTGATCTATTACTAGTTAAAACTATATTTTGTGTTGCACTCTATACAGCATAATTTTTTAATTAAAGAAATTATCATACTTACATGTTTTACATAAAGTTATAAAGGAGCAGAACAAAGTGGATGTTTGTGGCTATCTCAGATTTTTCACAATAAAAAACAAAACCTGGATATGTATATACTTCTTGCTGGGGATAACAACATTTTGAGGCTCCATTTTGAGATCTAAACCTATTACTGGGAAGCAGGGAAGAAACTAATAACTGATGTGCCAGAGGCTGGAGTCATCCTCCCGGGCACTAGGGAGAATGAGCTACTGAGTGGGTGCTGCTACACATTGAGAGCTGCATCAAGTGCTATCCCATTGTGCAGAGGGTAAGACATGGACCTGCACAGATACTTATTTTGGGAATGTGGTCAGACATGGTGATGGGTGTCAGTGCAAACCTGAAGGCCACTAACAGCACAGACAGAAATTACATTTGTCATGTGACTGGCCCCTTGAAATTGCTCTAAGTTGTGCCCAAATAGAAAAGCTCAGCTGCAGAGCTCTCTGACTGTACACTGTATGAGGGTTCAAATGAAGCCACTCCTAAATGGAGTGACTTAATTAACTTCTGTCTGCTCTGGCTGCAGCACAGCAATCTGCAGCTGCTGTCTCTGGATCGGAGGAGAAGGCAGGGAGGGATGTCATTTTGGGATTCTCTCAACCCCACTGCAGTCAGGGGGACAGTAGGTTGGAGCTTCTCACCCGGGGGGAGGGGGAGTTCCAATCTACCTGCCCCTGCCAATCCAGCAGAAGGCAACCTCCCTCCCTTGCCTTCTCCTCCCAAGTATCCAGGGAAAGCTCCATAATTTAGGAAGGGTGTGGAAAAGCTTGAAAGAACCCGAGGAGCACCACGCACATGATCAGAGGGCAAGAGAACAGGCCTTATGAAGAGAGGCTGTGAGTTATGGAACTCTTCAGCCTGGAGAAGCACAGGCTCAGGGGTGACGTGGTGACAGCCTATAAGTATATAAGGGGTGTGCATCAGGATCTGGGGGAGTGCCTGTTCAGCAGAGCACCTCATGGGTTGACAAGGTCAAATGGTCACAGACTCCTGCAAGACCATTTGATGCTGGACATGAGGAAAAACTTCTTTAGTGATCGAGCCCCCAAACCCTGAAAGAGACTCTCCCCAGAGATGGTGCAAGCACCTGCCCTGGACACTTTTAAGAAACACTTGGATGCTTATCTTGCTGGGATCCTTGACCCTAGCTGACTTCCTGCCCCTTGGGCAGCGGGCTGGACCTGATGATCTTACAAGGTCCCTTCCAGCCTAATGTCTATAAAACCTATGAAATCTCTGAAAGTAATCCTGCAGACACAAAGTTTTCCTCGTTGTTTCTCATTAAAAAGGGTGTGTTTCTTGAAAGAAAGAGACTAATCAACAAAAAGTGCTTAACTATATGAGGCACCAAGCACTTTGATCTCTTAGTGCTTTCAGAGTAAATTGCAGCTAGTAACATTTGGTGTTTTTAGGTCAGATGCTGTGCCCACCCCCTTCCCTCCCCCCGCAAAAATTAGGTGGCTCAAAAATAATCCTACCTGCAATAATGCCATCCATCTGCTCTAGGGCCGCTTCCAGCATGTGACTTGCATCTGAAGCCATGATGTCTGACTTTTCCAGATCTTTCTTCCTCCTACTGTTAAAATAAAAAAAGCAGCTGGTTCAAATATAATCTGCATAACTTAGGCACATTTTTTTTAGCAAATGTATTTCTTGCTCCACCACTGTAAATGAAAAAGCTGAAGTCATATATCAGCAAACTAAAGCACAATACTATGGAGGCCAATCAATTTGCTCCCACTTCTAGCAATAACTGTTAACCAGCATTTCCAGTTACTTGTTTGGGTTTTTTAGTTTTTTTTCTCTCTATAAATAATTTCACTATAAACAGAAATTAAAAAAGGGAAGGCTTGAAACTCAAACTCTCATTCTTCAACTGAAGTTGACATATCCAGATAAAAGGTGTGATTTGCTCCCACCCTTAATATGACACCATTAAGAAGGAATTGAGCATACGTGGCCTTCACATCATTCCTGGGGATTCCAGTGGATTCAGAATCTTTTACCCACAGTCTGCATCCCCCCACGAGTCCTGCTGATTGCCTTCCTACCTTATCACTACATTTTTCTAAAATCAGTTTCTATTGAAAGTTCAGAGTCCCATTTGATAACATGAGATATTTTCCAAAAATATCTCAGTTCTGAATGAGTCGAAGATCAAAATTTCCCTGCTAGATTATTTGTCATATACCAGCTACTGCTATCAACAGATAACATTTCAAAAGAAACAAAAAAAAACAGAAAACAGAAAACTAGAAAATGCACAGCCGTTTTGCTGCTTGTGCTAAGAACATTTTTACAGTAAAATTCTCTCATATCCAATTTGCAGAACCAGTGTCCATAATAGAGTTGAGTTGGCCTTTTACTTTGACATGCCTACCTTCCTGTCACATCATATGCCAGTCACACATTAGTGATAAGATCTCAAAGGGCTGCAACATTTGTGTTCTGTCTGTCCTCCTATAAGGCTGGAAGGTATAAATTGTGTTCCCTGACCTTGAAAGTCTCCAAACTCTAGCTAGGGACAGAAATTACACATAAACCAGTAGAAGTATTGGAAAACTGTTCAAATCTGTAACATAATAGAAGTTCAATGCACATAAACCACTTTCAAAATGGCCAAAACCAGTTAAAGATAAACCTGGATGGGTGTAGTATCAGACTGAGCTCATTTAGGTTAAATCAGTTTATTGAACTTCTATCCCAACTCCCCTCCAGATTCAAGTTGTCTGCTCCAGCTGACCAGGGAAGCACGCTCTAGTGTGCCCTGTCTTCTGGCCTGGGGCACTGCAGGCATGTAGCTGCATTTCTGGAATCAAACCTGAATTTATGTTCACTTGCTTATCAGTTTAATCTACACAACTTAGACTAACTTGTTAGACGGCTCCAAACATCCCTATACTATGTCCCATGCCTTGCAGATGGTCTCCATGTTCTTCTAGTGTCATACACTGGGACCCAAGCTCTAGAGTCTCACACGGAACTGCCCCCTGGAGCTCATAGTCCCAGTGCTTTCTCACTGGACTCTCTGTTGTTCTTCACTCAGAGCTCCAAGTCCCATCCCACTTCTGGGCTCCCAGCCTCTACCCATTCAGGGTTCCAAGCCTCATCCCAGGTCTAGGCTGTAGCCCCTAGCAAGTCTGAGCTCCAAGCCCCATTCCCATTCAGGGCTCCAAACCCCACTCTGGGCTCCAAGCCCCATTCCCCCTCCGTACGCTGGGTCTTATCCCCTACCCTACACTGAGCACAAACTCCTCTTGTCCCTTCACCTTAGGAGTTTCTCACATAGATCCATGTAGGCTCAGGGCCCCACCTTCCTGGAGCCTTACTCCCAGCTCCCTTAGCGCAGCCTCAGATCACACTGTGAAGCTGGGCCCGTCTCTGGCCCCTTCACCTGGCCAGGACCCCACTTCAAAACTCATGGTGAGTCTGGGCCATTGCTTTGTTCTTTGGGGTGTGCTCCCCTAGCCTTTCCCCTCCACGGCGTCACCTGCAAGGCAGCAGGGGCTGAGGCTTTCTGGTGCCTCATACTCGCCCTCCCCTGGGGAGGCCCCAGGTGTGGCATTTCCTGGAGACTGCCCTGCCACTGGCAGTCACATCACACCAATCAGCCCCAGCAGGTTAGTTTTAAGTCATGCCCTAGAACTAGGAGCCTCCAGCCAACACCATAACTCCTGCCCTTACCTCCAAGGTGTCACAAGCAGCAGCTCTGTAACTGTTTTATTTTTTTTTCTGTATAACTGCCGTGCGGCACTCTCACATTTATGTAACCTTAAAGTCTTGACTGTTAATCAAAATGAGCGCTTTGTACTTTTCTCCGCTGGCATTAAGCTACATATGCACATTCTGTAAATTTCATTTCTTATCTAGAAGTGTCATTTTTGCAGAAACGAAACTTATGTAGAAAATCTGCCTAGCAATTACTGTGTAAAAGAAACTATCCTATCCCTGCATGCTTAGCTTATATCATAGTTAGTGTCACAGAAGCAGTCCAACCAACATCTATAAAAGAGGCAAAGAGGCAGGAAGTAGCAGAGACGACAACTGGACGATCCTGTAGGCCTGATCACCCTGCAGCCAGTTCTCAGCCTCCCCGCCTGGGCGTATCCCAGCAAAAACCAAGGCCTCGAAAATCCGACAATCGACAACGATTCACCGTGTTACAGTTTTGTATTCATCATCCCATTTATGAGCTGTTGACCAGTTCTGGGACTTAAGGAGCAGGCAGCCGCACCTAGCATTGGACTGGTTCCAGTGTTGACACGCAAGGGCTTGCTCTGGAACCCCGTGAACCAACAGACCCCCTTTGTATCCGGCATACTGTAACTGAAGAAACATCGGAGACTCCACTTCTCGACTGCCTCTCTTCATAGCTTAGACAGCATATCTATGCTCTCTATACTTATATTTACTGCAACTTCATTCCAGCTGGCCTCCTCTCTTATTCATAAGAGGGTGAGGCCAGGTGAGTGAATAAAACCTTTTGTTTTATCTTATATCTGCTCTGTAATAACTTCTACTACTAACATCCCATTTCAGTGAGCCATTGACCAGTTCTGGGACTTAAGGAGCTGGCAGCCGCACCTAGCATTGGACTGGTTCCAGTGTTGGAACGCAAGGGCTAGCTCCGAAACCTCGTGAACCAACGGACATCCTATAGACTTATTACAAAGAAACTAACAACTTACTCCAAGTCATCTACTTGCGCCAGCTTGGCGAACCTCAAGGGCGGTTATAAAGCCACCTCCAATCCCGCCCCACAAGCCGCGCGCTCGCCCGCTCTGCAAAGCCCATGGCTCCCCAAGCAGTGCCGGAATCGCAAGCCCGGCATTCTGCCACAAGCTCCAGCCAGGTGGTGTTCTCCCAGCTGCAAGCAGCAGACTGCTGGCCTTGCTGCTCAGGCTCCTGCTCTTATAAGGAACAGTTGCACTGGTGATGCACAGGGGGTGCACAGGCACCCCCTGAGCATGGCAGTACACCCCCTGTGATAAAGCACCACTGACACTGCTGGTGGCACCTGCAGGGCGGTCACTGCTCACCCCCACCCCCCCACTGTCGACACTGCCAGGGGCATCTGCAGGCAGTCTGTGATCGCTGCTGGCTGCTGCTGATGCTGCCGGTGGCATCTGTGGGTGGTCACCGCTGGTCAGTGCTCGCTCCCCCCCCCCCCCCACCGACAGTGCTGCACCCACCTGCAGGAGCTCTTTGCTTGCCACCGACATGCTTCCACTGCCAACAGCACCGCCACCATCTGTGGGAGCTCACCATGCCCCCCAAGCCTCTGGGGACACGCAGCATTCATGAACAGTTGGTCCCTATTCCCAGTCAGGCACCTGTGCCTAAATCGGGTATTGCAACAGCTGCAGGCTGCCTTACTCCTAGAGGCATGGGCAGCAGCAACAGAGCACACCCTGTGCTCTGTTACATACTGTAACATTCCTACAAGGAGCCTTCCATTGGAAGCATTTTTGTTCTTCATGAGCTGTTCATTTGTGGGGCTCTGGTGGCTAGCTCTAGGCTTTGAATCATGGATAAGGATGCTTGTGCATTTGAAGTTGCTTTTAGGGAAGACTTGAGTCCTTTAGGCACAAGTTGATAAACTGATATATAAAATCAAGTCTATTTCAGTTATTCAATAACCTGGAAAATATGAAATTAGGTTGGTCCTGAATGAATATCAGACTACATTCATGTTGAGTGTGGCTGCAAAGCCGTATAAGTTTCTGGGTACTAGTCTGAAACGAATAAGCATTTTTAAAAAAGCATGGGATCATTTATAGCATCCTTTTGTCTGCGAGAGATGGTGGAAATTGCAGCCTATGACATAAATGGTTTGCAATGTCTCATGTAACTGAATAGTCCAGCCCGAGATTTGTATGTTCTGTGTAAGTCATTGCAAATGTTCTGTGGAAGGGGTTGCATAAGAGTTGGGTGGTTTGGGAGCTGCTTGCTTCCTATAGACTTTTCTCTTCAAGCTGTCGAAGCCAATTCCTGTTGTGTACTTTAATGCCATGGTGGAGACGATGACACTACTTGTTCCAATCAGTTGCCAATGTTTCCCATTGGCCAGGATCAATTCCAAATGCCTTCATATCTCACTTGAATGTGTCTTTATAGCAAAGCTTGGGGCATCCTGTTGTTCGTTCCCTCCAATAATTCTCCGTACAGCATGTCCTTGGGTATACGTCCATCTTCCAATCTACTCAGATGGCCTAGGCAGCACAATCTTCTCTGAGTAGGGCTGTCACACTTGGTAAATTTGCCCTTTGAAGAACCTCTGCACTGGTAACTTTATCTTATCATTTGATGTTGAGTATGTGGTGTAAACAGCATAGGCAAAGCTGTTTAACCTTTTCTCTTCATGTTTCATAGTTTCTAGAGTTGGAAGGGACCTGAGCAGATCATCGAGTCCGACCTCCTGTTATGGCAGGAAAGAGTACTGGGGTCAAACAACCCCAGCAAGGTGTTCATCTAGCCTCCTCTTAAAAACCCCAGGGTAGGAGCCAGCACCACTTCTCTTGGAAGGTGGTTTCAGATCCTAGCCGTCCTGACAGTGAAGTAGCACCTCCTGATATCTAGCCTGAATCTACCCTCTGCTAGCTTGTGACTGCTATTCCTGGCCACTCCTGGTAGTGCTCGGGGGAACAGGGACTTCCCCAGTGCCTGCTGGTCCCCTCTGACTAGTTTGTAACAGGCCACTAGATCCCCCGAGCCTTCTCTTGTGGAGGCTGAACAGGTTCAGGTCCCATAGCCTGTCCTTGTAGGGCCTGCCCTGCTGCCCCCGATCATGCGAGTGGCCCTCCTCTGGACCCTCTCCATGTTGTCCACATCCGTCCTGAAGTGCGGCGCCCAGAACTGGACACAGTACTCCAGCTGTGGCCTGACTAGTGCTGCATAGAGGGGGAGTATCACTTTCTTGGATCTGTTTGAGATGCATCTGTGGATTCATGACAAGGTGTGGCTGGCCTTCCTGACTGCATCCTCACACTGCCAGCCCATGTTCATCTTGGCATCAATGATGACTCCAACATCCTTTTCTGCCTCTGTACTGACAAAAAGGGAGTTCCCCAGCTTGTAGGTATGGTGCCGCTAATGAATCCATGTTGATTGCCCCTAAGCATAATCTCCTCTGCTGGCCCCTTGTGGATATGCACCAGAATAAATTTTCTCAAAAAGGTTTGAGGTAAGACTAACTGGCCTATAGTTTCCCAGGTCCTCCTTCCTCTCCTTTTTGAAGATGAGAACCACATTGGCCCTGTTCTAGTCCTCTGGCACCACACCACAGCACCACGAGTGCTCATAAAGCTGTGCCAGGGGTCCTGAAATGACCTCAGCCAATTCCCTCAGTATTCTAGGGTAGAGATCGTCCAGACCAGCTGATCTGAATACATCCAGTCCTTCCAGAAGTTCCCTAACTAGTTCCTCACTAACCCTTGGGCTAGGTGTACCTCCCCTGGGGTCTGAGGGAAGACTAGAGGAGGGTGACTGTTCTGGTCCCTGCTCAGGAAAATGGAGGCAAAGAAATAGCTAAATATGTTGGCTTTGTCGTCTGGTGTGACGACCAAATTTCCTAGGGTGTCCTGCAGGGGCCCCACGTTACCCAGAACCTTCTTTTTGCCCCCTATGCATTTAAAAAAGGACTTCTTGTTGTCCTTGATCCGGGATGCTAGTCCCAGTTCCATCTCCGCCTTGGCCTTGCTGACTGCCCCCCTACATCCCTGAACAACCGCAGTATAATCCTCTCTCGTGATGGCTCCTGCCTTCCATTGGGTGTGCGCATCCCTTTTTAGCTAAGAGATGTTCCTGGATGCTTTTGGCGAGCCATGGGGGCTTTTGCGCTGTCGTGCCCTCTTTGATCCATGTTGGGATTACCTCCCTTGGGCTTGGAGGTTCGTCTTCTTAAGGAGCAACCACTCTTCTTGGACACCTGGCTCCCCTCCCCTCTGGGACCTCAGTGCTTCCCCGACTATTCTCCTTAGCTCAGTGAAGTCCACCCTCCTGAAATCTAGGGCTGCTGCCTTGCTGTAGGACTTTGCCACCTTGCGCTGGATGGTGAATTCCAGCAGACGATGATCACTGTCGCCCAGGTGGTTGAGCACTGTCAGCCCCCTCACCAGGTCGTCACCCATGGCCAGCACCAGGTCCAACAAGGAGTCTCCCCTAGTGAGGCTGTGCACCTCCTATTAGATGGAGGTCCTGCATTCTGGCTAGAAACCTACGTGAGCAGTCAGACCTGGCTGACTACTCTTCCCAGTAGATGTCTGGAAAGTTCAGGTCCCCTACGATGACCACATCCTTTGACCTAACTACCTCCATGAGCTGACTTAAGAATTCCTGGTCTAGCTCTTCCCCTTGGTTGGGTGGTCTGTAGTAGACAGTACATAAGTTGCCCATGTTTCCCCACTACACATGAGAGTGCTGAGTACGCAAGCTTTGCACACTAGCATTTTGGTCTTGATGGTAAGCTTTGGGTTGTTCCATGCTCTTTTAATTAGTCTGCTGAATGTGGTAGCAGCCTTTCCAATACAAACATTATGTTCTTCATCCAGTGACAGGTTGGTGGTCACTGTAGAACCTAGGTAGCTGAACTTTTGAACTACTTCTAGCTGGTTCTCATTTAGGGCGATTGATGGATCTTGTAAAACTCCCCGTCCTGGTTCAACTGTTTTCTTTATGCTGATAGTGAGAGCAAATAATGACAAATAGGGCTGTACAAAATGGCACTGTTCCGTTTTCAACTTGAGTTTTGAGGTTTGGACGGAACAGTGTTTGTTTCCAAATTTCATTTGGAGTCTAAACAGCTGTTCCATTTCACTTTGTCAAAACAGTGAGGCTATTTTGACGCTGTTTCAATGTTTCGCCCATTGGCTATGATGGGGAAGCCTGAAACAGCCTCTCTCATCTGGCAGGCAGATCAGGGCCCAGCCCCAGGAGGGCTACTGGGGCTGTGGCAGTCCTCCCAGGGTTGAGGGCCCCTGATCTGCTTGCCAGATGAGGGAGGGAAGCCAGTGCTGCTGCCTGGGCCTGGGGAAGGGAACTGAGCCCGATTGCTCAGTTTCCCTCCCCAGCACTAGGTTGGGCTGGGGAAAGGAAGTTAGCCCAGCTGGGCTGAGTTCCTAACCCTAGCGTGATGATTGCACTGGGGAAATGAACTTAGCTCAGCTTTCAAAACATTTTGACTAGCCTCATTTTGTTTCGAGGCTGTTTCAAAGCCCTTTGTTTCATTTTGATTTTGCTGTTTTGAGTTCAAAATGAGTCAAAACATTGTTGAAACAAAACAACGAGTGAAGTTTTGCACAGTCCTACTGACAAGCTCTTGAACGGCAATCCATGAGTTCTTGTAGTAGGTCTCTGTTGTGGGCTGTAAGGGCAGCATCATCAGTGAATAGAAGCTCCTTGATAAGCACTTTTCTAACTTTAGTCTTTGCCTTGAGTCATGACAGGTTGAAGAGTTTCCCCATCTGATCTTGTGTGAAGAAATACTCTACTTTCCATAAAGTGAAGAAGATTCCAAAAAACGTAGAAGCGTGGCAGCAAGAAGACCCCACAGGCACTAATGGTGCTGGGGGTAGCCCCAGGCATTCCTCAGCTGAACAAGCAGGCCCCCTGTGCCCCAGTAAACTTACATTCGGGAGCAAAGCCGCAGCTGCAGCTGCAGCCGCAGCTACAGCCCTGCGAGCCAGCATTAGGCTGCCTTTTCAAACGGCTGCTTCCTGGGCAGGGCAGTGGCCAATTAATTGTGGCAGCTGATGCCACTGCCATGGGAAATTTAAAAACCCCACTGGAAACTGGTGGGGAAGAGAGGGAGAGAGCCAGTGGGGAGCTCACCAGGCAGGCGGTCACTCCAGAGGCTGCCAATAGCAGCGTTGCAGGCACTGCCCTCGCATCCAAAGCAGGGGAAACAGTGTCCTGCTTCAGGCTGGCGATGGTCTTTCCCCAGCCACCTTAATTTCAAAGCTCCAAGGAGCATCCCTCTCCCTTGGTGGGAGAAAGATGCCAGAGAACGGGAGTTCAGGTCTGAGGCTCCAGGTGCCTTAACATGTAGGCAACTGATTGGCACTGAAGCTGATGCTGGACCCCTTTGAAAAGGGCTTGCTGGGAATGGTAGAACCATGAGCAGAACACCCAATTGGTTGGCAAGCAGATGGGGTGTAGAGGTGATGGAGGCCCAAGGAACACCGTGGCACTGCTGTGAGTACCCTGTCATTGGGTCGCTCAGGAAGAACACCACTGAACCCCTCCTTTCTTCAGGTAACATCAAGTCATGGCAGGCGAGTTAGGGAACCCTGGCCAAGGGGGTGTTATGGTACTCACAGTGTCCACTAGAGATGCCACAAGGGGCAAGAACACATCCTTGCTTCACTCCACTTTTCATCTCAAAACTGTTCAAAGTGGACCCATCAAACTGAACAGTTGCTTTCATGCTGTAGTGTAAGGAACATAAGACTTAACAGGATTGGTGGGCATCCTGTCTTTTCTAGGACTGCAAATAGGCCTGCTCTGCTGATGGTGTCAAATGCTTTAGTTAGATCCATGAAGGCGATGTATAATGGTCAGTTTTGCTCTCTGTACTTTTTGTGAAGTTGACATGGGGAAAATATATCTATGGTTGATTTTCCAGCCCTGAATCTTCACTGAGATTCTGGGTTGACACAACTTGCCAGCTGTTGGAGGTGCACCACAATGACCCTCACAAAAGCTTTTCCTGCTAGACTAAGTAGCAAGATACCTCTGCAGTTGTTGCAGTTGCCCTCATCTCTTTTATTTATAGACAAAGCGATGGTGTTTAAGTAACACACATCTTGTGGTATCTTACCTTTTTTCCAGCATTTGAGTAGCAACTGATGAAGATATGGTAGCAGGCTTTTTTTCCCTGCGCTTGATATTTTTTGCTGGGGTAACATCTTTTCCAGTAATCTATCCACTTGATAATGAACCAATGGCATGGCTTAGCTCTTTTACCATGAGCTCCATGTCTAACTCTGGCATGACCTGTTGAGTTGGTATTTGGTCCAGTGATTCACTGGTGATGGGTTTTTTTTCTTGTGAGTATAGCTCTGAGATCATACATACATAATATATGGCACAACACTTCATTTATGAGCTGCTACATGCTAAGATGAGCAAAGCTCATTGCCAAGTTTGTCCCAGGGCCATGGAAGCACCTGTTACATTGGAACATTTATATTTTAGCATATAATTTACAAACAAATACAGTTAAATTATTTCATAGAAAGGGCAGGAAAGAGGGTTACGTTCTTTTTAATCTATGGAATTCCATGCTCACCTGAAATTACATTTAACTCAAATCAAGCCATGCAAAAGTCTTGACATAAGTGGTACTACCAAGAGTGTCTACCTTTGGCCACAACTCACTTTCCCAATCTCTACTGCCTGACGCAAAACCTGTTAAAAGCAAGAATTTAAGAAGGGGTGCCTCTTAATATCACAACAATATGATAGTAAGGTGTCTCTTAATAGCACAAGAATATGATGGTAACATAGGAAACAGAGAACATAGTAATATAGAAGGGCAGATAGGCTGGGATAATATGCTAGATTTAATCACTGCTATTTTATTTTATTTTTTCTTTAGCTGAGGGGATGCTAAATTCAACCTTTTTATACTTCTCACTAATTAAACAAAGTTGCTTTCCAAAGAATAGAGAGAGCTTTTAGTCCTTGAGTTGGAATGAAATTTTCTGGGCATGCTGCAGGACAAATCTATTCGATAGGGTTATTCTGAGGGTACACTTCCTAGAATGTGAAAGGGCCAGGTGGTTGGTAAGTGAGCTAGATTCCTGTGGGACTGATTATTTAAATCCTGCTGATCTTTTATTTAGTTGTATTTATTATATGATTAGTTGTATTAAAAGTACTTTGATAGCCTTGGATAGGCATCTTTATTATGGTAAATATTTTAATTATCTCAAAATTCTCCATATATGTAGATATTTTTATATGGTATTCATTCAGTGGTAGTTCCATTGTCCACTTTTAGGAACATAAGTGGTAATTAAACACCCACATTTATTCTTACAGTGGCAAGCTTCCTGGAAATAATCACTAGCATGTAGAATCAATCAGGCATAAAATAGAAGTGAGTATTAAAGGGAAATGATTCATTTCACTCCAGCACTAAGACTCTGAAAGAAGTCTAAGGTTAGGAGTCCAAACTTCCACCACAGGAATTGTTATAACTCATTTGGAAATATGTTTTCTATCAAGTAAAAACTACCTTCTCCAGTTCCAAATCAGTAAACCTGTGATGCACACATTTGTCTCCACAGCAGTTAGTGAAATATTCACAAAACTAAATGGGAGGCTCATCTGATTAGCAACCATGTTACTAATTTGCTGTTTGTTCTTTGCTCATACAAGGTTCACCTATCCTCTGTACCTCAACAATGCTGTCTGAAGGAAAGAACTATAGGCACTTGTCCATGTTATCGGGTTTCTGTAGCTAAAGATATTCTCTAGGTTTATTTCACTCTCACAATGGCCAGCCAGGAGTGCAGCACAACGCCATATGGGGGAGCCAGGCTGAGAGCCCTGTGCCATGCCTCTGCAGGCAGGTGGCAGAACTGGGGGGGCTTTAAAGGGCTATAGGCCCCCAAAATCACCTTAGCCCCCTGTAGCCACCCCTCCCAGAGCCACCACCTGCCTGTAGGAGCATGGTGTGGTGCTCCCAGCCTGACCTGGCCCAGTGCATGTCCACAGCCACAGAGACAAAGCTGGGCAGAAGCTCCCTGCTGGTCAGTTCAATGGGGCTGGCAGGCAGCAAGAGAGAGTTGCTGGGGGATAATGGGGGGGTGCAGGTAGGGAGTACAGGGCAGCCATGAGCAGCCCTTGGGGGTGGCAGGGGACTGCGGGTTGAGAGTGAAGGGCACTGGCAGCACTGAGGAGCAATCCCCCCATAAGCAGATGCTTTTAGCTCAAAATATGGCTTGATTAGGAAACCCAACTTTTCCCTCTAAAAGCCTGTTTTGCTAAGTAATTTACAATTGGGCCTAACCAGATATCTCCACAATGGAGGATATCCTGACAGATTGGTCCTCCACACAGGATGGTTGGGAAGAGGTGGGACATGTCCTTTCCTTGGGTTTGCATGGGGAAACGGATGGTAGAGGTGGGAATTGACTCCAGGCCTCCTGAGATCCAGCTTAGAGCCCTTACTGCCTCCATCTCTGATAGTGCCCTTCAAGAAAATGTACCAGCAGAAGCAGAAGGAGCTGCTCAAATAGTATGAGAAGCAGGAGAAGCTGAAAGACCTTAAGGCCATTGGAAAGTCCACAAAACAGGTGGTAAATCTTGAGATCCAGACTGACTCCATGGGCACTGCCTGGACCAGAGGGGCAGGTACATAACATGAGACCTCCCCCCTCTGGAGATGCTGGCTCTAAGCTGGCCCCCAGTTAGTCAAGTCAGGGTGGCTAACGGTGGTGGGAATGTTTCCTATCAGATTTCCCCATAGCAGTAAAGTCTGACTGTCCTGTGGGAAATGTTGCTGGGAAAGATTACTGATCCACAAATCACAACTGGGTGTCACAATAGCAGGGCATGGTGGGGGTCAGGAGGGTCCCAAAGGAAGCACGTATTTCAATCTGGGGTGACCTAGCCCAACCAGGGGAGATCCCATCTGGCATCCCATCCTTAGGGCAGACCCTGGAGGGGTAGGCCTTAGTGCTAGGTGGGCTCACGATGCTGCTTCTGTCCAGGAAAAACAGACAAACAAGGCCTTGGTCCAGAAGCAGCAGAAATTCACAAGAATAACCAGGATGAGAAGTCCAAGGCGGCCCTGAAGCTGCTGAAGAGGCCCCAGGAGTACACAGGGAAATTCACCTTCCCCAACCCACCACTGCTCAGCCCCCCACATCCTGGGCTTGCACAGTAGGGGCAAGGCAAATTTTGGGGTGGCCATAGTCCCCCCAAGCTGCCCTGGTGCCACCTCTATGCACTGGGCTCTATAGTCCCAGCCAGGCTTTGGGCCAGCGGTGGCTATGTGCACTCCTTGGGTGGATAGTAGGGGAGAGGGGTGAAGCAGTGCAACCCTGGACTCCTCCCTCACCATCCACTCTGAGGCATGCATGCCAGTGCTGTCAATGCAGAGCTGGTGCTCCATAGCCCTGGCACCAGCTCCACACTGGCGGTGACTGCAACATGCATTTCAAGGCGCAGAATGAGGGAAGGGCTTGAACAGTACATGCATGCAGGCCTCCAGGTGGACAGTGGTGGAGGGGCTGGGGTTGCACTGCCTCCAACTATCCCCAGCCACATGCCCCGAAGAGTGTGTTGCAGTCACTACCAGTGTGGAGCTGGTGCCGGAGCTATGGAGCACCAGCTCTGCATTGGCGGTGCCTGCATGCATGCCTCAGAGTGGATGGTGGGGCCAGGGGTTGTGCTGCCTTACACCTCTCCCCCGCTGTTCACCCAAGGGGTGCACGCAGGTGCTGCTGGCACAAAGCCCAGCTGGGGCTCTGGAGCCTGGTGCACATGGGTGGGACTAGGGCAGCTTGGGGGGAACTATGGCCACCCCAAAATTTGCCTTGCCCCTACTGTGCAAGCCCAGGATGTGGGGGTGAGCAGTGGTGGGTTGGGGAAGGCGAATTTCAGTGCGTACTCCTGGGGCCTCAAAGTTTCAAAGCATTTTGAGTTTTGAAGCAGCCTGACTGTATTCCCCTCCCCAGCACTAGGATTGGGCTGGGGAAGGGAACCGAGCCTCATTGCTCAGTTCCCCTCACCAGCACTGTGATTGATTGGGCTGAAGAAGGACACTCAGCCCAGCTGAGCAGAATTCCCCTCCTCAAGGCTGCGCTGCGCACATGCCAAGCAGGCTCAGGCCAGGAGCGCTGTGTCGCGCCTCTGTGGGTGGGTTGCAGCTCTGTGGGGGGTTGCTATGTGGGTGGTAAGGTGAATTTTAGGGGGCTATAGCTTCCCAAGCTACCCACTCTAGTGCTGCCGCCTGTCTGTAGAAGCGCAGTGTGGAGCTCCAAGCACCCCCCCACGCAGCAGTGTTGCACTCCCGGCTGGCCAGGCCCCAGCCCTGTTCCCCACTTCCACCAGCCACACTTGTAGAGGGGCCCCGCTTTTGACTGCAGGGAAGCAAAAGTTAACATCTGGGTTTTAAACCTGGCGCCATTTTTGTCATCCTGCTGACAGACAAAAACTGCATTAAGTTTAAAACCCCAGGGTACTGCCTATGTCCATACATCAACATAGCTACAACCAAAAACCCAGTCCAACAAAAAGTAATATTAATTAACCTGTTTCTTGAACTGCCTGATAGGTGGAAAGGATCAAAATTATTACCCATCTAGTGGCTGCTCTGCAACCACTAGAATCTAAGTGAATCTAAGTGCCACCTAGTGGACAAATCATGGCAGAACAGGGAAAATGGCGTTTTTAGCTGTGTCTGAGAATACAGGTTGCAAAACTTTAATGAAAAAAAAAAAAAAACAACCCGGGTGGAACAATTGGCTACGCTAAAAACATAACATGTCGGAAGTGGTTTAATTTACCACGATACATTGAAATTACCATGATAAAAAGATGTCAAGATGTATTTACACACACAACTAAACTAGCAAAACAGCAATTTTTGTGAGGTGTATCTAAGAAACCCATAATGTGTACAAACACCCTAGAATATAAGAGTCAAGAGTTACTGTGCCCTAATTCTAGCTTTGCCCTTTACAGTTTGTAGTTATGGGCAACTTGATTGGAGGAAAAAAAGCAGAAGTGAAACACTATCAAATGTGGTTACCAATAACCTTTTACTCCTGACTTTTTTCTAGCATCAATGACATTTGATAACACCTTTACTGCAAAAAGCTCTAGGAAGAAAAATCTCTTATAACTAGCTGTTCATAATCTCCAACCTCTTTGAAATCAGGGAAATCAGGCATGGGAACAATTGTCTTGGCAGGCATAATCAGAAGTCAAGATCCCAGTTTTACATGTCTCCCAAAAGACAGATTTATGTAACCAAAAACAAATGTCTAAAACCAAACAAAACTATTTTTCATGCAAGGGCAGTGTCCATCTTATGTAGGAGTTATAAATTATAATAAGGATTCCATGTTAAAAGAATTGCTTTCTAAAGGGATTTACCTGCCGTAACTTGTCAACAATTACTCTCTACAGTATATTTGGCAATCATACAGTGCCTCAAGAAACAGTGAAAACAGTAATCTGTTAATTAATGTGTTTGTGTATTTCTAAATGCACTCACATTATGCAGAGATGCACTCACCTTGAATAATGGATCCAGAGGCTGGCTCCTTTATATTGTATACAGAAGACAGTAGCTTTCCTAACCTAATCTTGATTTCCAGAGCCAGTACCACGGAAGAAAGTAAAAATTTCAGTGTTCCCTTCTAATAAGCAACAGAAGTGTTTTAACTTCTGACTATATGGCACCAAGGCTAGCCCTAACAGTTTATGGTGCAATATGATTAAATCAGATCCTGTGAAGTTACACATAAACTGGTTTAAGTGATCAGAAACTGGTTTAAACTTGTAACAGAACATAAAGCTCAGTGCACATAAACCAGTTTCAAATTGGCTGAAATGGGTTCAAGAGAAACCTGGTTGAATGTAGTATCAGACTTACCTGATTTGGATTAAACAGGTGTATAAAAATTCTAGACCACTTCCTGGTTTAAGCTGAACCAGAGTCCCACAGCATCCCAGCATGCTCTTCAGCCCTGGGCTGGGCTGTGCCATTTGCTCCAGAGAGTAGGGCTGGCCCCACCCGTCTGCTCTCTAGCCAGAGCAGGGGTGGGGGCGTGGCCAGATACCAGCCTGGCATGGCTCCCTAAGGCCAAAGTAGCAGGGAGGGGGTTTATCCCCCAGTCCTTCCCGTTTCCCCCCAGGGACCACAGCTGGGGTCTGCCTGGCCAGGGGAAGCAACCCAGGGTACCCCCCCACCGCCACTAGTGGCAGGGGCATGGATATGGCCTGAGCCGGCTGGCTGGCATGGCCCAGCCATCCGCCTGCTGGGACTGTACCTGTGGGCTGAGCTGGGCTGGCCCATGGGTGCTGCTGAAGGGTGGATGCAGAGGTGCTGGCCCAGGCTGAGCCATGGGGGCTGGGCCCTTCCCAGCCAGCTGTGGCTTGGGCTGGGGCCACAAGAACTGTGCAGCTGGATTTCTCCTGGCTTCCTGTGCCCAGGCCAGGTGAGGCTGTCATGGAGCTGCAGCCAGCTAAGAAGGGCCCACCAGGGCTGGCCTGTGGGAGCAGAGTCCTTCCTACCTGGCTGCGGCTCTGCAATAGCCTTGGCCAGTGGCACAGGCAACAGCTGCCCAGGCAACAGTGTGGAGGTGAAGCTACTTCACCTGTGGGTGGGCACCTTGGCAGCTGGATTGGTTGCGCAGGACATGTTAAATCATGCCCGCAGCTGCCTGGGTTGGTTCAGCAGCACCAGCGGGCCTGGAGCCCAGCAGCCACCCACCGTGGGGGCTTGGGTGTCTGAAGCCACCACTGCTGCTGCATTTCGTGTTCACTGTGCAACATCCAGCCGGCTGGAGCTTCACCAGAAGTTGTATGATGGCTGGAACCAGCTAGCCTATTCTGCCTTCCTAGCCTCCAGCTCCCACTGCCTGCTACAGCCCCTACCCCTGCTGTGCCACTTTCAGTGGGCAGGTGGGAACCTTCTGCCTGGTGGCTTCTGCCCAGCACAGAGCTCTGGCTCCAGGTCCCAGATGCCTTCCACCCACTTCATCTGCCCGGCACGACGAGCATTCCCATAGGTGAGCAGAGTGGGTGGAAGGTGGCCAGGAGCTGAAGCTGGATCTCCATGCACTGGGCAGAAGCTGCAGGGCTAAAGCTTCCATTATCCTAAAGCAGCGCAGCATGGCAGGGGCAGGAGCTGCAGCTGGAGGTGAGGGGAGAAGAACAGCCCTGCCAGCGCACAGCTTTGGCGGGACTGTTCCCAGTGCAGCTGTGGCTGCAGCTGGCCAAGTGTTGCTGTACCCCTGCCCTTACCTTCAGCTCCTCCTCCTCCCTTGCTATGCCATTCCAGGCAGTGGGGAAAGGGGTGAGGGAGAAGCTTCAGCCCGGCAGCTTCTGCCCAGTGCACAGAGCTCCAGCTCTGGCTCCAGCTTCCGGCCACCTTCCACCCACTCCACCCACCCACAAGGGCTGCTCATCATGCTGGACAGACAGAGTGGATAGAAGGATGCCAGAAGCTGGAGTCAAATCTCCATGCACTGAAGTTTCCCGTCTGCCCACCCAGAGTGACACGGCCGGAGCAGGGGTGGCAGCAACAGCAGTAGTGGCAGTGGCAGCTGGCAATGAGGGAGGTAGAACAGCCCAGCCCAGCCCAGCCCACCCCAGCCAGCACAGCTTCTGGTGCAGCTGCAGCTGGCCAGGTGCTGCAGAGTAATGGAGAATGGGCACAGTGGCTGCTGCAGGTACGTAAGCCCCTGTGGCAGGCAGCTGCTGGGCTCCAGGCCTGCCAATGCCTCTGAGCTGGCCTGGGCAGCCATGGGCATGATTAACACATCCCACATGGCCAGTCCAGCTGCCAAGGTGTCTGCCTTCAGCTGCAGCAACATCAACTCCATGCTGCCGGGCTGGGCTGTCATGGAGCCACAGCCAGCTGGTTGGCACAGTTCTGCAGCCAGGGGCTGGCTGTGACTCCATGACAGCTCCACCTGGTCTGCGTGCAGGGAGCCAGGAACAATCCAGGCGCACAGCTCCAATGGCCCAAATCTAAGCCACAGCTGCTGGGAAGGGCCCGGCCCCTGCAGCCCAGCCCAGGCTAGCCTCTCCATGTCCACCCTCAGCAACATCCATGGGCCAGCCTGGCTCACCCCACAGCCTCAGCCCCATACCAGCTGGCTCTGGCCTGGCCCCCCCCGTTACACAAGTAGGGGGGAAGAGCCATGCAGACCCTGGACAAGGTCCCTGTTCCCATGCCTGAGGAGAGACAGGGGAGTTGGATCCCCCTCCCTGCCCCACTTTGTCTGAGGCATTGCCTGGGCCAGTGTCTGTCCATGCCCCCCCACCTCAGGGACAAGCCTGGTAAGGGCTGCTTCCCCCCTCCACCTCCAGGCACACCCTGGCTGGGGTCACTGCAGGCCAGGATGGAGGTTTAAACCCCTCCCCAATCATACATAATCATATATAGCAGCTTGCCAGGGGGACAGGGGGCTGGACATGTCCTCCAGGTCAGCTTCCCTCCAGCCTTGTAGCTGCTGCAGAAGGGAAGGGAGGGCTCGCTTTAGCATCCCCCGCTTTCTAGCCTGAGCCACTGCAGGCATGTGCCTGCATTTCTAGAATCAAAAGCGAATGTCTATTCACTTGCAAATAGGTTCAATCTTTGTTGGTTAGACTAACCTGCAAAGATTGAATCAATTCAGGCTTGGGCTTTTTGAATGTCTGTTCCTAGCCCAACTGTCAAATTCTGTTACCCACAAGATAGCTCACAAAAGCCACTGTTAATTGCCACCTGTACCTCACATCCCAAGTTTCTATTAGCAAAACATGTATTTCAAGTTTTTAAATCTTGATTTCATCAGTTTAGGGAAATAAACTTCGATGTTGTAACAAAATTAAGTCACTTTCTGTACTGATTTTCTTGTTTAGCTTACCTCTCAACTTCCCAAGATTTTCAAACAAAGGCATTAAGAGTTTCTATTTGTGGAAGAACCTGTGGTTTGCATTGTTTGGAATTTACTGTTCAGTTTTTGACTTGCTAAAAATGATGATTCAGTAAACAGGCCAATAACTTTGTCATAGGCATGAAACTAAACTGCCCATAAGGTCTCTCACAGGCAAAGACTTGGAAGGAAGCTGGATTTCTAATACTTTTTAGGTTAGAAAGATGATGGAATTTTTAGGTCTCTCTACAAATTAATGATGTTTTTCGTGAAAAAGATCTCCGATTTTAAAAATTGATTCACCTTTTATTTTGAAATTTAAGAAAAGCCTTCATGTGAGAATGTGAGGGGGGAGGGATGAATGGAGGAAAACAACAAACAAACAATAAAAGCTAAACCAAAGGTACCCCAAGCTTCAGAAAATCATGGAATTTGGAGAAACAGTACATTTAATAGGTCTTTTGGCCATTCAGTAGAGTTGTAGAGTTTCCATAAATACATGTTCTAGTTCTCACCCTATCATTTATTTACACAGTAGGGCCTTCACCACTTTATGCTATTTCCCAGTTTCAACTGTCTTCCATAATCTCATCATGCAGGCAAGGGTCTTGATATATAGTTTAAATTTGCCCTTTTCTCAATTGCATCCTGTTTGCTCTAGTTTAAATTCTCTCAGTTGCTTATCTATCCTGACTTAATGCTAGCAGAAAAACCACTATAGATTAGCAGAGCAAGCCCAGAGGGAGTGCAAGCTTTGTATTGCTTAACAACTACTTCTTTGGACTGATCTACAGTTAAGATAGGAAAGCAGCAGAGATGCACTACAGCCCATTAAGTCCAGCACTTGAGGACATGCGTAAATACTTCGCTGAACTGGGGCCTGAGTAAAGTTCATCTTGGTCAAACATTAGTTTTCAAGCTACAACCAATCATCCAGGGTGAACTGTTTTGGAAGGATTAAGAATTCCAAAAGAGGGATGTACATCTTTCTATTAAGTTTGTTTTGTGTGAAAGAAAAAAAAAAATTTGCCAAACCCATATTAGAGTAGAATATGCTGCATTTAGAGCTGGTCAAAATGCTTCTGATAAGATTTTTTCATTGAAAAATGCCATTTTATAAAAATATTGTGCTTTTTCCAGGAACTGTCAATTTCAACTACATTTTATTCAGAAAAATAGAAAAAGAATGTAATAAAAGCAATCCTATGCAAATGGAAAGATCCTACCTGAAAACAAAGTTGTTATAAATGTAAAACAAGTTAAGTTTGAACAAAATATCTCAACACAAAATAATTTTTTCTCCAAAATTTCATTTTACAGGAAATTTGAAATGTTTTTGTTTGGTTCCCATTCAAGCAAACCCAAATGCTTCTACAATTAACACATATGGTTATCACGGGAAACATGTAAAAGGGAAACCCCATATTTCAAGTTAGTTTACAGACAACATTCTTATTTTTATTGTGTACAAGATTAAAACTAGAGCAGCAAGATGGGAAACAGAGTACTCAATGTTATATCAAAAATAGTAAGAAACATATCTGTTTTATCAAGTTCAGTTAGAGTTCTCTATCCTTTGCTACATCTGCATTGTATTGTCAGTGCAATTAATAGATTCAGGAAAAACTTTTTGCCCCCTTTTCCCCAAGTACAGCAGGGTTGGGTTGCAACACCCTGTTAGCGCAAGGTAACCTGAAGGCTGGCCAGTCCCAGAAGAAGCATTCCACTGCTGGGAACAGAGTCCTCCTGAGCACATGGCTCCCATACAGGCCCTCTATGCTACTGGTCCTTTTGCTGACATGTGGCCTAGCAATCCCTGGCTGTGTAATAGCTTCTTGAAGCCACTGATAGCTTCTGTAAATTACAGCTGTCATACTCTGTGTGCAACTAGTCTTGGACTGGTGAAGAATATATATAAAATATATAAAGTGCCTTTAAACCACCACCTTTTGAACTTCACTATCTGTTTCCCATTAGTATTGTAAAACCAGGGGCTATTGTTTTCCGTAGTCTTAATCCAGGAAATGAATTGATTTATAAACCATTTGGGATGACAGAATATTAGCATTTCCTAAACATGAAATATAGCACTTGGGTGCGTGCATGCATTTGACCAGAGGTAAGGTACATATTTTGACACTGCACTGTGAACATGAAATTGGTTCATTGTATTCTGATTTTAGACATTAACAAAAAACAGACAAACCCTAAGGTAAAAGAAAAAAAAAGTTTCACTGCTGAACAGCTAAAATGCAAGCAACAAAATATCTGAACTTTTGGTAGAAAGGTGCATATTTTTTACACAACTTCACATGAATACTACACCTTCTATGCCAACACCTATTTATTCAACTGAGTCAAGGCACAGTAAAAACAGCCAACAGCTCTATAATAAATAAAAATTAATAAAAAAACAAAAACCAGAATGGTGTATATTGTTCCGGGGCGATAATGTAATATTACTTGCCTAACATCTTTTTCTAGACTTACCTGTTGCTTCAGCTTCAGGCAAGTTTGTTTTTTCCCAGACACTCCCTTCCCACTCTTTGCCTGAGCTAAGCACAAGAATACAAGCAGCTCCTAGATCCTGCATGACTGGTAGTTTCAACCCTAATTCTGAGTAGCTGTTAGCATGAACTATCTTTAATGGAACACTTAAATAAATCCCCAAAGCAGTAGTACTCGGCTGCTGGTATTTCTTTGTAAATCTCTTGCTCTCTCCTTACTTGACAGTAACAGTTGCCCAGTTTGTAAGACTTTTTATATTATGCTACACTTCAAAATTTTAAAACAAAATGGACTGAATTATTTTTTACATACAGAAGAATAAGAAAGAAAAACAAAATATTTTGAAGGATCACTATTGTAAACCTTACCAGTTTTAAAAGAAAAAATTACCGTATAACATGAAAAGTTAAAAGCAAATACAAGGAAATGTCTAGATACAAAAACTCACTCACCTTTTCAGGTCCCTAAGGTTATACTTTTGCAGCAAAACTTCTCATTGGTAATAGTTACATCTCACTACTGTAAAGCAAATGACAAGCTCAGAATATAACCACCACCCCTAAACCACATGCTCACAATAACTCAGAGCCCAACCCACAAAATAAAAAGATTGTGATGCTGCTTATTATAATTACTCAAGTAACAGGATCCTTCAGGAAGATAAGAGGACACAGGTCTTAATACTCTGTGTTTCCTTTGATTTATACAGTACACGCTTAATTCCACTGCACATGATTTACATGCAAAATCAGAATCTGAAGACCAGAAAGGTGGTTTGTACACGGGACAGAGGCAGTTACTTCAGAGATTCCAGTTTTAAAACAGGTGAAGAACAATAGTCTTTAAAAGAACTGTTACACCTTGGGGACAATTCTCTTTGTGTGTGTGTAGACAAAATGAGGGCCCTAAATTGAAGGGGTGGGTTTTTAAAAACACTGCTTCAATTTAGGGCCTTTTAAACCCTGCCGTGTCATGCCCACCCCCCAAGTTACCTGCCTCTCTGGCAGTGGGGAGGGAAGGGTGAGCTGCCAACAGGTGGAGCGGTCCCTGGGCTGTGGGTGGGGTTGGTGCTTCCCTCCGCAGCAGCAACAGCCCCCCCCCCCAAGTGGCACCTGCCCACAGGCACTCGGCTTGGGCAGTCCTGGGGGGCACTGCTTCCCTCTGTGGCTGCACCGGTCCCCGCACGGCTCAGGCAGGCAGGCTCCAGGGGCAGGGGGGAGATCTTGGACGGAGCCTGCCTTTCCAGGCTGCCTACACAGGCTTCCTGCAGAGCCCCCGAGCTGTACAGAGCCTCACTCCGCAGCTGTAGGACAGCAAACTAAAATGCCTCAGAGGAGTTTTAGTTTGCTGCGCCCCAAGTCATTTAAGGCGCATTACCCCACCCAGTTTGCTACAGCGTCTGGAATTACTGCACAATACAGTGCTGATGCGTGCAAACACCAACACCATCAAAGCAACGTAAAAGCATTTAACCCACTTTAAAGTATTGTGCGCATGTGCCCCTCATTTCATCTACACACGGCCTTTGAGATCAACTTCAGTTCACACTTTGCTGCGCTCCATACAATGTTTTAATTCTTCTATTTATTAAATAAAAGCTTCATAATCTTAACTGTTAAGAACCTGAACCAAATTTTAACTTGCCTCATGGCCTTGATTTAGCTGTCCGAGTAGCGTAACCATGTGTAGGTGAATGGGGCACCCTGATCTTCCCTGTGGCAGCTGGCAGTGGATGCATGGGGGAAGGAGAAGCAGCTGGGGAAGCAAACACCACATCTTTTTTTTGCTGCTTAAAATTGACGTTTAAATGGTTGGCAGCAGATATATGGGGGGGTGGATTTTAAATATCCCCCACATGCAGCAAATCTTCAGCTGTTGCTCCTTCACTGTGTGCAGTGATCCACACCCCACCCCCAGGGTTCAGTAGTAGCCAGTTATGCCTCCATGGAAGCAAGTCAGAGAGGGACACTACCCAAACTCTCTTGTTCCAGGGACATGTTTTTCAATCTTATGCCTAATAATCAACTGTCAGATTTGTTAGTTATCCAAAGAGGTGGTTCTCCTGAAAAAATTCTGGTGTTAGAATCCAGGCTTTGCTCTCTGATACTGGGTGGCTTTGGAGTATTATGTGCCTTATCCTTTCTCCATTATGTATTGCAAATAGTAATACCAAGCTCACAGGGAGGTCAAAGATTTTGAAATATGATTTGATTCATGACAAGTAACATATTGCTGTCATCATTTTATTACTCCATGGTACAAAGAAACATCTTTTTTTTTTTTAAAGAAATTTTTCATGTTCCAAGCCAAATCAAGTCCAAATCTGTGAGTCAGACCAGAACCATAAATGGCCCTACAACCACCAGACACCTTCCATCCCTCCCTCCCTGCCCCCCCAAGGCTTCAAATATTTCCAAAGTCTTCCAAAGTCTTTTTGCATGCAGCTCCAAGCCTGGAGGGGGTTCAGATGCCTCCAGGTTTTGCCTGCCCTCAGCCATATGGCCACAGGAACAAGCTAGGGAGGAAAATCCTATTTCCATAAAGTGGGCTTTAAGCCCCAACACCTTGGTGGGTACTAAACCACACCAGAAGAACAGTTATCCCCAGGAACACTTAAGGAAAACTACCTTCATAGACCCAGGTACAGGGCGTTTCCCCTGGCTTGGTCAAACCCTGAAAAGTCTGCATGCTTTTCTTTGAGAGCTTGCAGATTTCTGAGCCTTTAAGAGTTCTTGTTTCCCCACATACCCTGCACTTGCAATTAATCACCATGCAAGCTCATGATTGCTGCTTCCTCCCCTTGACATGGTCTGGCAGTTCTGGTGTTCATTTGCATATCCTGGCCTTTTAAAACTTTATATACTTTCCTAATTAAGTGTAGTCTCTAGCCCTAAATAACTTTCCACAGCTGCTGGGTATAGATGCATTTCTGATGATGGCTGCAATGGCTTAAGTAATATTAACTTATATAGTACCCTCCAGGCCTCTCCTTCCAAAAATACTGGGTTGCTATACATCAATACAAATAGATGCAGTTTCATTTATATTAAAAATACTCTTCAAATACTAGCATATTGGAAGTGAATGAATGGGAGAAATTTAAAAGGGTTATGAAGTACAAGATAACAGAGAGAAACCCATTATTTTTAAACAACTTTTTGTGAAAAATGGGGTACAGGTGAAGGGGAAGATATTTTTAAATAGCAAGTTTTCTGCTGGAGGACCAACACAGAAAAAAAAAAGGGCGATTGCTTTCTGGTGAAGTGGTGGAAAGTAAGGAGATGTCAAATGAAGTTGGACAACTTACTTAGCAAATTTAAAGAACCAATAGTGTCTCTAGTCAATGCACTGAGTGCCTGTGTGAAGAACACACAGGCCCAGATCCTCAGCCTGACCACAGGATCACTATCTTGCTGAATTAACAACCTGTGTGCTGCAAGGAAGACTTTGTGCTGGGAAGGAGACAGGCACATGTAAGCCATGGTGTTGGCTGTAATCTTATTACCCCCAGGGATTCTCTAACCTTTATTGCTGTTCCCCTAGCACAGCCTATCTAGTGGGTAGGGAGGAGGACCTAGAAGAACCAGGATTGTGATCACTCCACATCTCCCTTTCTTAACAATAAAGAATCCAAGATTAGATGTCAACAAACTATAAATGATTAATAATAAACTATAACCTTTAAAACTACTTACAGGGCTATACTAGCCAAATAAAATATACACCTAAATGGCTGTTTAATATACATCATTTATATAAACTATAAATGGCTGTTTAAAGGTCAAGTTTCTATGGTGGTCTGCTCAGTCTCCCAGGCCTTTTTCTCCTGGGAGCTCCTGTCTCTCACTGAGCCAGGAGGAGGAGGTTCATTTCCATGCTCTGCCTCAGTCCCTTTTGGCGGTTGATCCTTTTCATGTTGAGGTGGAAGCAGTAAAGCTTCTAGTTTCTCTTCAACTGGAGAAAAATATATGAGTTGGTTATATGTGATAACATGTCGTGACATCTGCGTAGCCCTTTTCAAAATCCTAGATCCACCCATGGGAGGAAAATATTGAAGATAAACCCTGTTTCTCAGGAGAAAATGCTCTGGAGTTTCCATTAAGTAGGATCTAGTGGGGTTTTTCCATATTTTGAATAGTTCCAAACATTTAGGACTCTGTGTCCTAGCAGCAGCTCTGGTAGTGGTTTTGGTCTGTGTCAAATACTGAAGTTTCTTTGCTGCTGAAGTCTTAGTTTAGTATCTTGTTTCTTAAAGTCCTGTAGGGCGAGCAATCTAGGGCTAAGCTACATTGGTCCCATAGATAATGGCTTCCTAAGGTGTTATCCCATGAGCAGTTCAGCTGGAGAAAGTCCTGATGCTAGCGGTGTACATTGATAATTCAGACGTGTCAGATACAGATCTCTGAATTTACATAGAAGCTGTTTCATAATCTGTACTGAAAAATCAAAGTTCTCTGAAAATTGTAGGAGTAAGTCGGAGGTAAACTGAGGTCCACTGTCTGATATGAGGACCTCATGAACATTGTCGGATTTGGCTGTTTTGCAGGACAGATTTGTTTTGGATCACTGTCCTATTTTGCTCTGATGAATCTCCTCCGAATCTGTTTTGAATGGGCTGCAAGGAAAGTTTCGCACAGCCCTACCCAGCCAGGTGGGGCATGGGGCCGAGGGCTTGGGGGTCCAGCAGGGAGCAGGACAGGGCCATGGGTGGCTCATCCAGGGGAGGGGGAGGGCCACGGCCCTCCATGCAGGTGAGGAGACCCCCACACAGATCCCTGATCCCAGTTGCACTGGGTCACACGGCGGGGAAGCAGCGCAGAATGGCAAGCAAGCCTGCTGGTCCCTGCCATGTGACCGGCTCTGCAAGGAGCAGAGATCAATGCTGGGGTCTCCTCACTGCTGCTGCCCACCCTGTGCTGCCCTGGCTACATGGGGTGGGCAGGGGCAGTGAGGAGACCCTGGAGTGTATCTCTGCTTCCTGCAGAGCCAGGTTGTGTGGCAGGGATTCCCCAGCCCCTGGTTCAATTCCCCACCTCTGATCATTCCCCTAGTTCTTGGGCGGGGGCGGGGTGCAGGACCCCGGATCTGTGTGCTGGGTTTCAACAGGCTGCAGCTGCAGGCTGGGGCCAGTGGCAGCAACAGTCTTCCCAGCGCTCAGTGTGGCTATGCCAAGCGGCTGCCACTGGCCCCAGCCTGCGGCAGCAGCCTACTGAAACCTTGTGTGCAGACTGGGGGCCCACACCCCCTGGGAAGAGCTGTAAAAACGATCAGAGAGCTGGGGGAACCGATCAGATAGCTGGGGCATCAAACCAGGATCTAGATGTCAATATCAGAGCAGTTCTTCCCCCAATTATTTCCCCTTCCCCTGCTTAGTTTTTGTTTCCCTGCAATCCTGGCTCCAAAACTCTGAAATTCTCTGAAAAATTTCTGAAATGTTTTGGAGCCTTCCAATTAGTTTCAGGTTCAGTGTCTTGAGCGCCAAAATGACCCAAAACACATCACAAAATTTTGCACAGCCTTTTGCACAAAACTTTGGCTGGGATGATCTAGTTGGGGATGGTCCTGCTTAGAGCAGGGGGTTGGACTAGATGACCTCCTGAGGTCCCTTCCAACCTGAATTTTCTATGATTCTATGTTATTGCCCAACATTCTGTACTTATGGCTGGACACTGATGCTAACGGTGGCTTGGTATTTTGCCACTGCTGCCAAACCTTTCACTGCTTTCACTATCAAAGTTTCTTGATTGTTTTTAAGTATTTGTTTCCTCTATTGTTATATTGTATCCCAGATGTGAGGGTCCCTTTCCCTCTGAAGAAGTTGTAGGTGCAATATTAGCCTGTACGTCATACTGCTGTTACTTCATTGTTTCTTGCATCTTAACTTTTGTTATGGCTTTTGCCAATATGAGTTATGCTGATAAACTGTCCTCTCTGATGCTTACAGCAATCCCCTCTCTTAGGAGTTCTTTCAAAACTCTGGGATTGCAGTGCTCAGTAAGAGCATGAACTGCAGTAATAAACAATTCAGCTGTTTCCCCTCATAGCTCATATTAAAAATGTGGCCCTTTCATAAATAACATTTCTTTTCCCTATGAAGCGGGCCTCAAAAGCCTCTCTCGATTTTTTATTCTCTTTCTTTTCTTCCTCAGTGCGGGGGAGGACACTGGATATCATCTGCAGCCTCTCTCATGGCAAAAATGAGGGCATCTACCTAGTATTCCTGTGTTTTTTCTGCTAAACCCGAAACCATCCACAACTGCTCAAACCTTCTGATCCAGCAAGAACAGATGCCTGTATTCTCACAGTTATATTTCTCTAGCAGAGCCATTTGTCTTATGGGCTCCACAGCTACACTGGGCTTTCAGCCTGTCTCCTGCTAGCTACAATGCACACAGTGTCTTCCTGATGCTGTCTGTAGTCTAGCAGTTTGGGGATTTCTCTCTCTCTTTTTCATATTTTTCCTAGAGAGAAGGATCAGGCCCACTACCAACAAGACGACCGACATGCTGCTATGGTGTGGGCTGTCATCTCACTCCCCCCACCTCCAGAGTATCTCCAACCAAGTAGAGCCTAGTGGTTGGGGAGGACCAGAACTGTGGATTAGTGCAAGTTAGAGCACTCACAAATCTCAAGGAATTAGAATTATGCCATTTTGAACTAACACATACAAAATTGTGAGAAGTGCAGTGAACTAAATACCCTTGAATTTGTTCCAATGATTACTTAGTCAAAACAGACATTTGACTTTGTGAACTTGAACACATGCTCAGCTTGTTAATTTGAAAACAGAGATTGCACATTGCAATAAAAAACACACTTTGAAAAAAACGCTCCCCTCTCAAAAAACACTGTAAATACAAAACTATGCTAATTACACAAACTGCTATAGCTGTTTTGGGGTGTGTTTGTTCTTTTAAAGGACAACATTAAGATAGGGGTTTCATTCAGTAACTCTTCCAGAGATAATAGTTAATACTGACACTAATTGAATGTCCTGACTCAGGTTTGTGTAACATTTTCCCCAAGTATAAAAGCCGATGCAGAAATAACAGCATGTGTCAAAGTAAATAAATTTCTGCAGTTCTTGTCTCAAAGATGATTCATCAATTTTAGAAAACTCTTTTCCTCAACTAATTTTTACATATGACATGAACATTTAAAATATCTTGGATTTTTCACCGTCAGCTGAACCAATTTGTTTTCTTTGAATATGAGATATGTTATCTATATAATTTTGGCAAGAGATAACAAGTACAGAAAAAACTTAACTTATGACTGACCTTGCAACCCTTCACACCAATTATGCTTTAATTATGTATGAGTTTATTGTACAGAGCAACAATGCTACCAGAATTGTGTAGCTCAGCCTTTACCTGGCTACCATAGGAAAGGTTTTCACTTCAAGGAGGTTTCCAATTATAAAACTAATTATACATTGGAGGTTTCCAATTATAAAACTACCACCTTATTTCCTTGATGATTTTAAGTAATAAACAAGGAGAAAAGACATGTATTGGATTTAACTAAATGAGATAAAGCACTACAAATATGGTTATAACTTTATTAGGGAACACATGACTGCAGGGAAAGGCCCTGCATGCACAGGAAGATGAGACTAGACAATTATTTAATAGGTTTTTTTCTAGTTCTAAATTGGGAAGTGCTAAAAGCTACCTGGCAAAAGTCATGTCAGGCCTCAACACAGAAGGTACCTTAGCTGTAGATTCTGACATTTTTGGCCAATCAAACAGCACAAGGGGCTCCATTTGTACCACTAGTTCTGGCATTTGAAGCATCAACATTTATTGGCATTTTAGGGTGACAGCTCTTCCCTTAATTGGGCAGGACAGTCCCTAAATGTAAACATCAAGTCCTGGTCCTGGGCTGAATGATTCCAGGACAGCATTTGTCCCAGATTCCCCTCAAACAGTTCAAATTTACCACCTAACAAGAGTCAAGCCAAAACAACTACAGTGCAGTGCACAGCCCCACCCCTACCACATCATACACAATGCTTACACAGCCCCAGAATGACTGACACATGGTGTAGCCAATCTAAGACAATTTAATTATAATCTTGGAAAATTACAGTTAGAAGGGACCTCAGGAGGTCATCTAGTTTAACCCCTTGCTCAAAGCAGGACCATCCACAACTAGACCATGCTGCACAAGGCTTTGTCTAGCTGGGTTGTAAAAACCTCCAAGGATGGAGATTCCACCACCTCCAGTGCTTTGCTACCCTAGTGAGAAAATTCTTCCTAATATCTAGCACAGTACTCCAGAAATGGCCTCACCAGTGCTGAATAGAGGGGAAGAACCACTTCCTACTCATCAGGGTGTCTTGTTCCTGTACTCTCAGTAAGGTTTCTTTAAAGCACAGCCACTTCTCCTGGAGTTCCCCCCCCCCCACTGGCTTCCCAGGGGATCCTGCCCACGAGTTCCCCAAGTAAGTTGAAATCTGCTTTTCTGAAGTCCAGGGTCCTTACTCCTTCCTTTCCTCATGATCCTGAACTCAATCATCTCATGGTTGTTGCAGCTCAAGT
Organism: Crocodylus siamensis; assembly: GCF_052110815.1. Classification (NCBI taxonomy): domain Eukaryota; kingdom Metazoa; phylum Chordata; order Crocodylia; family Crocodylidae; genus Crocodylus; species Crocodylus siamensis. Next base: position 195,067,595 of record NC_143396.1, read on the forward strand.
TGCCATCTATTAGTACAGGGGTTGTCAACCAGTGGTACATGTACCATGTGGGATACTTAGAAAGGCTGTAGGGAGTGCGTGCGAGTGGGCTTGGCGGTGGTGTCTCCCCAGGCATGTTCCCACCCTAAGCCTTTTACCCAGGGGAGGGGTGCACTAGGCATCACCAGCCCCACATGGCACATTGTGGTGCCTCCCCCACGTCCACTCCAGCTCACTTTTCTGATCGACTGGTAGGCCACTGTCCTCAGCCAATAGCCGATGGTGAGGAGGCGCAACAGCCACCCCTTCCTGCAGAGCTGTGAGGGTCTGAATGGTGGGGGGAGGGTGGAGTGCATTCTGTGCCTGCCTCCAGCGGCACACAATTAGCCAGATGTGGGGCCTATCAGCAGCCTGTGGAGCTGCACATGTGACCATCCATGGGAAAGCAGCACAGGGCATGGTGCATAGCCAAGGGAGGCAGCCACCACCCGCTCGTCCCTGCCCTTCCCAGTGCCACTGTAGGGAAGGGCAGGCTGCTGCTGCAGGCTGGGGCAGAGTCGGGCTCTTCCCAGTGGGGGGTGTTGGGCTCCTGGGGGGAGCTGGGGAGACTACAGAAAATTTTGGGATGGCTGCAGCCCCTCCCATAGCCCGGCTCCCAGCGCTGCCACTACCCACCCTGAGCACAGCCTGGCCTAGCCCCCCACCAGGAAGAGCCCAATGCTGCTCCATCCCCAGCCTGCAGTGGCAGCACACCCTGCCCCATTCACAGATCTGGGGCCACATGCCCCCCATGCCCTCCCAAGGGTGAACGTAGTGGCAGAAGCTGCCCCCCCCTTGACTCAGTCATGTGCCCCACGCTGGCTGTGCAGCACCTGCCCCAGCCCCACTCCCTCCCTCACCATGGGGACCTATGGGAGGGGCTGCAGCCACTACAGAAATCATCATAGCCCCCCCCAACCCCCTTTTCAGCATTGCCCCTACCTACCCTGAGTGCAGTGCGGCCCAAAACCCCCTCTCCGGGAACAGCCCTGCACTGCCCCAGTGCCAGCCTGCAGCAGCAGCCCACCCCGCTCTGAGTGCAGATCTGAGGGCACCCCCCCCATGCCCTCCCAGGGTGCATGCAGCAGCAGAACCTGCCCCCCACGCCACCTAGACCAGCCACTTGTGGCTCTGCCCTGCACCCCGCCTCACCTGTGCAGCACCTGCCCTAGCTCCTCTCCCTCCCCCACCATGGGGGCCTTGATCTGTGCCACCCCTTAAAAACAAGAAAAAATATAAAGGGATACATGAGCTGAAACTTGAGACAGAAGGGGTACATGTGTTGAAAAAGGTTGAAATCCCCTGTACTAGTACATTCCCCACCAATTCTTCTCTGTTTGTGAGCAGCAGGTCAAGAAGAGTATGGCCCCTAGTTGGCTACTCCAGCACTTGCACCAGGAAGTTGTCCCCAACACTCTCCAGAAACTTCACAGATTGCCTGCACACTGCTGTATTGCCCTCCCAGCAGATGTCAGGACGACAACTAGGGCCTTCAATCAAATTCTGTTAGCTGTTTGAAGAAAGTCTCATCCACCACTTCCACCCGGTCTGGCGGTCTATAGCAGAACCCCATCATGACATCATCCGTTTCTCTCTCCTCTGACCCTAACCCAGATATTTGACAGGCCTATCTACCATCTCATACTGGATCTTCTACACAGAGTGCAACTTTTCCTCCTGTTTTCCCCTGTCTGTCTTTCCTGAACAGTTTGTACCCATCCATGACAGTGCTCCAGTCATACGAGCTATCCCACCAAGTCTCTGTTATTCCAATCACATCATAGTTCCATGATTGTACAAGGACATCAGATTCTTCCTGCTGATTTCTGAGTCTCTGTGCATTTGTGTACAGGCATCTGAGGTAATTAGTTGATTGCCCCGATTTCTCAGGAAGAATGAGTGCACCTCCCCTGCTGCCCCCTTCTGCTTGCTCTTCCTCCAGGTCACTTCCCTCATGGCTTTGGTCTCCATCCCTTGGCAAACCTAATTTAAAGCCCTCCTGACTAGGTTAGCAAGCTTGTCTGCAAAGATGCTCTTCCCTCTCCTCGTCAGGTGGATCCCATCTCCTTGCAGCGAGCCTTCTTAGAACATCATCTCATGGTCAAAAATGTCCAACCCCTGCTAGCAACACTACCTGCACAACCAGGCATTGGATTTGCAGGATGCACCTGCCCCTGTCCAGGCCCTTTCCCTCGACTGGAAGGATTGAAGAGAACACCACCTGTGCACCCATCCTCTTCACCCTTACACCCAGAGCCCTGTAGTCACTTTTAATCTGTTCAGGGTAGTATTGGTGCCCACATAGATAAGCAGTATGGGGTAGAAGTCAGAGGGCTGGATGAGTCTCAATAATTTCTCCATGACGTCTTGGATCCAGGCTCCAAGAAAGCAGCAGACTTCCTGAGGTAACAGGTCAAGTCAGCAGATGGCTCCCTCCATCCCCCATAGAAGAAAGTCTCTGACCACCACCACCACCCCTCAATTCTTCTTGGTGGTGATCATCTCTATCCTTCCCACCTTGCAAAGGCCTATCCTGTCCTACTCCACCAATGGAACATGTTGTCTACCCTCTGTTGCTAGGGCTCCATATCTGTTCTCCAGATGAATTGCTGCAGGTGGAGATGAAGATTTCTACTTGGTCTCCCAGGAAGGTGGCATGGCAGCATCTCCTCTCCCTTCTTTAGAGCTGCCTGTTGCAGTTCTTTCTCCATAGTCTCAGAGGTCTCCTCCAGCATCGAACAGATGAACTCTTCAAGATGGAGGATGCTTTGGACCTTCACCACCTCCTCCTGTAGCTCTCTTGCCTGTTCCCTGAGACATACCACCAGGAGGCACCACTCACACGGGAGGCACTCCCCCATCTGGCTGTCACTGGAAGGAGCACAAGCCACAGTCCCCAAAATGCCAAACCTGGACCTGGGTGGAAGCCTCAATGTGAGCAGTTCTGTCTGGACAGAAACTTCACAGGTGCAAGCAGAGGCATTGGTGGTGGCTCTGCACTGCAATGTCTTCCAGCCATTTCCCTGGGTCTCTTAATCTGCCTCTTTTTTTTTTACTGCCCTTCTTCCAAGCATACCTTCCCTAGAGAACTCTGGTGTTCCTTGGCCCCAAAGGATTCTCTCCCAGCTTCCTCACACCAAGTTAAAAGGCACTACCCTTAAAGCAGTGGGGTGGGGAGAAAAGAGGGCAGCATATTGACCTGTGAATTGACAAAACGGCCTTCAAACTGCTTGCCCTGTTTGCTGCCCTTGTTCACTGGTTTGTCCCAGTATCATGAAATGCCAAGTGAAATGCAAACTCCTATAATCTGCAAGATCTGATAGGAAGTACACATTTAAATCAACATGAACACTGCTTGTTTTATTTATTTTTATGTTTGCCAGAAAAATGTACTTAACTACAAAACACACAAACTTTTTGAATAACAAATCTGATGGAACGGTCATAAACTCCTGCAAGACCATTTCAGGCTGGACATAAGGAAGAATTTCTTTACTGTCCAAGCCCCCAAGGTCTGGAACAGTCTGCCAGCAGAGGTGGTTCAAGCACCTACATTTAACACCTTCAGGAGTAAATTGGATGCTTATCTTGCTGGGATCCTATGACCCCAGCTGACTTCCTGCCCTTTGGGCAGGGGGCTGGACTCGATGATCTCCCGAGGTCCCTTCCAGCCCTAATGTCTATGAAATCTATCTATGAAAACACATTGGTAAGATGCTATTTAATTTTGAACTACCGTTCTTAAATATAGAATGCAATGTCATATACAATAACCCCCAATTTTTTTTTTAATGGTATGTGTCCCGTTTCTGTATCTTGCAAAGTTTGTCACCCTGATATTTGTTATATTAAGAGCCAAGATATATGTATTATCTGTGGTAAAAAAAAAATTCAAAAAGCAGTATCACCTTATTTATACCAAAAGTATAAAAATAATATTTCACAGTTTTACTTAGCAGAGAACAATAGTGTCATGATCTGAATGCACTTTTAAAAGCAGCTTTCTCCACAGTCAAGCAAGGCCATTCACTTAGTGTTCCCAAGTTGCTTGCAAAACACAAGAATCCTCAGGCTTGTTATTTATACAATCTTCATATATATAAAATTTAAACAATGTAGCAAAAGGTGGCTCATCACCCTACTCCATACAATGTAAAGAAGACAAAACAGTTTGTAGTTTAGGAACTAGGGAAAATATAATTTCCCATAGAATATAAAAAAGCAGCTTTAGGAGTACTAATCCAGTGCTTGGGCAACCCATGGCCAACAGCCCCAAACTGGCCCATAGAGCTGGGATTTTGTTAGCACTGGTGGCAATGGCCCCTCACTACACAGAACTTTCCCATTCTATGGTCCAGCTGGGAAAACCAGAGGCAACAAGGGCAGCTGGGTCCCAGGTCCGGCCTTCCTCACACTCGAGCTGGGCCATTCTAGCCTACTACCTCAGGCATTGCTGACCAATACTCTAATCCACTGAGCAAATATTTTCTATCCCAAAGAAGAGGTCAACATGTAAAAAACCCTATAAAATTACAACTATATAAATCATTGTAACACATTATCTCTTATTATATGCACATCTTCCTCAAGAATTATTTTATGTGCAACAGTTAAAAAAGAAAAAAAAGTGAACACTTAAAACAAAGCAAAACAACCCCCCCCCCCATGATATATACTAACCTGTTCATAATATGACACATGGAACATGCACAAAAATTATATGCATATAGCAGAGATATGCTATGGTAAATGTGCTAATGAAATACAGTATAAGAATTGCTGATATGAAGCTTTCTATGTCTAGAATTAAAACATCCATCTAATATAACTGCACCCAAGAGGTGATTAAGCAGACTGGGAGTGTTAAGCCCGCTTTAAATTAGATGAAGACTAGCAAAGGAACTGGCTCCAGTAGACATTGGATACAGTCAGGACTGTCTGAGATTCCTTTGTTTTGCAGAAAAAAACACCACAAAAGGAAGGTTAACACTAAGAGCCAAGCACTCTATTTCTACTTTAATACAATCCTGGCAAGTGATTTTTAGCCAGAGGGATTTTCAGGTAAAAGGGACAGGAAGGCTCAGGCAGCAGAGGGGAAGAATCCCAAACAGACAGTGTCTAATGGAGCTACTTCTTGGACCAATTTTCACTACAAGGTGCATGCTGCAATTCAAATTTGTTAACTTGGATGGCAATCCTACGGAGAACAAGACAATTATGATTTTCACAAGAATTAGCAGCTCAAAGCTAAATCTGGTTTATAATATAATTTAAGAAAAGTACTAACATGATATTTCGATATGTAAAATTGACTGTGATGCTAACGTATTATTCATAATTTTTCACCTTAAATTGCTTGATGCAACCATTTGTGGTATCTGAATATGACCAATAGGTTGGTTTAAAGACTATTTACCCTGTTCTGGGAATATGCTCATAATTCATGTTGTAAACTGATCCAGACAATATTAAGTGTTTTTGTCAAAATTATTTTGTGCAACTATTATGAAGAACATGTTGTGGGTATTGAAGAGTGGAACCTTCACATACACAAGTACACTACCAGAACTAGCAATATTTTACACAAGTAAGTCCTGGCTTTGAATAAAAACAAATTCAATCAGGAATAATAAAGGAGGCAACCTATTAACTGTAGACAGGGCATTTTGATTTTACATTTACGCAGACTCAGGGGTGATCTGATGGCCACCTATAAGTTTATCAGGGGTGACCACCAGTGTCTGGGGGAACATTTGTTCACCAGAGCGCCCCAAGGGATGATGAGGTCGAACGGTCATAAACTATAAGACCATTTCAGGCTGGACATAAGGAAAAATTTCTTTACTGTCTGAGCCCCCAAGGTCTGGAACAGCCTGCCATCGGAGGTGGTTAAAGCACCTACATTTAACACCTTCAAGAGTAAATTGGATATTTATCTTGCTGGGATGCCATGACCCCAGCTGACTTCCTGCCCTTTGGGCGGGGGGCTGGACTCAATGATCTTCCGAGGTCCCTTCTAGCCCTAATGTCTATGAAATCTATTAAATCTATGATGAAAATGGGTGTGGAGTTATGATCCCTTTCTCCAAGGAAAATTTCTTTTATCAGCTGTGCCAACGCACAGTATCCAAGTTGTAACATGGGTACACTGCACATACAAGAAAGCAAGCTAGGGGTCTTTATTAAACGTAAACGTACCTGAAAACAAGGTGAACTAGTCTCTTCTTACAGCTGATAATAAAACGGAGGATTTGAATTCAACTTTTCAATTATTGTTTAATGAATTATTACTTCACCATTTCTAATGCTCCTAAATTTGAAACAAAATCTCCTAGGTCTTCAAATCCAGTCTATAAGTATTCATGATCTGAAGGCTAGACTTCAACCTCCCTTAATAAGTCATATTAACTGATTCACTTTAAAATCAGAAGAAATGCAAAAGCTTAAACAATATAAAAGGTACCTTTAAGCAAATCTAAGAGTCTGTGTAACATGGCTGCATCCACTGAAATTAAATCCATTTCTAAATCAGCTTATTTACATTGACACTAGTTTTGTGTTTAAACAAGGCCTGTCAAAAATGTACCTATTAGATTATCCCCGTATCTGAGGCCTTAAGGATACTGTTATGAAAGACAAATGAAAGTGGAAAGATTAATGAAATCTCATTTATTACTTCTTTTTTTTCCACATATTTTCAGATCTCTTTTCTAGTTATAAAATGTTTATATTCAATATCCAAAAAAAATTGCATTTCTTATTTAAAATGATAATACCACCAGATGAAGCACCTTTGTACTCATAGCATTAGTTTACTTCCTGCATAATCCCACTGACAGAATCTGTCCCACAGGAAGGAGCATAAGAAAGTAGAGCTGGAAGGGACCTCATGAGGTCATCTAATTTAGCATCCTACTCAAGGCAGAATCATTCTTGACTAAACCATGCCTCTCTAAGTAGCCTGTTCCAATGCTTGATCACCCTTATACATTCCTCCTATTTTCCAATTTATATTTCCTTTCCTGTACCTTGAGGGCATTGCTTCTCATCCTGCCCCCTATGACCACAGAGAAAGTTCCATGTCAATCTGCCCTGTAATTAGCATTCAGGTATTTGAAATCTCCCTTTAGTTGAGACTACATAGACCTAGCTCTATTAGCCTTGCTTCCCAAGATCATTATCATTTTTGTTGCTCTGTGGTAGACTCAGTCCACATCCTTCTTGAAGCATGGGGCCCAAAAGCTGGACACACAGGGCATGTCTACACATTGCCATACAGCAATATTGTTATGGTGCAATGCTTTAGTACTTCTGTTTGGAAGTACTAAAGCACAGCGCTGTATGGGCGCTTACTGCACCTTGCACATGACACAAGTTTAGATATCACCCACTATGTTGCTGTAGCAGCGTGCTGTACCAGGAGAGTGCACCACTACAGTGACATAGCTGGCAATTATGTGTACACCCATGTGATTGCTACATTGCCATAGTGCATCATAGGGCAGGGGTGGGCAATTATTTTGGGCAGAGGGCCACCTACTGAGTTTCGGAAAGCCATCGAGGGCCACATAACAAGCAGCTCAGGGCAGCTTAATATTAAATTTTTTAGGGGCCCTGTGGGCCAGTTAGACATGGCCCGCCAGCCCATTCTAGCCCCTGGGCCACATTTTGCCCACCCCTGCTGTAAGGTGATGTGTAGACATGCCCATAGTGTTCAGAGTGAACAGAGTGGAAGAATCACTTCCCTGGATTTGCACATGACACTCTTGTTAATACAACCCAGTATGCCGTTGCCTTTTTTCATTTCTCTTTTTGCAGTGACTACACTGTTAGCTCATGTTCAGCTTAGGGTCTACTGTACCCCCAGGTACTTCTCCGAAGTACTGCAGCCTAGCCAAATCATACCCAGTCTGTATTTGGGCATGCAATTATTCCTTCCCAAGTGCAAGACTTTATTCTTGTACTTGTTGAATCTCATCTGATTGACTGTAGACCATTTTTACAGTCTATCCAGGTCATTCTGGATCCTAGCCCTAAAGCAGGAAATACTAAAACACTAGTAAAAAGATTTTTACAAGTGTTCAATTAAACTATTAATTCAATTACTTTAGTTTAGGACCTGGCTACCTGCCAGGTCCAAAACACATTGTAATGACATACAGTAAGCCTAGCTGAAGGATTAGTGTCCCCCTCTTTGAATTGAACCTCTCTCTCTGGGTTATCATATCCTTTATGATTTTAGAATTAGTAGATCTCTCACATCCATTTGTTTCATAGATCAGATAAAGATCAACTCCCTTGCTGCTCTGCCCCCAATTAAGTTGCTCAGCTCTGAATGAACTAGGCACTGAAGTAGTTAAATAGACTGAAAAAGAATCTTTCTGTACATACATGAGAGGTTACTGGCAAATGCTGGATTAGCTCTTTAAAACAAAAAACAAAAAACTGTAGTTCCAGCCTCAGCAGCAAGAAGTAGGAAATCATCCCCTGCACCGCCAACTACAAGCATAGGTGGATGCTTGAATTACAGGGCTACCAGATATGTGTTCAAGTTATTGTAGGCAGCAAAGGCTTTGAATCTAGAATGCTTCCTACCTTCCCAGGCAACTTCTGTAACAGCTGATGCCACAAAGGAAGAGAGTTCCACCTCCTCCAGGCATGTTTTGGGAGAACATCACGCCAGGATTGAGTTTGTAGCTTTAAGTCCCTTGTTGAAGGAAGCACCTCCCTGAAGCCCAGTGTTAAGTATCCAGTATTAGGGCCTTGGCTAAACTCAGTTCCACAGCATTTCTTATTGGCTGGCCTATACATCTCCCTATTCAATTGCAGCTGTGTTGGATTTCATTCCTAAGCACCAAACTTTCTGCAGGCATTTTACAGGGAGCCTAAGTGCCTAGATTTGAAGTTACAAATGCCATTTGGCACCTAAAGGTATTGCAGTGCTGAAGCCCTTGTGTGGATTTAGGCCTAAGATAATAAAACAGGAAAAAAATGGAGCACATAAGCAAAGTGGTCAAGGTGTTAATTAGTGTGTGTTGAAGAGTCATTATTTGGGGACAAGAGTAGTAGTACTTATAAAAAGACAGTCCTGTTTTGCCCTCTAACCAGCTGTTATTGAGCAGTTACCTTTTCTGTAGGTACCCTACGTTTGACTGAGGAGAGGATGACAACTCCATATCAGCTGAGGAAAAGCTTCCACCCACAAAAGTACATAGCACAACAATGGCTGAAGAAGGGATGGACTATGGGGATAAGTACAGGCATTAAAAAAGCTCCAGGCTGAATAGATTTAATCTTTGAAGGTTAGTTTAAACTGTGTAGACTGAACCAAGAAGCAAGTGAACAGACATTCACTTTTGAAACTGGAAAGACAGTCAGACACCTCCAGTGGCTCATACCAGTAGCTGGGGGGGGGGGGAGGGGGGGGGAATAGAGCATGCATCCCAGCCTCCCAGCCATTGCCAAAAGGTACTGGAATGCAGCCAAGCAGGGCTCATCCTTGACTGGCTGCCAACACATGCCCCATCAAAGCCTTGCACTCCCCCCACCCCCAGGGGCAAAGAGGCCCACTAGCCCAAGGCTGGCGGGGCACCCCAGCCTCAGAGGGTATTCCCCACCCCTGGCAAGGTCCCCTCCTGCCCTGGTGCAGGGAAGAAATTCCCCCCTGCTTGTTACCAGACTTTAATATTAGACTTTAGGGTGGAGGGAAAACACCCCCCTCCACCTACAGGGCTTCCAAGTGGGGGCTGTCCTGTGCATGGGGAAAAGGGGCAGTTTCAGGGAATGGGAAAGCCCAAAGCAGAGGCTTTACTCCCCATTCCTGCCTGGAGCCAGCAACAATTCCCCTAGTCACGCTCTCCAAATCCTTGCTCGGGTGGCAGGGGGGGAGGGGGAGGGGAGGAAGGTGACCCTCCCAGGCTTTTCCCTCACTCCCCACTGGACTAGAGAGTAGGGGACATGGCCAGGCCCTGGCCTTGGCCAGCAGAATGAGGCAGAAGAATGGGGTGGGGAGGGGCAGGACTGAGTTAGCTTGACAGGGTCTGGGACAGAAATTCCATGAACTGGTTTGACCTAAATCAAGTTTATCTTAAACCAGTTTCAGCCATTTTGAAAGCAGTTTAAGTGCACTGAACTTCTGTCGTGTTACAGATTTGAACCCGTTTCCAATCACTTAAACAAGTTTGTGTGTAACTTCTGTCCCTAGCCTGGGACACCCAGACATACCATCTGCCAAAATGATAAAGAGCTGTATTTCTTATTATGGACCCATGATGTTACCAAGTATAAATATTTAACTTTTACATGGCACTTTTAAGGATAGACTGAAGGAGGCTGGATAAGAAGTGGGACCATATAAAGCTCCATTTTAGAAAGGTAAGGTGATTTGTCCAAAGTCACAACAGGTACTAGGATCTAGTAACAGAAGTCCAAATCTCCTGACTCCCTCTTCTACATATTCTTCACTAAAATCACACACTTTCATACCTAGCAACTTTACCAGCTGGGTTCAGTTGATATGAAAAAGAAAGCTTTATAATGGGTGCATATCACATTGCTTGACATCATGAATAAAACAACTATTAATTTTTCATAGGGTAGCAAAGCTCAATTTAGCAACAGTCACAATGCTATTTCTTCCTTATCTTTACAAGACTGTAATATGATTAAGGAATAGTATTTATTTTCATTTTACCAAACAGCTCCCATTAGTGACAACGCACGCTTGAAAGACTATATTGTTTGGATTCATAGTGTGATGCACATAACAGCATATGAAAGTCTTTATGTTAATAAAGTCAAGTTATTTGACATGTTATTAAGTAAACATTTTAATTGGCTAAAGGTATCCTCTCTTTTGTGCAAACAGGAATCCATTATTTCCAGAAGTTCATGCTTCCAACCGATGAAGGAGCAGCTGTATTTTATACTGGAGACACATTTTATTCTCATTTAAACAGAATATTAACAACCTTAAATGTCTAGTTATACTATTTCTTAAAACTCAGTTACAACAAGGAACTTTCCTTTCACATTCACAAACACAAAATCTCAAGATTTCTTTTCAATACATTTGTTTTGCTAGTGTTTATGGACCCCAAACATTAAATGATATACAGCCCTCAAAAACCTTCAACCCGTTTGGACAATTTGGGTGTGAAAACTTGTGTTGTTCCTGAGTGGACAATTTCCAGCATTTTAGGACATAGGGAGCAGATGAAGTGAGAGAGTCAGGATCTACCAGAAGGGCATAGAGCATATGCATGAGTTCTCCACATTCTCTCAATAAGGTTCTCTGTTGGTCCCTTTCTCACTTCATGAACACATTGCTCAATGGGTTTAAGACCTGGTTAGCCTGTCGGTAACTCACAGAGGTGCATTCTACACTGTCTCATGCCAAGAGGGGCAACAAGCCAGCAATTTCTTTAGGCTTCCAGAATCCTATATTCTTCTCACTTTTCAAAATCATCCTGTATGTACACATAACCTTTTCTATACTGAGCTTCTTATGCACATATGGACTTCTTCCACCATTGTGGTAGCACTAGAGTAACTCTATGGGGAAATATGCTTGTATGGGCCAACCACCAGCATTATCATCATCATCATCAACAGTAACTAAAGCTGCTTTGAGAAAGGTCAGGCACTACTATAGTAGTAAAGACACTAGTTAATCATTCTATACTGGGACCCCTAGGGTTGCTAGCAGAACATAACACAAAACACAACCACAACACAACAGCTTTCTCTGAAGCTGTCAGTGGCTATGTCTACACAAGATTCTGACTGCCCAGTAGTTTGTTACTACTGCACAGTAGCATCACATGGCACAAAGCATGTGACATTACTGAGCAGTAGTAATGAGCTACTGTGCAGTCAGCATTACCTAAAAACTGTTCACTGATGCTACTGTACCTCAACTCAGGTTACTGCAGTCATTTAGTATTTGTGTATGTTAGTAACAACTGCATAGTCAGCATCTCACGTAGACGTGGCCAGTATGTCTTTATATTAGTGAGCTAATCATTTTTTCCAAAGAGAAAAAGCATTTGATATCATGTTTAACTGAGTCTCAAAGCAACCTCAATTAAACCAAACCAAAGCCAGACACTTTCTGTTAAAAGTAAATAGACTCCTGGCTTGAAAAACTGTGCTACAGTAACCTGGGTGCACTCAAGTACTGTGGTCCCCTCTCTAGATGGAAGGGATGGGTGGCAGGCAGGAGTGCTGCGAGAGGGATCTACAATATGTCAGCCAGATCCCTGTATTCCCTATAGTCAGGCCAGGACAAGAGATACTTAACTATATACAGATTTATTAATATATACAAAAAAATTAAGATAATTGCTATTAATAAACATCCTATTCTTATCCTATTTTCATAAACAAACTGAGTGGCTGTGACAGATGATTGCATGGTCAGGTGGGTGGCAAATTGGCTTAAGGGTCACACCCAGAGAGTGGTGGTGGATGGGTCAGTATCGGCCTGGTAGTTGTGGGCAGTGGGGTCCCCCAAGGCTCAGTCCTTGGATCTGTGCTATTCAATGTCTTCATCAGCGACTTGGATGCGGGCATGGAGAGCACTCTGTTCAAATTTACTTGGATGAGGGCATGGAGAGCACTCTGTTCAAATTTATGAATGACACAAAAGTATGGGGTAAAAAGTTAAACACACTAGTGGGAAGAGATAGAATCCAGGTGGACTTGGACAGGTTAGAAAAAGTGGGCAGAAAAATAACAGGATGTAGTTCAACAAAGACAACTGCAAAGTGCTGCATCTAGGGAGAAGGAATCACCAACACACCTATAGGCTAGGGGATGACCTTCTCAGCAGCACAGCAGCAGAAAGGGATCTCAGAGTCATAGTTGACTCCAAGATTAATATGAGCCATCAAAGTGACGAAGTAATCAGCAAAGCTAACTGCACTCTATCATGCATTAGCAGGTGCATCTCAAACAGGTCCAGGGAGGTGATACTTCCCTCTATGCAGTATTGGTCAGGCCATATTTGGAGTACTGCATCCAATTCTGGGCACCACACTTCAAAGAGGGATGTGGATAACCTTGAGAGGGTCCAGAGGAGGGCCACTTGTATGGCTAGGGGCCTGCAGGTAAGGCTCTACGAGGAGGGACAGAGGGACCTGGAACATCTCTTCAGCCTCCACAAGAGAAGGAGGAGAGGGGATCTTGTGGCAGTTTACAAATTTAAGATCGGGGCGGGGGGGACAGTAAGAATTCGGAGGTGGTCCATTTACCAAGGCACCCCTTGCAATTACCAGGAAGAACAGCTACGAACTGACAGAGAACAGATTTAGGTTGGCTATCAGGAAGAACTTCTTTACAGTAAGGGTTGCCAGAATCTAGAATAGGCTTCCAAGGGTGGTGGTGCTCTCCCCTACCTTGGGGGTCTTCAAGAGAAGACTGGACAAGCACCTGTCTTGGGTCATATGACCCCAGCACTCTTTCCTTCCAGGACAGGGGGTCAGCCTGGATGATCAACTGAGGTCCCTTCTAACCCTAACAACTATATACATACGTATTTACACACACACAATATACAATTATCATATAATACTATGTCCTACAAATAAAAGCTGAAAGATTACACCCTTCCAGGTAGCCCTAAGCATTGTGTTGACAGACAGTAGGTCTAAAATAGACAACCAATAGTTAAGTACAGATGAGCACGTATAAATATAATTAAACAACAGTCAAAACACAAATATACACAGTTAAAGTACAGGTAAGTATATATAACCATTAGGGAAGGGGTCCCAGCAGTGTCCCTTGTTAAGTATAAACTTCATACTCTATCTATATAGATATCTATCTATCTATATAGATATATAGCAAGTTAAAATGTCCGCAAAACATAAGGTGCAGTGTCACATACTAGGGCGCATTCTCCTACAAAATATAAGGCTCCTCAACAACCAGTTAGCTCAAGCTTGCCTGAGGGTTAATTGCCTCACAGCCAAGGTTAGCTCTTCTCCACTGTGGGAATCCCTTCCCCAACAACTCATGACTCCAGGACCTGGACAGGTGGTCCCGTCTCCTTGGCCAAGTTGCTCCTTGCGGGCAGGGCTTCCCAGGCCACTGGCTCCCTTTGGGCTGCTGCCCACAGGTGGCCTTGTGCACCACTGCATGCACTGAGGGCTCTGCCTTCTGCTGGGGGTTGGAGGCCTGAGCTGTGTCATGTGGTGCTGAGGCTCAGTCTGCTCCTGGACCCTCCATGCAACATTGCCTGCACCAAGCCACTGGCCTTGTGCTAGTGACTGCAGACCCAAGCCACCTCAAATGGCTCCCAAGGTCTAGCTCCATGCAGTCCCACCTACACCAAGTTCTCTGGCTGTTTGCCAGGGACTGCAGACTTAAGCCACCTCAAGCTGCTCCCAGGGTCCGGGTTCCACACATCACTGGGTACACCAAGGTCCTAGCTACTCACTGGAGGTTGCGGACCCAAGCTGCCTCATGCAGCTCCCAGGGTCTCAGGTCCATGCACCAGCCCGTGCAGCGGGTCCCTGGCCTCACCCCAGGGGTTGTAGACGCAAGTGCCCATGAACAGCTCCCAGGGTCTGTGCTCTGTGCACTGAGGCCATGTAACCCGCGGTGCAGCTGGGGATGTAGTCGCTCACTGCTTTCGCTCGCAAAGAGGTTTCTTTGGGCTCTTCAGGACGCAGGTCCCACCTGCTGGCCAGCTCATATCAGCTTCTTTACCCATCCTCTTTTCTGTTCAACGAGTCTGCCATGTGCTGGGCATGCAGCTCCTTTTATTCACTCCAGAGGCTCTGCCCCAGAATGCTGTTGGACCTGCAAAGAGCAGGCTGCAGCCAGGTCTGGGGTTATCCTCTCTTCCCCGCCCCACCCCCACTCCACTCCTGGTGGACGCACTTCACTAGTCACAGTGAAAATTCTCCAAGCCGGCTGTATCGACAAGCCCGCCACACTACATACCATGCAACTTCTGGCCTACACGGAAGTTGTATAAACACATTGGGGAAAAAAACTCTGAAAACTTATCATTAATAATGTAAATGCTAGTAATACACAACACTTGTTTTAATAATTACTATAACTTTATCAGCTCTGAAGCAAATGGATTTAAAAAAAACAAACAAAAAAAAACAAGCAGTGTCATACAAGATAAATAAAGCAGAGCTCTCGTGTTGTTTCAAGTTGTCTAAATAATGTCATTACAGCAAGGATGGAAGCCCTGGAGCAGAGTTATAGCAGTGAACAGCAATGACATCAGAGGGGATATTTAGTATCAGGATATAATACATCCTGTTTTACTTTAGAGAACTTGATGGTTTGTCCCAGAGGAGCTTTTCAAGAATATCCATCACATTTGCAATGGGACCATACACCTAGTAAATAAAAGGCATGTAGTTTCTTCAGGCAACAACCTTACCACAATATTAACCAATTATCTCCTGCATCTATGGGAGCCTAGTTAGTGAAAGATTGCAAAAATAATACACTGTTCTAAGCTTATGGGCATGCAAAGGTCATTAATCTTTCATAGCTGTCAGCTTCTCTTTAGGATATGATACTCAGCTTCTGCAGGAGTTTCTTGCTTCTCTAGCTAATTTACAAAATCCCCAATGTTAAATTATTTAGAAACAAATCTGAACATAATGGTATCTATCCACAACAACCTCACTTACATTGGGCTATAAAAGCGTATCAAGTTACTCCCAGTTAGCACTAGTATTAGAGTGATTGATATCTTTAAAGTTTGCTATGGTAAGTTCAAGAGATAGCTTTGTTTCATCATGAAAAACAAAATGTGGCGTGTAAAAAATACCAGCCTCCACTGCAATCTCATAGTGAAATTACACTTTTTTGAGAGGCCTCTTCTGATCTCAGAGTAGGCACCCAAAAACTAAGGCCTCAAATTAGTGGATATTTATGAAAAGGTGAACCTTTTTGTATCAGTGTGAAAAATTGCTCCGCAACAAATACGTTATTTAAAAATACTCCAGTGAATTATGCCATTTTTATTACAGGACAAAGCAATCCAATCCTTCTTGGTGACAAGTTTTGCTTTCACAAAGAGCTTGGTTCCACTGACGGCAGCTACCACTTGGGTCCTTAGCTTCTCTGCAAAAAATCAGGCCATAACTACTTCAAACTCTGGAGAGTTCAACATTTAGATCTTAGGGAACGAACCTTCCTCTCGTCTTTAAGAAGTAATCGTTCAACGTAAAAATAATTTAAAAGAAATCCAGGCCTGATACCTGCATTTATTTAAAATTATTCTTAAAATCATTTAATAATGCTCAAATAATAGTATCAAGGTTACAGCATCTCATACTCATGTGACTCAAGCACAGGTTGGAGCCACAACTGACTATCCTCCCCACAAAAAAAGTGTCACAGCCAATTTTAGGGAGCTGAGGAACCCTGGGTGCATAGCAAAGAGCCAGACCTAAATAATGCAATTATGGCTCATATAACAGTATGATTAAATAACAACAGGCTAAACTAAGAGTTTATTCCCAGCTTACGATAAGGGCCAGTACCTGTGTGGTCTGAGAAGCAAACCAGGGGGAAAAAAAAAAAATAAAAGCAAAAAAGTATGATTCTGAGAACTACAATTCACGCCCACGCAATTAACATGCCCCTGATTGAATTCAGAAATCTGCTGAATTTACCTCTCCAACCCCATCCTTACACCTGTTCAACTGGTGCTTTAGCTTTGGGAAGAAAGTAAAGGCTCCACACATTCCTCTATTCATAACCTACACATCTCTATGTCCATATCTCTACCCCTAGGTCTAGAGGCTT
The DNA here is from genome assembly GCF_052110815.1 of Crocodylus siamensis. Taxonomy (NCBI): domain Eukaryota; kingdom Metazoa; phylum Chordata; order Crocodylia; family Crocodylidae; genus Crocodylus; species Crocodylus siamensis. Next base: position 195,084,401 of record NC_143396.1, read on the forward strand.
TGTAGGGAAAGTCCTCTGTTTCTATGTTGCATACTGCATGGTCAGCATGTGCTGCATGCTCAGTATTCATATATTGTATGTATGTGGATGAAAGATATCTGTATCTAATGTACACACGGTAATTCAGCTTTCTAAACACAGGTTTTTGAATACAGGGTCATAACAGGAAATTGGAAGTGCTATTTGAAAAGAAGAGGAGATTATGTCAAGTTTCTGTACTTCACAGTAACCAAGTCTTTGCTGTACAGAAGAGTAGAGTAAAAATAAGCGTTCTTTGACTGACTACTCATTGGAAAAAAGGATCTCTCTAACTCACGGGTGCTCAATCCCTGGCCTGCGGGCCAGATCTGTTCCCCCACTGACAAACTTCTGGATTCATGGGGAGCTCTGAGCCCTGCATCCTGGATTAGCTCCCCAGTCACAGCTCACATTGCTGGGTGGAGGTGGCACTGGGCCCTAGGGCCCAAACCTGACATACGGGGGAGTTGATGGCACCAGGCCCCAGGGCCAAATCCCAGAGTTGGGGGGCTGGGACTCACAGTACCAGGGCCCAGGGACCCAATGCAGGACCACAGAGGCAGTGCTGAGCCCCAGGCCCCAGTCCTGGCACATTGGGACTGTTCCTGTCCCATTCCTTAGGCCCTCAGGGCCAAAAAGTTGGGCTTCAGTGTTGTAATGCACTGAGCAGTTCTCCTTCAATTTATGGTTGCATTTAGAGTTCCTTACCTGTTGTTAAAACACAGTCTTTTTCTTTGATTTCCATGTAAGCTATTATTCTTTGTTAGTAAGGGTATTTGGCCCTCAGAAGAGTGCTTACAATTTATAAATGAAAGGAGATTTGGCCTCAACATGAAAGAATTCCTTTGCTCGAAGGCTGTTTTTGGTATTATAAAGTGGTAGGAACTCAATAGCTAATCTCGTTTCAAGTGGTACTTAAAACAGATTAATAATTCCAGTTTGACTGCACTTTTGAAGTTAAAAATTTTACCAAAAATATTTCACAGGGGAAATTTTTTCTACAGCTTCTCTATAATCTCAGACAACATTTAAATTCTTGAACCAGAGGAAGGCAAGGAATAAGCTAAGGAAACAGATAGTCCAAAAAAACTATCTAGACCTTCAAAAAAGTTTGGAAATCTGAGTGATAGCAACATTTTCTGCCTACAGGATGAAATCATCCACCACAAAAGTCAGAGGTGGGGGGTGGTAGAACCTAGCCACTGCCACCACTTGTCTACTGGCACTCTTCCTTTGCCACCACAGGGACAAAGTCTTCTGTTGCTGCCAAAATTCATGCCTAGATCCAAACTAGATCCAATGGTTCTGCAAGACGGATCAGACCCGCACACTGCAAGTTGTTTACCCTTGCTATGGAAGCCAATAGAGAAGAGTATAAGCTACAGCAGCCATAGGAAAGAAGGTAAATTAGAAATCCAGTCTGGCCTTTATAAAAGCAACTAGCTAAATGGGTAAACACAAGCAATGACTTAAGTACATCAGAAGTAAGAATCTTGTCCAAAAATGATGTTTTGCTAGATCTCAGCAGATGACAGGAAGCAATTAAGGAAAATTAAGTATTTCTTTACATTAGTTGTTATGGTAGCAAAGATATTTCTAGAAAATAACATGCTTGAGCAAAATGGTCTTTTGAGAGAGAGGAAACCATTAGGTCAGATAACATACTTCAGAATGTTAACAGAAGACCCACTAACAAAAATCACCAAGTTCACATTAAAATAGCCACTGATTCAGCCAGGTAGCAAACTTGGTACAAATAATTTGTAGAAAATGCTTTGAAGTGACCCAAGCAAATCATAGGCCAATAAGCCTAAGATCTATACTTGGCAAATTTGTTGTAGTGATAACAAGAAACAATTCGTAGCAAGAAAACATCTAAGATAATGTTAGGGGAGGATCCAATTAGATTCGTCTCTGCAAAGGAACTCAGTGATCTTTTAGTCTTGGAACATAAAATAACGGATACCATCTGGCATCAGTATCCAGTATCGACTGGACGGGAAACTTTTCAGTCTTGGGTGCTTCTGGACAAAAGCGAAACTTACCAAGGACATCTATGACCTTCAGTTTGTGGACCATTGCTGCGTGATGGCTTACTCTGCAGAGGATGTACAAGCGACCTTAGATCTCTTCAACACTTCATATAAGAGACTTGGCCTGTCCTTGAATGTCACCAAAACCAAGGTTCTCCACCAACCTGCAGCTGGTAAAGCGAACAAAACTCTAGCTTGCATCCATACATGCTTCTCAAGCAAATCTCAGGTCAACCTCCCACTGTACTCGGCCTTGGCAAGGCCGCAGCTGGAGTATTGCATCCAATTCTGGACTCCACAATTTTAAAAGGATGTGGAAAAGCTTGAGAGAGTCCAGAGGACAGCCATGTTCATGATCAGAGGACAAGAGAACAGGCCTTAAGATGAGAGGCTGAGAGCTGTGGGAGCTATTCAGTCTGGAAAAGCACAGGCTCAGGGGTGACCTGGTGGCTGCCTAGAAGTATATAAGGGGTGTACATCAGGATCTGGGGGAACACCTGCTCACCCGAGTGCCCCAAAGGATGACAAGGTCAAACGGTCACAAGACCATTTTAGGCTGGACATAAGGAAAAACTTCTTTACTGTTCAAGCCCCGAAGGCCTGGAATAGACTCCTTCTAGAGGTGGTTCAAGCACTTACTCTGGATTCTTAATAAACATTTGGACACCTATCCTGCTGGGATCCTTTGGCCCTAGCTGACTTCATCAAGTCCAGCCCCCTGCCCCAGGGGCAGGACTCAATGATCTTCCGAGGTCCCTTCCAGCCCTAATGTCTATGAAATGAACCCTCCATAGGCCAGCTGAACATCCCTCGTACTATCTACATAAATGGGGAGGCTCTGGAGTACATGGAGCACTTTCTGTATCTCGGCAGCCACCTCTCCTCGATGGACTACCAATGAAAAGGTCCAGCACCAGGTCAACTGCATCGGTGCCACCACCTTCAAGTTGTGACAATGTGTCTTCAAAAATAGAGATCTTCGGAAGTTGATGAAGGTCCTGGTTTACAAGGCTGTTGTGCTGACCACCCTCCTCTACTGCAGTGAAACCTGGACAGTCTACCGATGGCAATTAAGACTCTTGACAGCTTTTACCAGCAGTGCTTGCATCGAATCCTGGGGATCAAATGGGAGGATTACTGGATGAGTGCAAGCACCTTCCATGAAGCTGCGTTTACCAGCATCAAGGCCTTGCTCTTGAGAAATCAACTTCAATGAGCAGGCTGTCACATTCCAATGTCTGAGAATTGCCTCCCCCATCAGATTCTCATTTCCCCAACTCTCCGTTGGCCAACATTCAACAGGTGGCCAAAGGAAATGGTACAAAGATGCACTCAAGATCACCCTCAAGCATGAAAGCATCGACAGCAACGGCTGGGAGGAGCAAGCTGCTGGCCATTTGGTGTGGTTCACCAAGGCACGCACCACTTTGAGGCCCAAAGACTTGATACTGAGGCAGAATGGTGGTGGAAGGAGAAGGAGACCAACCTGGGGCTGAAAGTCCCACTCCCCCACACCACAGCATGCCCCCATTGCTGAAGAATGTCTGTATCCAGAAAAATCAGGCTTCTTAGTCACCTGAGGACCCAACAAGCCTGACAGACATCATCTTTGACTCCAAGGGACTGCCACTGCTGCCGGTACAAGTGGATACCAAAAATGCTGAATTTTCAGAGGGTACTAGATTAAATACTATCATGGATTAAAAACTGGATACAAGAAAGAACGTAGAAATGGTTAATTTTTATCAAAACCATATTCTGACCAGTGAAGTTATGCTTTAATTTATTAATGACCTAAAACACTGGTGCACAGCGTTTTGGCCCTATGGGCCAGATAAGTGACACAGGGCTGAACTGGGTCCTGTGCTGGACTCACCCACCAACCCGATCTAGCCCTCAGAACCATGGACCACATGGCTCCCCACATACCTGTGGGGAGCCCCATAGGACAGATTGCTTGGTGCTGGATCTGGCCTGATGGCCAGGAGTTGAACACCTCTGATTTAGAAGGGCGAATGTGTAACAGCAAAGCAAAATCTGCAGCCAATATTGGCTTAATTAGGAGCAGAGAGGACTGGAGAACATCCAAGAAACATTAACAAGCTAACTGAATGAGCAGGAGTGCAGAGAATTCTAGATGAAATGTTGAATATTGGTCACTTCACCTCAAAAAGGGATTTTCAAAAATACAGAAGAGATTAGAGTAACAAAACCAAAATCACAGGCCTTCTGGTCTGAAGAGGGAATTGAACCACACTCACAATAAAATAGCAAGGGAAGTTAAACTAAAATTTACATTTAAAGTGAAACATTTTCAGTTGTAATTAGATTGAAAAAAAACCTCACAACCCAAGGAACAGCTGAAGCTAGTAAGTCATTTTAAAAAAAGCACAGAATATTTATATACATATCAAGAATATATAAGCTCTCTTATTAAACTTTATGCTTCCAGGCTACAGCCACTGCCTAATTATTTCAGTTCTGAATGAAATATTATGTTATGAACATATTATGTTATTAACCAACATCTGCCTCTTGCAGGGTTCCTACATCTTCCTCCAAAAGCGCCTGCTATATACTATTTTTAGAGACAAAAAGTACTTGATTGATCTATAGTGGTAGTTTCTGTTCCCTAGAGAAAAAACTTTTAAAAGGTTCCCATTTTTGATATCCCCTCTCTCTTCTTTCCCCCCAGATATTTAAAACTGGGTCAAACTCATCTAATTTCTTCTTGGACAGAATACCTAGATGAGTGACTAAGAAAAAAAAAGCAATAGAGTTGTATCTTGACTTTATTCAAGTTATTGACACTGTCCCACCTATTTCCTGCAGCCATTAAGGTCTAGAAAAGTGTTGTTCAGACTTCTGGCCCTGTAGGCTGGATAGGTCTTATGGGATCAGTTCCTGGGCCAGATCCCACATGCAGGGTTGATCTGCTGTGCAGTCTGGCTGAGCACTGGCCCCATTTGCGTGTCCCACTACAATCTAGTGTGCAGGGCCACATCGTCCAACCTACAAGCATCCCCCTCAGGTCACAAAATTTAACAGTAGGGGAGTGGCAATTAAACACAGTCACTGTGCCCCTGCTTCCAAATTTCTTGACCTATGGAGAGATTCATGGGCCAAAGGACAGCTTCATGAGACACACCTAGCTCACAGTCCAGAATCTGAGCACCAGTTGTCTAGAGGATTCTAGAGGTACAGCCAAACTCTGTAGCTCATTATTTAGGGCAATTAGCTGAGAAAGGAAAATCCCAGATTGTGGCTGAGTGGTTAAGGTAATGGATTAGAAATCCACTGGGGCCTTTTTGTACCAGCTGGGGCATTCATTGACAAAAGGTTTGGCAGCATGAGCCACCTTTGTTCTGCAGTTTTCATGCTGGCCATACATAATGGTCTCAAGGTGGGTGCCCACCAGGCTCAGCAGACATGGTCAGGCAGTTAGTTCAACTCAGCTAGTAGTATCAGCTGAGGGCCCAATCCTGCTGGCACTGAACTGCACAGCCTGCTTCTTGAGATGGTATGCAAAAAAACCACAGTAAATTCTACCACAGCCCAGAAATTCATTCATTCTCCTCAGCCTAGAAGTTTATATTTCTAAAATAAAAACTTTTTATAATGGTCATACTTTCCTCATTTGGCACTCAATTTTTCAGACTAAAGGTTTCTACCAGAGGAAGAACACAGGAAACAAAAAAGGTGGCTAAAGGTTTCTCTCTGAGATGCACAATATTTTAAAATGGAAGAGATGTGATTTTTTTAAATTAACTATTGCTGTACCAGTATTCCCAAACTAATGCTGTCCTCTAGTCCAAGTGGTTCTCAACCTTTTTGGAATCAATACAACTCTTAGGTTTCACTCATTTTTAACTACAAAAAATAAAATAAAAAATATTAATAATAATAATAATAATACAGCAATTCTGTTACAAAGAACCCAGAAAGACCCACAAAAGGACAGAATGTTTTTAACACAATTAATTTTTATCTGAAATCTGGGTTTATCCTGGGAATCATGTTTGCATGCCTAACGCTAATAACAATGCATGTCACCCTGCTTGAGAACTGCTGTTGTCTCCAGGCCAAGGCCATCAGTCCCTGCTCCCTTCCTATGTATATGTACCCCCTCCCCCATCAAATTAGCCATCCCAGTTCAGAGCATGTGGCAGCTTAACTCCAGCTTCAGCCCTGAGCCTGGTTCCAAAGCCAGAGCTGAGCTGCCACCTGCCCCAGGTTGGTATCCAAATCCAAGACCAGGCTTCCCCCTCCTGCCCCCCCATGCTGATTGGAGAAAAATTTTATCATAGTATCATAGTGCTTGGGGTCGGAAGGGACCTAAACAGTTCATCAGGTCCGACCCCCAGGAATGGGTGCCAGGATCATATCAGCCAAACATCTGTCCAATCCTTATCTTGGATTCAAATAAATGCAGTACCCATCTTCAAGCAAAAGGCCCATTACAGTCATGATACTTTTCTACTTTGACATACTAATGCCTATACACACAATTTCAATGCACAATGCTATTACCTTCAGTTTACCCATGAACTGAAAATTCAGAGTTTAATACACCATCTTGAGTCCATCCTGTTTATACCTTATTTCTCAATAAGACATTGTACATATATACATACAGTTTATCTTGTAATAGGTTTTCTGTTGGGAATCTATACTATATAATTACTACAATTCTATGTATTTACATTGTTCCTGAGTTTTATAAATCTATATTGTTGAATGCTGTGATAAAACTGAGCTAACACTTGCAGATTATCATTGTGTTAGGCACACTATTTCTCCATGATTCCTTGCTTTTCAGTGTTAGTATTCCGAGGGAAAGAACATTGCGTTACAATAAATAGGCGTATATTTTTGTGCAAAATCAGTGCAAGCAAGAGGACAATCAGAGCCATTATTTTATGTTTTATTTAATTTCTTTAGATTAAACCAGATTATAAATGGAAAATAATGCCTCCACTGCAGGCATATGGCTGCATTTCCAGAATCCAAAGGTGAATATCTGTTCACCTGTTTAACAACTCAATCCAGGCAATTTAGACTAACCTGCAAAGACTGAATGGATTCAGCCTCAGGCTTTTTAACTAACTCTTGGACTAAAACTGGAGCCCAGGCTCAGGCCTCTGTATTCCTGCTCAGGCTTAAAGCACTTCCAAGTCAAAGGTTTTCCCATCTTGCTGAAATTAAGCTAAAATCCAGGTAAGGACTCAGGTTAAAATGTGATGTGACAACATGCCCTTACACAAAATAAATATTCTACAAAGCACATAGTTGATATGTATGGAGAAGGTACAAGAACTTTTTTTATTATTTTGATTAATAGTACCAACTACCTTAATAAGTCTGCACTTTAATGGAGCCAGTATGTTGCATAACACATGCATAATTTTCGTGATCATACTAATTCAAGCAAGAACTGTACAACCTTCTGGGGGCAGGGGGAGGAGGGAATCTGAATATGCACCAGCTATCCTGTACTGTATTATAAGAAGTTATCAGCTAAGCATAGTGCAGAAGCTTTACTTCCAAGAAATTCTTAATGCTAGTCTCTTATGTCATTAAGAAATTACATTTGCTCTGAGGTCTTCTCTAGACAAAACATTATCTCTAGAGTGAGACATCAGAATACTTTAGTTTGGGGACTGACTGAATTATACTTATGCATCAGCCTCATAAGTTATATTCATAAATCTTAGTACAATTTCATTAAAATGAGATACAGTAATTATGTATTATTAAAGCAGATGCTACCATCTGGACTACACTGGAAGAAAATCATAATTCACAGTGTTTTAAAGACTCCTTCTTAAGTTTGACAAAAATGTTCTCTTTCATACGTGGGACTTATATTTGGTAGAAATCTGTACACAAAGCTACATTCTTGTACAAAAGCAGCAACAACTAACTGGAGAGTGATTAAGAACCTCCACCCCCCCCAATCCCTGAGTTTGGAAAAAATGTTCAATTTTGCTAGCCTCCTATATTTCCAGAATGGAATGAATTAGAACTGCAATTTTGTGCACATTTGAAATCCAAATCCAAGTATTGAAGCTTGAGTCTATCACTAGCAACCGTGTAAATCTGTGCACAGTTGGGCGACTTGAGATACTGTTGATATTAGAATAGCTTTCTATGAACATTTAGATCTGTTATATTACTGTTTCAAATAAAAACAAACATCATATGTTTATACAAAGTCCTGGAGAAACAATTACTATTACCTATATCAGAGCCATGTTCTGGGCCTGTTACACTCCCAATACTATGTATTGAAGATGCTAAGTAGCATATGGTATTTAAAATAAAAAAGACTAATTCCAGAAAGCTGCTCCACAACTCAGTATTGTAAACCATTGTCAAGGTTCTTAGGGAGAAATTAAGCCTGCCAAATCTTCCTCCCTCTCTCTGAACACAAACTCCACATAAACATAGACCGCTTCAGGTAGTTTGAGAAGGGTCTTTGGTCACCAATTACTGCATTGTTAATGCCAACACAGCAGTTTCTCAGTAATCAATTCCACGATTTCATACTCAAACAGCATGTTTCGATCACACCACATGGCCAGCCTTGTCAGTTTTTCTTCTTCAGTACATAGCCAGACCCTCTCCCAATCTCCACTGAACTCTACACCTTCACTATCCAAGTGAACTTCATGCATACTACTGTCATGAACATTTAAGAAAGTGCTTGTCACTTTGATCATCAAGCTTTCAACTTCCCCTATTTAAAGAAAATGAAATTAAGAATGATACCCAGCTGTGTGCCTAGCAGATCTTTACCCTCACATGTAAAGGGAGATAATTTGGAATGACTATTTCTCCTAATGAAGCCATGGAGTTCCCCATTCATTTGTTAATGATCTGACAGATAGCTAATTATCTCCTTTATCAAGATTTTAACATGACAAAAAACTTTCAAGATTAACTTTGAAAAACATCATTCCTATTTGTTTCTTATATAAGACAGGCATTGTAGATTATATCCTTTAAAACCAAATTATACACAGTATGCATGAATGTTTATGTACTCCTCATGTTCTCATGCATCAGTACTTACATATAATTTATAAGTAACTCCACTCTGCTCTGCACCACTTTTTTTTTTTTTAAACAACAACAACAAAAACAAACCCCCCAAAAAACCAAGATAAATGGAGTAAACACCTCCATAAAAACTCATGCTAGCTTGTAGAACTGCACTACTATAAATAACCATGTGCACAAATATTAGAAGGATCAAGGACTAAAATTAAAAATTTGAAAAGAGAAAATGAACAGCAATAGGACAGGAACGTTGTCAAATACCAAATGTTCAAATTTTAACAGGAACACTTTCTAAGTACTACAGTTCATTAAGGACAGTATTATTTAATCCAAGTAAATTTCAGATTTCTCAGCATGATTCTTAATAAAAAGTATAGCCACTATTTTTACAGGATATAGAAATATTTTTTTCCCCTGAACAGCCAATAGTTTTAATTCTTAGGTTATATAGTTATACTTGCATCACTGAGGATACAGGTGTAAAATAGCTAGCTAGGAATTATCAAGTCATGGTTAAATTAAAACCAGTCACATTCACTCTTAAACCAAAATAAAAGTATCAGCATTTGCCCAACTGTACAGAAAAAGGGAATTGATTGTGTAGGGGCTGACAAAAAGTAGGACAGAGAGGGCTAAAACCCAAGATTGCTCCCGGGCTCAGGTAATACAGCAATGATGATCAAGATATAAAATTGAGTCAGCAACCTTTTTGGGAAGAGAGCCAAAATCAGTCACAATTCTCAGCTTGTAAAATGTTGGTATGCCAGAGGAAGATAGCAGGGGAGCCAGGAGGGGCCTGATGCTTGTTGTGGCAGAGCAGCCCCAGCCTCTTTCCTGCCATCCACCCTGATGTGTGTGTGCCAAGCAAAATTCTTTTATATACCGTGCTTTAGCCTCCATGCCATACTCTGGCCCCCCAGGGTTGTTCACCCCGATATAAATTATCTAGGGTGACAGAAGACAGAAAGGATTATATGAAAGAGCAAATAGTGCCACACTGCAGAAATGATCTAGCTTCACTTAACAGCTCAAAACGTAGTAAGAGAGATGCAGATTAAAAAAAAAAAAAAAAAAAAAAAAAAAAAAAATCAATTCTTCAATATCACAACATTACGACTTATGTCCTGTGTATCCTGCAGAATTCCCAAACATGTCTTATAAGCACCGTTAGAATAACCTTACACCTCAGAGACTGTGTTCAGCTGCCACAGCTCTGCTGTCAGACAATTTTTGTTCTTTCAGGCATGCATGAATGTCTGAATAAAGATTTCCTGTAGTTACCCCTCCATGTGCAATGATAACTTACACTAAACACATCCATGCCACCTTACTTCAGGTTCAAGAAGCAAGATGGACTCTGCTTGATGATATATATCCTTGAAAAATCTCCCAGGCCCCTTTTACACATTACACTTAAGGCATGATTAACCACATAATCACCCCTCAAGTTGTGACCCAGCTACATGCTCACCCAATAAGCTACAAAGATATTCCACAAAAAAAAAAGAAAAAAGTATGCAATAACTTTGCAGCTTGTTCTAATCACACCATTAATTGAACATGTGGCCAACTGAGGGGCTCCCAGTCACAGAGGTGCACAACCTGCTGCCAGGCCCTCAGCTGACAAGGCTCACAGCTGTGGCAGGGTTGTTAGCTGTGGGAGCGGCCACTGCTGTGAGCCTCTTGAGATGTGTTACAGCAGTGACACTGTCCCCTGTGCTGTCCCTGCTGCAAGCCCCGCACATCTGGAAGCTTGCTTGGAGCGGCAGCAGCATCCCCCCCACGCTGCCCTTGCTGCAAGCCCTGCAGCTCATGTTTAAAATGAATTTTGCAGGCAACCCCAGACTTCTTAATTTCCACAAAGTCTGTGAAACCATGATTTAGGTCCAAAGCAATATGGTGTGATGGGATCTAATGTACGATCCCACAATCATACCTCCTGCCATGTCATGTGTGCATGGCAGGAGGTGTGACTCTGTAGATTGCACATTACATATGCAGATAAAAGTGTGATGGCATCTAAAGGAGCCCCCAGAAATCTCAGCTACTGTACAATAATACAATGACTCCTCTGTTTGGTGAGGAGAAAGATACACACATATACTTGACATCAAAATGGCACAGAGGACAGCAAAGATATACCTACAGATTGTCAACAAAACATGTTGCTGGAGACCTGAATGGAGGGACCCTCAGTAGAGGCCTCCAATTGTGCTGTTTGCTTTCACTAACAGGCTCTCAGGACTAGAGTTTATTGGCATCCTAGCATGAAAAAAAATGCCTCTTTTCAATTACATTTTTCCAAATTGAAGGTCTGTTTTTTTCTACGTGGTGGTTATACATGATGATCATTTTACTTCCCACACCCTTAAGAGATTTTTCCAAAGGTTCTTATTCAAGGCTGCTGGGTAATGAACACTTGAAAACCTGCCTGTGAACATGTTGCTGAAATCCTGTATTTTGCATAAACCTGGATGGGTACAGTTGGAATGGGGATGGTAGACTTACAAGGAAGGGTGATGATGATTTAACAGGTCAAGTTTCTCTTTGATATCACTTACTGGTGCATTATGCTATTGATTCCCCACTGCCTCAGCTGTGGGAGTCATTAATTAACATCTATGAAGAAAGAACATAAACCATACCCTGATTTATTAGCATGTTACAACTAATTTTCACAAAAGGTGAAAGGCAGTGGAAAATTTGGCCTTTTTACTTAAGGATAGGATGTCAATGCCAGAAACAGCGTTTCAAAACCGAAGGGATGCCTAATTGCCATTAAAAAGTTAGCTGTAACTGGAGTGAAAGCTCAGTTCCAAATCTGGCACGTATAGATTGCCTACCTACATTCCCACTGCAGTGCCAACCGCACTTGGCACTCTGTCTGCACTTACTACTTTAAAGTGGTTGTCCCAATTGTCATGTATACCAGGAGGGACTGTTTTCTATCTCTATGAACAGTTAAACAATTTGAGAGCTTTTGGAACGGACACATCTATATAAATAGATGCCATTTCCAGAGGGCTAGACAGACACCTTCAGGGAAAAGCTAGAAGCATGCCTAATATTAGAACTAGCCTAATACTTTCTGATTCACAATAGCGCTTAACCATATGCTTCATTCCCCAGAGAGAGCATGGTTCCAGTGGCAAATGATCTTGTTCTTCAGTAGGAAGCCTGTGTTCACACACCTTTTTTCCCCTCCATAAAAATCTAATATTGATATAGCTGCATTTTCGTCAGGCATGAACAAACATTCACTTGGAGCAGTTTCAAAAGAGGTGGAGGGTCTCTGTTCAAGAGAATGCAACAGCTGTTACACTTAAATTTGTACATGTGCACAAGCCTATAGCGATACAAGTGAGCTAACTTGCCCCAACTTTAACCCTGGAGGAGGCAGTCTTAAACTCCGAGCAGTTTTACTGTGTCTGTATCATACAGGCTCCTGCACAGGTAGCAGTGATTTTCAACTGGGGTGCCACAGCACCCTGAGGTGCCTTGAGATCTTTTCAATTATGCCTTGGGGTGCTATACAGTGTTAGCACCTTTGGGTATCCAAATATGATTCACAAGATAAAACACAGAGATTTCAAATAGGTGGGCTTGCTGGGTTTTTTGCAACAGAAAACCTATTTGATTATTTTATAGACTAATGAAAACTTAAGCCAGCATTTTGCAAGGAATGCCTTAAGTCTAAAAAGGCTGAGAACCACCGAGTTAGAGTGTAATAGCTTCCGAGTAGTCTGGAGCTGCAGATCCATATCCCCTTCTGAAACTATTTGAAGTAAGTATCTGTCCCTGCCCACAGAGTTGCTATTCAAAATTCTTGTCATCAGGTGCTAGTTAGTACACCGCACTGGACAAATAAATAAATAGCATTATGACAATTGCTTTAACAAAAAGCATCTCTGAACTGAAGGAGGGTAAAGTCAAGAAGTTAACAATGGCGTTTAATTAATAAACTCCCTGCTGTGATGATTTTAATTCACTCCACCTGGACTTTGCAGCAGTAAATAAATTTGCTTTATGCTGCATATTATGGCTTAAATGGATTACTCCATCCACAAAGTTTGGTAAATTAATTTGTAGAGCTTCACCTGTTCCTATAGCAGACCTTTCCAGGGGGCTGAGAAGTCCTCTCCTCTGAGGCGTGTACACTTCTCTACTGTCTTTCATGTAGAAAAATCTGTGCGCTTTACCAAAGTAACCCTTTCCCCAGGTACTTAACAGCATCCAACAGGGCTGACTGAATTTAGTTATTTAGTCAAAGAGACCCTAAAATCTACTGCTTCAAGTTCCCAGGCAGAAACTGGGGAAAACTAAATAGACTGTCTCTCTGCATATCCTTAAGAGGTGAAACATCCCTGCTCACAAGCACTCCAAGACTTTGCAACCATGAAAATATTCGAATGATATTATACTTGGGAAAACACAGCCATCAACTACATATACAAATAAGGAATGAAACAACCTGTGTGTTCAGTTACTTTGCCAATAGTCTAATTCTTTTCCCCGTGTACTGAAGAAAATGTCCCAAAGTGATAATCCTTGGGTCACAGTAAAATGACCCACCCACCTAACCTCTTTCCCAGTTTGGACCTAAAAGTAAAGGATAATGGTTTCTTTGGAACTAGAGACAGACCTACAAAGAAGTTTCTTGCCCAGCATCACCTTATCTAGCTCACTGTTTCAGCTTTGTTGAGGTGGTAGGTAAAAAAACTTCACATGAATTCATCCAGTTCTGTTGCCATATTCAGTACTGCCCCTCAGAGAAAAGACTTCCTTCAGTCTGCGTCATGTCTTACTTGGAGTCTCTTCAAACGAAGCCAGCAGCACTTTTAATCTAAGAGGAGAACCCTGGTTTTTTCAAAGTCAATTCTTTGCCATAGGATAGGGGCACCAATCTCCACACAAACCAAGACCAGTTATAGTGATGCTGTGAGCTTTACAAGTTTGGTTGCTTGAAAAAGAATGATTCGTGAGGAAAGGATTTTTGTGTGGTAGCTTTTACTAGACCAGCTGCATGGTTGGGATAAATTTTAGACAAGCTTTCAAATGCAGGACATTCAAAAGCTTGTCTAAATGATCCCAACCATGCAGTTGATTCAATTAAAGACAGCACCCACAGAAATCCTTGCCTTTCACATATTTCTTGGACCATCACCACCACACCACTCCAACACTACCACAAGAATTGTCTTTGCATTTAAAGCTTCTGGCTTTCATGAGCTTCTACACAATGAATTGTTAAATAGATTTTTATTGCTCCTGTGGAATGGCTTTATAGGAAACAAAACAAGCACAAAGTACAATTCTTTTTCCTACTTTAACAAGAAAGTCTAAGAATACCGAGCTAAAGCATTTAAAAAAATGATGGCACTGCTTTTCACCATTTAAAAGTAGCTACAGACAGTCCTCAGCTTACAACGTTTCGAGTTACAATGTTTCGCACTTACAACATTTATAAATTGACACTGTTTCAACTTTATGACATCAGTTTTGACTTACAATGCTTGATCTGATGTGACGCCACACTAGCGAACAAGTTCACAGTGTCGCTCATCTCCCTGGAGAAATTCTGTCCAAACTTTCTTGGACACTTCCTTTAACGAAGGAGACAAGACTCCAGAAAAACCTGCAGGCAAGACTCCTGAAAAGACTCCAGCCAAGAACCCTTCAAAAAGTCCAACTAAGAGCCTTTCAAGAAGTCCAGCAAAGTCACCTCAAAGAAGTCCTTCCAAATCAATATGATTGCTATTTACAATACAAATATCTATAACTGAGCTACATTAATGTGAGTAATATATCGTGTACAAACTTCTGGGGTCTTTTTGGTGAAAATAGGGTATTGGGCCTTGGTTCAGGAACCAAGCACCCCATTTATAACGTTGTTTCTTATGAGAAAATTGGTTCCGAGTTACAACATTTTGACTTATGACACAATAGGTTCTTGAAAACCGCGTCTTAAGTCCGAGGACTGCCTGGACTTAGAAGCTGAAAGAGAAGATAAGAGAGATTCTTTTGTAATAAGAAAATCATGCAGCTAGACTAAAAAACCTCTTATCACCTCAGTCGTGTTAGACAGATCAGGAGAAAAGCTTATCAGTCCTGGAAAAAATATGGTCTAAATTATTTCTTCAGGCAGTTCCTCAAAATGACCTAAGTTGATAATAAAGAATTGATGATGCACCATAGAAAAAGGCTGACAAACAGAAGAACATTCAAAAAAAATATATCAGCAAAAAGGACTGAATGCTGGATTTTAGTATTAAGGAATTAAGTATTTAAATCTCAACTAATGTTAAGATGCAATAAACTAAATACATGTACACTGGCTAATTGTTATTATGGAGAGGCCAAGTGGTGTGGAGGGGACAACATGAAACAACCTCCAAGTATTTGAAGAGCACAACACTCTTAAACAAAATACTACCAGAAGAGATTTCTGAAGCCTTTTGCTTATCACCTTAGACAAGGGTGAGCATCAAACATTGGTTTGTTTCTGTATGCGATTACTTTTCACCCATTGTTTTGTGTTTAGAAAATACTGAGAAAACTTGTTTGACAACCTGTATTGAAAGAAAACAGTGGCTATGTTTGTGTGACAAACTGACTGAGGTTTGGTTTCGTTTTCCCCCCAATCAAAACTTTAAAAAAATAAGGCATTTCTATTCATTTGGATGAATATGGAACAATTTAAATTTTATTTAAGGACATACAATAGACATCTGAGGATGTGATGAAATCAGCCAAGATCCTGTAAGTTTCTCAGTTTAGGGGAGCTTTAAATCCTTAGCAGAGCTCTAGTTTTCTTCAGTTTGATTCTTTTGGGACTCTAAAGGCACTTTTCTGATGGAGGAGCACATCCACACAAGGATTTGAGGCAATTTAACTGCACAGGTTGAGGCTAAACTGACGACCAATTTAGTCTGAGATATGACTTGTGTAAACAACTGTCCTGCTCCTGTTTTGATACATGCAGCTTAAATAGTATTAATTAATGAACCAAAGTATTAATTTGGATACACCACTGATACCTTATGCGTGACAATGGCCTTGTCCATCTCTAAGATCTGGGGTTTACTGAGAGACAAAAATACTCAAATCCTAATCAAACCAGTTGTCTGTTAACAGCCTCAGCCTCAGTTAACAGCCTTAGCTAACCATAACTTTTCTGTCTCTTTGTAGGCTGGCACCAAGCCAGACACAGAATGAAGGTGGCAACAGAAGTAAGCAGAGATTAAGCGACTTGCCCAAGGTTACAAAGCAGGTCAGTGACTCAGTACCCAAGTCAAAACATAACCCATGTTTCCTGACCCACATGCAAAACAGGGCCTAAGCCTGACTCTTACTGATGCGTCACTCTAAAATCTACAGAGTTAAATTTGCTAGCCTGATTCTTATCATGATAGGTGTCATCTCAAAAGACAATACAGATATCCTTCTAGACTGGGAGTGAAGGGGAATTTGGAGCCCTCCTATATACAACCTTGTTGCATCAGGGTTGATGGTAGTCTTATGCAGAGTTTAGATAATGGGTTGTATACAAAGGAAGATCCTCTCTCAAGTACGTGGTTGGACTAGATGACCTTTAGAGGTTCCTTCCAGCCCTACTTCTCTATGGTCAATCTCTCTCAAGTTCTAAAAAACACTTGAATGCTTTTTGATTTTGTAGGCTCTTTTTCATATTGTGTATATATATGGTACCTCCCCTATCCCACCAGTTCTGTCCTTGTCATCACAAGAGTTTCAGACCTGTGTTCTTTAGCCAGTTCATTGTTACTTGGTATACTCATATATACAAATCACTCAGAAGCTACTGCTTCTTAATACCAAAAGCAGATGGTTTTGGAGGAGGTGAGAAAATAAGTTCCCCATAAAGTTCACCATGAGGAACTGGATACAGTTCAGTCCCCTTAACACAAGGGTAGCAAAATGTGCTGCTAATGGACATTTCAAGACATGAACAAATACTACAGTTGACCTTAGTTGCTAGCTTGCCTGATGACTTGCTCTTCCCATTTTAAAAGCATAACACTATATTGCTTTGGTAAATAATGACAGGAAAATACTGAATGTAAGGTGAGGGGGGGGGAAGGTAGTGCAACAACAATCCCCCTGCATAAAGGCAGGGAAATTCCCTGCAACTGTTCACATCCCACTGGCACCTACATGGAGCCTTGGATACCTTACATCCTATGTAGCAAAAGTCTGAACAGATAAAAGGATTCAATTACTTGTGCTTTGTAAAGATGGGGCAGGGGATATTTTATAGCTGTGACATCCAGGGCGAGATAGCCATATCATAGTCACCACTTGTGAAATAGGAGATCATCAGACAGCACCACACACTCCTGCCTCCCCCTTTCTGCTTGAGGCACTGGACTTGTATTAGTAACTACAGAACTCCTGAGAGAACGGCATTGGCCTATTGCAGTGTGACGGGGACATCACTCAGAGCAAGAAGGTTAACCCCTCAAACTGAGCCTGGGTGCCGACTTGGCCAGCTTATTCCTGTGGTCCTCTCTCGTGAGCATTTGTCTCCATTAGGGAAATACTGCTCAGACCCAGATTCTTCTCCGTCTCATCCCGACTGGAAGAAACAAACAGAGCAGGACCACACTGATGAATGGGCAGCAGGGCTGTGGCTTTGGGAAACCAAATTAAGGAAAGAGGCAGGTTTCTATCCCGTGCTCAGCTGAATCCAGCTGGTCTCTCTCTCTCCCCCCCTCCTGTGCAGTATGAAGTTTCATTTCCACCTAGGAGAAATTTTACAACCTTTGCATTCTTAAGGAAGGGCACCTGAGCCTGAAAGCTTGCAAATATTATTATTAATAATCATCATCATCATCATCAAGCTGGTTTAATCAAAGAGAATCGCCTCTACCAAGAGGTCTCCCCCCTCCGGACAGCTCTCCCCTTCATGTCCAGTCAACTGCGGGTTCAAGCAACAAGCACTGGGGCAGCGAGGTACACGCAGGAGCTCACCTGGGCTGCTGGGAGGGCACTTCCCACTACCGCCAAGTCCGCCGTGGTGGGGCAAAGCAGCAAGAGCAACTCGCGAGGAAGAGCCCTTTCAGGGAGGGGAAACCTGGGAGATGCCCGAGCCCCGCGAGGGGAGGTGCACCCCAGCGACCTCCAGCCCCGGGCAGAGTTGGGGTGCGGGAAGGGGACGGGATCTGCCACTGACCTCGGAGCCCGGCCGGGCGGGTAATGCAGCGCAGCCCTCCGCGCGGCTCCGGGGCGAGCGAGCGCCCGCCTGGCACCTCCTGCTCCTGCTCCTGCTCCTGCTCCTGCTCCTGCTCCTGCTCCCGCGTGACGCGCCGCGGGGCTCCGCGCTACTCCTCCCCGGGGTGGCCCCGGCCCGCCAACAACGCCGGTGCCCAGGGAGAAGACGCGGTGGCCCTTCCAAGCACTCAGTGCCCTTTCAAGGCAGCCTGGGAGCCGCGGGGCGGGCACAGCCCGGCTCGGGGCGGGGGGTGGAGCCGCGCTGCGCGGAGCCCGGGGCTGTGGTGCTCGTGGGTCTCAGGCAGAGCCTTGCGAGGGGGCCGGGAGGGGCCGGCTCCCCGCGGGCTCCAGGTGTGAGGAGAGGAGCGGGCAACGGCAGGGCGAGGATCCAGATGTGAGGAGACAGGTAGGACGAGGCTGGCACCTGCCCTGGAAGCCTCAAGAAGGAAACCGCCTGTATCTGGGGCCAGGAAGGTGGTTTCCAGAAGCGCTCCCGGGGGCAACTGTTCTTCTGGTCCAGTTTACTACCTGCCGAGGAGTTGGGGCGTAAAGCTCACCTTATGGAAAAGGGCCGCTTCTCCCTAGCTTGCTTCTGCAGCCGTATGGCTGGGGGCAGGTGAAGCTCGGGACGTCTGAACCCCCTCCTAGCTTGGGCCTAGGATGCCCACCAAGAGACTTTGGAAATATCTGAAGCCCCTGGTAGGGGTGGAGGAAGTTTGTCGGTTGTAGGGCTACTTATGGTTCTGCACTGACTCACAGATTTGGCTTGGAGCACAAAAAATTTCTTTAAAAAAAAACAGATCTTCAAAAGGAGCCTGGACCCATGCTTTGCTGGGGTTATTTGATCCAGTGTCAGCTTTAAGCTTAAGCTACAGATCCAGATTCTTTTCTGTCAGTACAAGGACACCCTAAAGCAATGCAAGGACACTCTAAGGGTGTCCCTCAAGAGTTTCAGCATTGACCCAGTCATGGGAGCAATTTGCTTGCGACCATCCACCCTGGAGGTGCCAAATCCAGAACAGAGCACTGGCCTTCGAATAGCAACACATGGCAGATGCAATGAAGAAACGCGTGGTCAGGAAAAAGAAAACCTCCCATACCCAATCCTCATCGCTCCCCTGCCTCTGCTGCAGCAGGTTGTTCAAAGCAAAGATCAGACTTATAAATCACCTACGCACTCATGTGACCTAGCCCCACCCCACTTCATTGTCTTCCCTTTCCCCGTTTTTCTCCTTTTCCTTCTTTCCCCTTTTCTCCTTCCCTTTTTTTTCCCCACTTCTTTTCCCTCTTCTTCCCTCCCCTCCTCCTGCTGGATGCAGCCATCAACACTCCGAAGGACAAACAACAACACTTAAGCTACAGCTTGCCATCATAATGTGAGGGGCCTCTAAATAAGGGGGAAAAAACTGACTCACTATCAAATTTTATAATAATCAGTTGGTAAAATTAAATGGGAAAATGACTCTCTAAATATGGATGTTTTTATTCTAATATGATAAAAATATACATACATTGGATTATTTTTATCATATGGGCCTCTTAAACTGGACGTACCTTAGGGCCTCAGAATGTCATAATTTGACACTGACTTGACCCTAGCTGTCTTTCCTGCCAAGAGCAAGGGGGCTGGATCTGATGATCTCACAAGGTCCCTTCTAGCCCTAAATTTCTATAACTCTCTGTGAATCTTCCTGCCTGGCTGCTTTCCTGCCCAGCCTTCTGCCAGGAGGTAGCCCTGCAATGAAGCAGCTGTTTGCAAGAGGGTGCCACTGGCTTCATAAAAGGCATGGAGAGGTGTCTCGCGTCTAGGAGGGTCAAGAACTGCAAGGCTACAGCTTGGGTTGTATATACCTGGCTAACTCTTCTCTAAGGATGCATCTACACATGCACTTTAATACACATTAAAGCATCACAAAAAACTATGCACTTTCACTAATACACATTAAAATAGGCTAATGTGCCTATTCTAATACCTCACAATGGAGGTACTAAATTTAACGTTCATTAGTAAAAGTGCAGTAATGAATGTGTAGAGGCGCCCTAAAAGCCCATGCTCCTCGCCACTAGAGAGAAAACATTTGTGCGTGGACCAGGCTTTGGTGCTGGGAAGCACCAAACCCAGGGTTTGTTTCTAAGTCTGTTGTTGATTCCCTGTGTACCTACAAATGAGGTGTATCACCTCTTTGAGGCTCAGTTTCCCCATCAGTGAAATGGGATAAATGTTGCTTCCTTTATCTCTCTGTAGAATCCAGGGGCTTATCTTTCCTCTTATGTTCCTCTTGAAAGCGGAGGAGTGGGGGAAAAAATCCTGGTTCCACCCAGTTCGTTTTCCCTTTTGGCATCTGCTGGCTGCCACTATGACACATGCCTATTTGACACATGTTGGTAGTGTGAGCCTTCTGTCTACAGAGCAATGGTTAGCCCCTGTCCCCATTAATAGTATTGGCCAGTGCCAACTGAATTTGTAGGACAATAAAAAAAGCATGGAAGGGAGTGAGGGCCACAGGTTTCAAGCAAGTACACCAAGCGGGGACCAAGCAGAGTATGCTGCTGCGTGGTACAGGACCAAATAAACTATTAGCTTCTTTTAAACAGGGAAGCTACTGAAAATGCAACAAATGATTATTTGGGACAAATGATAACAAAACAGAGATGGTAGTGACGGTTAAAGGTTAATAACTAGTGTACCAAGGGGACTGTGCAGAGCACACTGCTGTGTGACACAGGCCTATTTGTCGTGGGCCCAGGCACACTAGGTAAACTATTAGCTTGGTTTAAATAGGGAGGCTTCTAAAAAGGCAACAACTAATTACTTGGGACAAATGATAACAAAACAGGGTCGGGAATGACAGTTAAAGGTTAATAACTAGTGAGCCAGGGGGGACACAGAGCAGAGCACACCGCTATGTGAGTTACTGGACAAGATAACCTATGATCTGACCCAGTAAATGACAATTCTTATAGTCTTATCTCATCTATGTTTGGAAAGTCTGCCTTTCTCAGTGCTTATAGAACTTCACCACTGCCATACTTTGGGCTTTGGTGTGGTACTGAGCTCTGTACATTGAGGCAATCATTGCAGAACCAGCATCTGGGTTATTTGAACCTTTGCTTGGAAAAATACTGCAGAAACAAAAAGTATGGGGTAGAATTACAATGACAGAAATGGAAGTTTGGCAGATAGCTTCCTACTCTGTTTTAGTGACTCTGTGAATCTTCACCTATGCACATTAATACAGCAGATGAAATAATCAATTAAAAATAATTCAAGAAGCAATAGTTTTATTAGACAAATATTTCATGGTTCAGGTTGTTCTTATTGTTGCTCCTTGCATACCAGGAATTTTCCAGTGGTAACTTATGCTACAGGACTTTGATCCAGAGAAAATGGACTTTATCTCTTCACAGCTACAGGCTGACCCCTGCCTTCTGCCTGACTTCAGGCTAATAGGATTAACAACCTCTCTCCAGAAATATAGAAACTGAGCTGGCTGATGTTTGAAAGTTTAATTAGTATTGGTTAGTGGCATGATTATTGCCAGCATAATTAATACTGCTAAAAGCCCTAATCCAGCATTGTTCTTGATGGTAGAAAGATAACATAAACCAACGTAGGTTATGCTGATTTTTTACCCTAAAATGTGTGCTGTTTTAACTATGCTGTAAGTGAAGTTTCAAGGCTCTCTACTATAGGCAGTCTCTAAGAGAAAAATAAAAGCATAGTTGGCTGTAAATGCTAGTGATGGAGGTTTCCAGTTCTCTCTAATGAGATTTTATTAATGTGTTTGCTTATTTATTTATTAATTCATCTAAATTATTATTTCTAGCCTCACATAAATTGGTGCATGGTGTGGTCTTTAGGGTTTGCTGATCAGTCACTTTGGAGTTGCTAATCCAGAAGCTAACAGTTTCTCTTGTATTGTTCTTGTCATCCAAATAGGGCGTCAAGCATGCATGGCAATGACACAGCTCCTTCACAGCATCTGTATGGTGAGTGCTTCTGTTCATGTTAGTTTTCTAGTGAGTTGACTAAACAACAGGGGACAATTAGCAGAAAATGAAATTTTAAAATGTAAGTAGTTGTAATATATATGCAAGGCAATTAAAACCATACTTTTGCTTTGCCTTATTACGAAGTCTTACTTCAGCCACTGAAATGTGCTGACTGCCATCAATGGATGACATTTGTTTAACTATTTAAAAAAACACAGCGGTATTTGAAACACTGAAAGGGTGCCATAAGGTGTTCTGTTCTTGGTTAATCGTCTGGCACAGGCCCTAATCCCAAAAACCCTTATGCAAGATTTTAATTTAGTTATATGGTTGTGTTTGCAGTCTTGGCTCGAGAGAGCACATACAAGAACAAAAACTTGTAGAAAGAACCTGTTTAGCATAAAAGAAGGAGAAATGGGGAATGAAACTTAGTATCTTTTGAAAGATTCGTACTAAGGGGCTAAAAAAAAAGTAGAATTGACAAGAATCCAAAGGTCTTACACTGATTTAAACTTGTTTTTGCACTGGATTCTTATTTTCCCTACCAAAGATTGAGAGGTGTGGGAGGGAGAGTATATGCACATTTTACCTCTGTTACTTCACAAAGTGGGACGGTGGTCTTGTACATTTATAGGATATTGGAAGAAAAGGAAATGGAACATCTTTTTATACCCAAAACAATTCTAACGTGGGCCTAAGGGATTTTGATGAATTTTAAATACAAAAAGGCTGGATGGATACTGTAATCTGTCCTAAAATTCAGTTATGGACTGACAAAATTCTGTTACTTTGCAAAGATAAACTGACAGCTTTCTGGCATCTTCAAGGTCTGCTGTTTCGTTCTGGCCCCCTAAGATCCCCTTCTATACTGGGAGTATGTGCCATGTTAGAAAATACGTTAACTAAAGTGTTTTAACTCATGTGATACAAAACAAGATTTCATTCTTAATGTGTATAAAAACAGTTGTGTTTAAAAGTTAGCTGGTTGTGATTATCATCTGAATTCCCTGTCTACACTAATATTAAAGGCAAGGATTTTCTGGATAGTCGGGATAGTTAAAAAGGCTTTTGACTGTAGCACTACACACTAACGTTAACTTATGTTTAATATGTGTTAATTGCCCTGTTTCCTAGCATGATTCTTTTTTTTTTTAACTCCCAGTGTAGACCTGGCTTCAGATGCATTCTGTCAAACTGCCTTGAATCCACAAACCCAGCTGTACTGGTTTCTCGACTAATTACCATTCTAGAAATATCTCCACATTCACTAAGAATGACTTGTTTGTTTTCAGTAGCAATGGAGACACTGTCACAAAGACTGTGTTGTATTAGGGCTGTACTTTCCTCTTCTAACAAAGAACCTTATTGAAAGAGGGTAGAACCTTGCTTTCCAAAGTAGGTCTATGCAAAAAGGAAGCTGGAACCCCCCAAAATAATGACTTATATGCTTTCTTAATCACCTCTACTGGGAATTTTCCCCCTTTCATTTCTGGAGTCACTGGAAAGTTGCCTGTAACCTATTGGGTGCTCAAGGTCAGCAATTCACTGGTAACCTCCAGAAATAACCAACTTGCCATTTTTAGCTAGTTATCCCTGTAGTTACATGTATGTGTTATTCTGCTGGTAAAAATTAATTGAGCAGAACTGACTGGTTTTTTTTTTCCTTTTCTTTCTCAATGTCACAGTGTTGCATTATTGGTCAAGATAACAAAGTTAAGAGGTTTGCATTTTTGTGGAGAAAAATTTATTGAATGTGCAAAGACTTTTTCATGTACTTAAGCTTTGCATGTGACTAATTCCTTTGATAATCACTTGCTGAATGACCATGGCCACAAAAATAGGGCAACCATATTATTTTTAAGGAAATCTAGGTTGGGTAAAGAAATCTCGGATGGGAATAGGGGCACACACACGCGCACACACACATACACACACACTCATGTCCTCCTCCAGCCTAGCACACAGCATATGCAGGGGAAATTGCTGTGCTGCCTGTCGGCCAGCCTGCCACTCAGCTCCTATGCACAGCACTGCCAAGCAAACGTTCCTTTGCCCCACAGTGGTCACTGAATGCCCCCTCCCCCTCATTCCCTGGCAAGGAAACCTCTGGCTGCTGCAGTGACATTTGCCCCCTGCAGTCAGCGGCCTGCTCTGCCCACCAGCTCCTGCCCGAGTTTGCGGGGAGGGGCAGCTAGAACCTGGCAGGCACTGAGCTGGGGAGACAGGAGTAAGGTGGACACACACACACATGTGTGTGCGTGCCTCTGCATCCTTCTTCCTGTGTGGATTCACATGCATGCACGCTTGTGGAGAGCAGCAGCCAGGGTCCTATCCAGCACATATGCACATGAGGGCACTGAACTCACCGAGCCCCAACCCCATGGTTCCTAGAAATAGTTAAATAAATGTCATCAGCTGATAGCAGGCAGCACATTATGGTGTCTGAAATAAAACTTTGCAGTAAAGCAGGGGTTTTCAACCTTTTTTAACAAGTGTACTCCTGTCTCAAAGTTTCAGCTTATTTACTTGTTTATATTTTTTTCTTGTTTTTAATGCTACCCATTATGTGATATAAGGTAGGCTATACTAATTAACATTAAATGCATTATTAATATATGCATTAATATAGATATAATTAAGGGCATGAGATATCTCTCTCTCTCTCTCTCCCTATCTCTCTCTCTATCTTATGCCCAGGAGGAGGGCATGGGGGGGTGTACCCCCCAGATCTGCATGTGGAGCAGAGCAGGCTGCTGCTGAGGGCTGGGCTTCAGGTGCTGCCAGGCTCTTCTCAGCAGGCGGCTGGGATGGGTTGGGCTGCCCATGGGGCAGGCAGTGGTGGCACTGGGAGGTGGCCTATGGGGGTGGAGGCTGTGGCCAGCCCGAAATTCACTGTAGCCCCCCCACAGGCCTCCCTCCTTGTGCCACTGAGCATAGCCCCGGCCCAGCCCCCACACCAGGAAGAGCCTGGCACCACCCTGGTCACAGCCCATAGCAGCAGCCCAGCCTTGCCCCATGAACAAATCCAGGAGCACATGCCCCCCCAGGCCCTCCTGGGGTGTGTGCAGTGGCAGGAGGTGCTCCTCCCTTGTGTCCCCCAGACAAGCCATGGCTCTGTCCTGTGCCCTGCCCCAGCTGTGCAGCACCTGCCCCTGACTTAGCCCCACTCTCTCCCTTACCACTGGGGCTTCGATCTGTACCCCTGCCCCCTATGCCCCTTCCCTCAACTATCCATCTAATTTCCTATGCAAGCAGACTTTACCCAGAGACTTAATGGCCTTGTTACATGGTAGTTTTAGGTGGCTTCTGAAGCTCTTAACCCCTGGATTGGCTGTATGTTGACACCTTTTAACTGGTTTAAAACACTCATTATTTGCTTTAAAGTTATGCCACTCCAGGGCAGGATTATCACTAATGTTCTTAATTTTGCTCCTGTTACATTAAGATGTGACCACTCCAGACAGCTGTTTCACCCAAATTGAAGTTCTTCATCATCCCAGGATGCAGTGGCCCCTACTGAGTCAGGGCAAGTGGGGACATGGGGGTGCAGTAGTGCTGTGCACAGCGCCTCAGTCCCAGGCACATTGGGTAGAGCGAATGCCATTGCTCTGGAGTGCCAGGCAGCTGCAGTGCCTCCCACTGCTGCTGGGACCAGCTCATACTGCTCCTATTTGGCCGAACAAGTTAGTCACAGCAGCGATGGTAGGTACTGCTTGCTGCTGCTGAGACCAGCTTGCTCTGCCTTGCAGGAGCAGCAAGCTGGTCCTGCCCCTTGCTCCTGGTCCTGCCACAGCTCACCAAGCCTCTAGTGGCAAGTCACAGCTGTGCAAGTGAAAGTCAGTCAGAGCAGGTTTTTGCCTTAAGGTGAGACAGGTCCACTAAGCCAATTAACATTTGAGCAACTTTCAGCATAAGGTTTAACAAGGCCCTAATACAGAAAGGCAGTCCTTTCCTTGTCTAATCTGCGCTCATACAGCTGATCATCAGTTCTGTGGGCATTCCACATGCACCTCTGGAAAACCTTTCTGAGCCCTGTCTGATAGAGAAACAGCAGTGACTTCATTGTGTTGGTAGTCTTTAGTAACTGGGTAAACTTTCAGCTAAGGATGGGTTGAAGAAGAACAACCAGAAAAAAATACTTCCACTATCATGGTGGACTAAGTGAAAGTTTATAGATGAATATTTTTGAGATGTTATTTGCCTTCTCAAAAAAAATACCTAAAGTTTTCTGCTGAACCTGATGGGAGAAGAAATGTAATAGGCCATTGATGCTGAACCTGAAATTATTTATTGTACTTTTTGCTCTCTGTGTAATAGTTTAGATAGAATACTGAACACTCCCCAGCAATTTGTATGCTTTAATGTCCATCATAGTGTTTTCCTTTAAGTAATCTCCTAAATGATGTGAAATACATGTCACCTTGCACTTTTACATGCTAATGACAGACCAACTGCACTGTGGTTGCAATAATTCTGTTAGGCATTTCAATTACTTGCTTGCAACATTACAGAACGTGCAAACAAAGAGAACCGTTTATCAAGCTGTTTTACATTTAACTAATTTAAATTATATTTGAGGCAGAAATAGCTGACCAAAAAGTAGGGAAGAAAAATAATAAGGAAATAACTCCATCTAGTGTTCAGTATTTAAATTAAGACTGGGATTGTGAGTATCCTTTCTCTGTCCCTTGCAGTGGGCTCAGACTGTGATGAGGACAAACAGAACACTTAGAATGTTCTAAATACATGTTAAACTCCAAGAGTCCAGACATCTATGTTACTTCACATGCGCTTAAACTTCCTGGAAAATTTCAGAAGCATGCTGGGACAATCAAGTACTATTTTGAGCTGGTCATCCTTGAATCAGTTCAATGTTATGTGTGGACACAGTATTCTGTGTTGGTCCTCCAGGTATTCCAAACTGTGCCGCTCCTCACCTCCCCAAGCCAAGTATGGCAACTGGGCTGCTCTGGGATGCAATTAGGACTCTATTGCCAAAAGTTCTATTGTCTACAGAGACCACAGTTTACAGGGGGAGGGCAGCAGAAAGCTTCTGTGTCAGTTTTACTTCCATGCTTGGGACCCTTGGACCAAACCTTATCTGCAGGGGGAAGAGGAGGGGTAGCCAGGGTCTATGGTGAGAGGTGCAAGCTTTGTGCCCCCTGCTTGTGGTGGGTGGGTGGTTATGACTGTAGCAGTAAACACTTGTCATTGCTGAGCACCTAATGGGCACCTAATAGAACAGAATGAGCATGGAATTGACAGCCAATGTGAAGTGAATTAGCCCATTAACTGTTAATTAATCCTCCCTCTATGCTACACTTTTGAAGCTAATCAGTGACATTCTTGGAATGAGTCAGGTGTTATGTCTGTCTCTCCCTGTAGGCACAGTCACACACAAGTTACTGCAAGGTGAAGGAGGACAGTGCTTTACAGTACTTCAGGTGCTCCACAGTAAGTGCCTGTAGGCATGCTCTTACCCTACAGTAAACAAAAGCTCATCTGAAATAGCTTACCCCTCAATGGAAAAAGACCTGTGCTTTTGCCTCTCTCTCTGACATACACATGGGTGCATACTTACATAAAACTGTAGCCAGTCATTTCTTAGCCTTTGTGCCTTACAAACCATTCCAACTAAACAGTATAGGGGCTGATCAATTTTCCTCTGTCGCCATTGCTTGGGCAGATTTTTCCTATTGTTTCCAGCTATCTTAATTCATAAAATATCTGGATTCTACCCTCCAATTAGACAGAAAGAAGAATGGTTAGAACACTGTCAATTTTAATCAGATATGTGACTGATCTATAGATCAAAGTCCTTCTGGATAACAGCCACTGAAACCTACTGAAAATAATAAGAATGGAAGAGGGCCTCCCTACTGCATCTTTGTGTGTGTCTCATGGGGCATGGCTGTACAAACAAGTTACTATGAGGCACATGTGAATAGGGCTTTACTGCATGCACTATGGTAAC
Organism: Crocodylus siamensis; assembly: GCF_052110815.1. Classification (NCBI taxonomy): domain Eukaryota; kingdom Metazoa; phylum Chordata; order Crocodylia; family Crocodylidae; genus Crocodylus; species Crocodylus siamensis. Next base: position 195,112,709 of record NC_143396.1, read on the forward strand.
TGTCTTTACTGTGCATTACATGAAAAATAGTTTGTAGTAGTATACCAACTGAGGACTAAGGCACTGTGGATTAGATTGCATCTACCACAGGGTAACAGCTTAAACGTGAATAGTTATGGCAGAGCAGGTGATGTGCTTAAAACTCTGGTACTTTTTCCTCACTATAACATTTTTGTATATCCGTTTCTAAACTGGGCTGGTAGCTTTTTGTGTAAAAGAGTATATTTCTTAAAATTTCTTTCTATAAATTTCCCAGCAGAGGGCTCCTGTCTCACAACATAAGTAATTACACACCTGCAAACAGTGTTAATTAACTTTCCAATTTATTGCCTATAAACAGTTACAGTTAATTTTTAAAGTGCATTAATATCGTGCATGGTGATGAATATTTTAATTCATTGTAGATTTGACATAATTTGGGAAGACCTGCTGGGCAATGATAATAATAGTAACCACTTTCTAGTTCTCCTTTGTCACATGGCCAAAATACCACACAATCTCCCTTCATCCTCACTTAAAAGTTAAAAGTATTTCCATTCTTAATGCATTCTCCCATGTCTCCCCATCAAATCTTGGTGTGGATCTTTACTTCACATTAGTGGTGTGTTATATGCTTCTGCAGTATACTTTCTACCTTGCTGCTATTTCATAGCAGATAACCATTCCCCATCAACTGATCTTCCACAGTTGCCTGTAATTTACTTTAGTCCAACTAAAATGCTTGATTTGAAAACGTTCATGGACATTAGAGTAACGTTTTTGTTTTAAGTGTGTTCATATTCACACCTGTAAAGCAAGCAAAGCTCTTACCTATAATCTAACTCCCCTAAATTAACACTTACATTTAGACTTCAGTCCAAATGTTTGTATTTTCAGCTATGGGTTCTGACAAATACTGTTTGCTTCTTTGTGTTATTTCTCAATGAGAATGAGACAATTGCATTCACCAATTGTTTGCTTAATACTGCATAACTCTTGCTGCTTACCTCCTCCATAGCATGAACGACTGGTGCCTCCCGAGAGTGGGTGGGCACAATTTGTGGGTGGCAGCATTGGCAGCCCAGTGGCAAGAAGTGACTGTCCACAGAAGCCAGTGACAGCATCGGTGGAGGAGGCAGGGAAAGAGTGTTGTGAGCAGCAATAGGCGACCACCCACAGAAGCCAGTGTTGGCATTGGCAATGGCTAATCTTATAGGGGGCATGTAGCCCCCCCGCTCCGTACTCTCCCTACGAGTCATCTATGCTCCATAGTGTACTTCTGTGACTATGAAACAATTGCAGTATTCTTGGTAGGAGGTTATCTCTCTGGGTTCCTGGACACATGCAGGGAGGCTGCTCTGATGCATTATAATTACAGCGCATCAGAGGAGACTCAGTTGAGTCTGGTGGAGTGTATTAATTACCATGCTTCAGCAGACTCCAGTGTCACGTGTATCATCATCCCTGCACTGAAAAATGGGAGCCGGGAACTTTAAACTTTAGCTCATTCAACAAGCTTTAGTTCAAAGCACCGCACTGCCGTTTTTCAGCATAGGGACGCTGATATATGTGAGGTTCTGGGAACTTGGACCCATACTGTTCAACATTTTCATTAATGATGTGGACATTGGAGTCAGGAGTGGACTGGCCAAGTTCGCCGATGACACCAAACTTTGGGGCAAAGCATCCACGCCAGAAGATAGGCGGGTGATCCAGGCTGACCTGGACAAGCTCAGCAAATGGGCAGACGAAAACCTGATGGTGTTTAACACCGAAAAATGCAAGGTTCTCCACCTTGGGAGGAAAAACCTGCAGCATCCTTATAGGCTCGGCAGTGCTACGTTGGATAGCACTACAGAAGAAAGAGACTTGGGGGGTCATCATTGACCACAAGATGAACATGAGGCCGCAATGTGATGCTGCGGCTAATAAAGCGACCAAAATGCTGGCTTGCATCCATAGGTGCTTCTCGAGCAAATCCCGGGACGTCATTCTCCCCTTTTACTCGGCCTTGGTGAGGCCGCAGCTGGAGTACTGCGTCCAGTTTTGGGCTCCACAATTCAAAAAGGATGTGGAGAAGCTTGAGAGAGTCCAGAGGAGAGCCACGCGCATGATCAGAAGTCAGGAAAACAGATCTTACGATGATAGGCTGAGAGACATGGGACTCTTTAGCCTGGAAAAGCGCAGGCTCAGGGGTGATCTGATGGCCACCTATAAGTTTATCAGGGGTGACCACCAGGATCTGGGGGAACGTCTGTTCACCAGAGCGCCCCAAGGGATGACGAGGTTGAACGGTCACAAACTCCTGCAAGACCGTTTCAGGCTGGACATAAGGAAGAATTTCTTTACTGTCCGAGCCCCCAAGGTCTGGAACAGTCTGCCAGCAGAGGTGGTTCAAGCACCTACATTGAACACCTTCAAGAGTAAATTGGATGCTTATCTTGCTGGGATCCTATGACCCCAGCTGACTTCCTGCCCTTTGGGCAGGGGGCTGGACTCGATGATCTCCCGAGGTCCCTTCCAGCCCTGATGTCTATGAAATCTATGAAACTTTTAATTAGAAGGGGTCTTGGAGCTGTGCTAATTAAAGTGCTGCCCTATCTCCTGGAGCACATCTATAAATGCCCTCTGAGTTTTGTCTGTGCAGATAAATACATTTTTACCCCCTACCTTACCCATTTAGCTATTACATCGGTTTTCTAGGCAATCTAATCAGTTGTTCAAGAATATATACTCAAGTTTTGCTGTGAAGTTTTTACAAGGTTCAACTTTGCATAGTTTTAATGAGCATGATCTTTAGTTAACTGCTTAGATATAAATTCAGGAACAGCTCTGTGAAGTGTACTAAACCATTTTAAATGGGGCAGGATCATCCTCTGCTTGTTGGAGTTGTTGATAGCAACTGCTTTTTCTCAGTCCAGATCTGAACTGTGATTCAGAGGCAAGGTATGAGAGAGGTCCCTGCTCTTGCAAAAGTTTTAAGTGTTTGTAGGTTATGAATACCTTATTATTTTTGATAAATGATATGATGCTTTCTTATCTGCCCTGTTGCTTGAAAGTTCCCAGCCATAATGTTCACATAAGACCTGATTCTAGGTTTTCAGTGCACTTAGGTGTCACATCCAGACATGGGTGGATGTTTGTTTCCCCAGGAATAACTAGCAGTGGCGCACCTTATGCCACTGCTAGTTGTCCTTGGGGAACACCTGTGCCATGCATGTCTGGTGCATGGCAAGTCGCCCTGGGTGGGATAGAGGAATTTCGGCCCAGCAGTCTTACCTGGTTTTGGGCAATGCATGCTGCTGCCATGTACAGTGCTCCACTTTTTTCAGCAGGTTTTTTTGACCCCTGGATATCCTGGGGGCTTCCTGGGGCTGCAACCACGTCGCTTCTGCTGTGTGGAGCCTGGCCGGAAGCAGAATATGGCTTCAGCTGGCCAGGCTCTGGCTTTGGGCAGTGCATACTGTCACCGTGTGCAGTGCTCCGCTTTTTTTTTTCAGCGAATTTTTTTGACCCCTGGATATCTAGGGATTAAAAAGACCCTCTGCACTACTCCTTTGCAGCATGAGGAACAACTGAACATGGCATATGTTCAGACATGTCTGAGGTGCCACATACCATACGGCTGTGCTTTTCTGGATGGAGCCAAAAAGTTAACTAAATTTAGTGGAATTTTGGCTTTCCAAGGTATTCATGTCTGTTTCTTCCTTAATAATAGATTTATTAAAGACAAATAATGTATTTTGTGATTTTTTTCCTGTTTGCATAATATCATTTTGCATTATGGCAGAATGTTTCATATTATGAATATTGGAAATCACGATCTGTTGCCTGGATGTAATTAGATTAGATTAGATAAATGATGATTTTTCTGTTTTATGGATTGAATGGACATGAAAGCACTGCTAATACAAACATGTACAGATCATTTTAAATGTTTATTTTCATGAATAGTAATGTGTATGGGCTTTGTGTTTCACTATCCATAAATGTTTTGCCCGTAAAACTTCAGAAAGTCCACAGAAAATCAGCACAAAAGAGGCACATACATTATTAAAGCACATTTACTGAAAATTTTGAATTTAGATTTCCAAGAAAGTTTTGTATTATCGTGTACTAATTGAGAGTACAAGAAGGACAAAAGAGACTCTCCCTCATAGGGAACATGTGATGTTAAAATCAGCTGTAACATTGTGCAGCCTAAAACATCATGACTTTTACTGTGCTGAAGTTTATAGTGCTAAGATTGGGGATAATTGGGAATGGAGTTGGTGATAGAACCCAGTTCTTTCTGCTCCAAAACAGCAGGCCTCTTCTGCTCCTGGTTCTATTCTGTTTAGTAGTTCACAATGTGCAGCTTATGAAGCACAGTTATGAAATGTTTATTTCAATCAGAATTGCTTTGCGTATACAGGTGTACACACGCAGTTAATTCCAATACTTTGCCTGGAATCTGTATACATCCTTTATTGTATTGGATGAGTACAAGAATCACTGTTCTAAGCCAATAGTTTATAATAAAGCAAATTTATTCATAAAAAAGAAGTTGCATCTTTGGTTATTTGATGAATGAATTGTTTATAAAAGAAACTGCTTATCTTTCTGGGATCCTATGATCTCTGCTTGACTTCCTGCCCCTGGGGCAGGGGGTTGGACTTGATGGTCCTCTGGGGTCCCTTCCAGCCCAAATGTCTATGAAATTTATGAAATCACAATCTTATTGAAATTCCAAGATTGACAAAACATGTAATATACTCATGTACACCAAATACACAAATACAATTCATTTAAATGGAAACATATCATAGAGATTTCTCATCATGCACATATTACAGAAGAAAAGGATATAGTTTAGTCTGAAGTCTGCTATAATTTGTTAGAGCCTGAAAATAATTATGTACATATTTGCCTTTGATATCGGGGGTAGTTCTGCATGTACATGTTTGCAGGATTAGGGTCTTACTACCAGACAAGAGACCTATATGCTCCTGGATGTTCAGGAAACCAGTTTAGTTTGCTGAACTGGTCAAAGGAATGAGCATTTCATTACACTCGGCAATGTTCCATCACCCAATATGACTGCTGAAAAGGAAAATGCTAATGGGTCCAATAGGGGCTAACCTTTTCTATAATGTGCTGGTTCTAAAAATATTTCAACCCTAATGAAAATGCCCAAGGATGAGATGGGTGGGGGATATCAGGTGGTTGAACCTTGGTGCCAAGGAGCCCAACTAAATGTATTTGAAAGTAGACCCTAATGTGTGTGAGCTGAATTCATACTTGAGCTTGCCCTCATACTGAGAACTAGGTGCTTTTACTAAAGTTGACTTTCCAGTCCCAGGCAAATAATGCAATTAAACCTTTTAGTATTACTTTTGGTAACTATGGGTCAGATCATATGTTTATGATCACCAAAGTCACTAAATATGATCCTATTCTAGCTTTTGTAACAGCCAAAATTCTGCTAAGGCACCTAGATTCTTTATGGACTTTCATTTGAACCTTTTTGCATGGGCCTGAAAAAAAACCAACCTGGGCAACTAGACTTGGTCTGCTGTTCATGCTCAGAAGTAATCTACTGTGAGCACATAGGTATAAAGGCTCCACTTACACTTTATGATCCAATTCAGTTTGGTAATTCACTTACATTCTGACTAATTCTCCAGATCCTTTGTCAGGTAAAACATGCTCAGACACTGTTTGATGTTGAGATCAATGTGGTGGTGGTGGTGCTGCTGCTTACCTTTTGCTCACTAGCGCAGGTCTTAAGGCAGTTGTCAGGAAATGGGTTCTAGGCCCACCTCACCCTACGCAAATTTGAACTCACATTTCCTAATTCTCTTGCTTGAGGATATTTTGAGTTTTGGCCTCTGCTGTTATTTCTTTTGCCTGACCAGTGGCTATCTAATGTTAAATGCATTATGCCAGGGAGCAAACAGGAGAAAATGTACCCATAGTGGTTTGGTACTTGGTAGTGGAGGAGGAGAGGAATTTTTGAGTTTCAGCCTCTGCTGCCAAGACAGAGGCATTTGGATGAACTGGGTAACTAGCCCCAGAAGAAGAGAGAAGCAGGTAAAACTCAGGATTCCTTCTTCCTGGGAAAGTGTACTTCTCACTGGGGTACACAGTCATGCTCCCATGGGCTCTGTGATCTTCACATTCCTTTCCATCCAGTGTCCCAGTTTTAGTAGGAGGTGGGGAGAGGTGTCAAGTCCTGCCTAGTTCATGGCCTGGCGCAATTGGCACCAGAGGCATAACAAAATAAATGTGGGGCAGGGGGAATGGAAGAGGGAATTATGCTGACCATTATAAAACAGGAGTGGGGGTTCAGGATCATACCTGTCCCTGCTCTCTGATCTCAGGTAGCAGCTGCTACAGCTCCTCTGTAGCAGTGTGAGCTTGCCTACTGTAGCTGAGGGATGGGCTCTCTGCATGCTGGTTCAGCAGCCCAACTGGTGCAGACTCTCCAGTGCTGTTCCTGATGCCCCATTCGTTCCCCTTCCCCCTCCCCCCGCAGATATGCTTCTGGGTGAAGGACTGGACATCCCAAGGCAAAGCCTATAAAGTGGGGGAGGCAGGGCGCAGATGGAATATATTTAATTTGTTTCCACTTCCTCCAGATACACTACAGGGCATGGGGCTGCACCTGACTGTCTCTCTCTGTCCCATCTGCACATGGTTACATCTCCCATGGAAAAGACTTCTGGGGCTGGAGGGGACCATGCTAATACTCTCTCTAAGTGAGTGCCTGGGGCCAGTACTCCATTTGTCCCACTATAGTTACACCATTGATTGGCACTGCCCTAAGAAGTAGGTATGGGTACAAACCCATTCAGGATGAAGTGGGCCTAGAAATCAAGTTTCTCACTTCCTGGGCAAGTGCCTGAATCACCAAGCTATTAAGCAAATCATAGGATCATAAGGACCTCGAGGGTCATCTGCATGCAAGGTCCTAAATCATCCCTGTCCAATGCTTATCCAGCCTCTTCCTGAGATGCTCCAGTGAAGGAGATTCCACTACTTCCCTGGGCAGTTCATCCGCTTTCTTGTTCTAACAGTAAGGAAGTTTTTCCTGGTGTCTGATCTAAATCTACTTTGCTGAAATTTAGAGCCATTGCTTCAAGTCCTACCATCTGTAATGATGGAAAAGAGTTGTTTTCTCTTGTATTTATGGCAGCCTTTCTGATATTTGAAGATTGATATCATTGCCTCCCTTTTCCAGCTTTTTCTCTAAGCTAAACATGCTTAGCTCTCTCAACCTTTCTTCATACAGCCTGGCTTCTAACCTCTTTATCATTTTTATCGCTTGCCCTTGGACTCTTTCTAACTTCTTCACATCCTAGATCTGTAAAGAGACTTTGATTATCTGCAGGTTAGATATCTATGTTAATTACATAAGTTCATTTGCTGTTATTGTGAAATAATTAAATTAAAATTTAAAACATTGCACTGAATTTTAGCTAAAAATGTTAATTAAGTATCAATGTGAATAATGTTCAAGACTGAAGAGTTCTTCTCCTTTTATCCCAGAACTTAATGAGAGGAAGAAAAGGGAGGCTAGAATAGCTCAGGAGAGAGGAGAAAGTTAGGGGGTACTTGTTCCTAAACAGAGTGTATGTGTGTGTGTGCGTGCATGCACGCGTGCGTGTGTGTGTGCAGATCTTGATTCTTCCAGGGAAGGGTGGCAAAGAGCTCCTTATGCCTTCCCTTTCTAATAAATGACATCTTTATGCAATAAAAGGGTATGTTGCCACCTACACAAGGGTATTTTTGGCTTGATGGAATATTTGACCACAGTTGATTGTGGTCAAATAATAGGCAGTCAATTAATGTTATTTGAATGGCCAGTTGATCAGCTTGCCAACCCTGGAGAGACTTAGTCATCACCAGGAAGAGTGGGACTACCCCCTTACCTATCTTACATGTAGTACTCCTGTTGATGCAGCCTAAAATTGCATTTGCTTTTTCATGACTGCATCGCACTGCTGACTCGTATTGAGCTTGTGATCTACCAAAACCCCTACAGGACATACTCCTGTTAAACCCCACTTGAAACCTCCTAGCATTCTGTCATTGATCCATTTATAATTACCCTTTGGTTTTGGTTACTGGGCAAATTGTCCTCTTTGTAGTAATTTTAACTAGCACATATTCTTCCCATTTGCTTCTGAGAAGGTCATATGGGACTTTATTAAAAGCCTTACTAAAGTTCCTGTACACTGTATTCCCTTCATCTACCCAACTAGTGACTTTGTCAGAGGAGATTAAATCAGTCTGACATGGTTTGTTCTTAACAAATCAATTCTGATTGCTAAAGTTCAGGCTTTTCCCCTCTAGATTTTTATAAAGTGACTTCTTTATAGTTTACTTCAGTAATGTACCATTTAGAGGCATAACTTATGCCATATTTTCTTGTATATAGTATGCTCCAGACTAAAATGTGAACCTTGTTATTGAAAGGTAGAATGAAGAAAAAAATCTTTCCTTATAGCTTAGTAAGTAACTAAGTAGCAGCAGTTAGGCAGCCAAGCTTGCTAATTGTTCTGCTCCCTGTGAGTTGCCTGCAGATCATATTTTCATTTTTGGCCAGTAAGTGGAAAAAATGGCTTTTATAATATTTCGAGCATATACTGCATGCTGTAATTTTCAGCCACTGTTTTTTGGGAAAAGATGTATGTTGTATATGAGAAAATACGGTAATTTTGGGAATCTGGGAAAAGATGCTGTTTAGTTTCAAGAAGCCAGGGGTGGCTGTTGGGGATGGCTGAGCAACAGAGAATGCAGGTTGGGAGGAAATGCCAAGCACTGGGGAGCAGGGGTACACATTACTGCATGATGCTGATACCCTGTTTAAATATTAAGGTCTAATAAGGTGTTGGTAACATGCCAAAAAAGCTGGTAACATGTCAATTTCTTCACTGATACATTGAAAAAAGTTTTTGGGATAAAATGCAATGTGGAAGTGAGGTTAAGGTAAGTCTTTATAACACTTAGAGATATAGCCATTCTTCTGAAGGTATATCATCATTTTCAAATCTTACATCTACACAAGAAAATAACTTTGGGGCTTAATCCTATGACCTCACTTGAGGTGAATGGATGGTGCCAGAGCAAACAGTGTAACCTTGTTTATTTAGTGGATTATTCCATGTATGTTATAGACACAATTTTCTGTATGTTTTTAGATTTGGCAAGTATAAATTATCTATGAAAGAATAATACAAAAAATTTTAAAAACCTTGTTCTGAGACATAGTTATAATGGCAATTCTAAGATATAGAACCATATATTTCTTTAAATCCATCTTTCCTGAGCAGTGAATGAATATAATTCTTCTATGCAGATTTAATTTTTCCAAGATCATTTACTGACTTGATTCAATCTGTACTTTAGCCCTAGTTTTGCAAAAGCAAAAAGGCATTCTAATAAGAACATCTGCTGAGAACACCATCTATGATACAGAGAGACTTTTCTTGTGGAAGTGTTCTAGTAAAATGTGAATTGTGTTTATAGTTAAGAAACTTAAATTTAATATCCTTTCAGAACCATCGATTCTATATGTTTACAGATACAGGGTTGAATATATTATAATACCAAGTTAAAGTCTTTGTGTGTGCCCCAAGACCTAATGGTCTGATCTTTTGAATGATTTAATGTAATAAAATTTGCAGAGTGCCTCTAGACATTGTCCAGATGCTCAGGATTAGTGATATCTGTAGTTTGTCCATTATCTCTGCTGCAGAACCTTACTATGTTGATTGATAATTTCCTGTTTTGTTTTCTACCTACCTAGCCTCACTTTGGTTAAAATAAAATATTTGTAAACTAGTTTAATAGTTATTTCATGTATATACAAATTCCATTTTTAGAGCTGAAATATTTAACCACAATATGATATAGACTTCTCCTAGAAGAGTTTCAGTATGATAACAGAAAGGCTTATGACTTCTGAAATCTAGAAAGTAATAATTCTGTGAGTGTGTGTGCAACTATGTGTGTAGGAACATATGCATGTGTTTGTATATGGTTACACTCTTGCCCCAGATTGTAACTATATTTTGGATATCTGCCTATTAAACACATAACACACAGTTTTGCAGTGCTTTTATATTATTATTATTATTATTATTGTTGTTGTAGACAGCCTATGAATATCATTGTAATAATCCTACTTATTTACTGTCTTGCCATCTGTTTTTGATATACACATATTTGTTGTATACTCTAGTATTGCTCAATTGCCCATGGTGTCTTCCTTTTCATTTAGGGGAGGTTTGCATACTTAAGTTTTTACTGAGAAATACCTAATTCAGCTATGTATGGTATATTGCAGACTCTTGCATTCTTAGATTGTATGTTACAATATTTTGTATCTTTAAAAATTAATAAACAGAGACAATATATCAATGTAAGATTTAATTTGCTACAGCTGTAATTTTAATGGAAATGTAGGACTTGAAGTAATTGTTCTTAATTGCCTGGTTCTAAATTACAGTATAACTGGTGTGAGGAATTCTTGTTTCCTTTGACTAAATTATTCAAAGTTAAAATGTATAAGAATTTATAAACATATGTTTAGACTCTTTATTTAAGGTTCATTCTTAGTTAAACAAGTTAATTTCAGAAAATGTAAAGAGAAGGCATGTTTCCCATTCCACACAAAATGCAATAGGGGAAAATAAATTCAGCAGAAAGCCTCCCTTTTTTTCAGGAACTGCTACTAGGATACACTGTACCCAGTATTTCCTGGTGGTTTGAAATATGTTCAATCTAAAGATGCCAGCATTTGCTTTCCCCCACTTATTTTCATGCTTATTTGTCTCAAGGACAGCTTTTTGCATCTCATTATGGTTCCTTGCCTATAAGAATCCTATACTGTACTTTACTAGAAAAAAGTTAATGGCTTACTTATGAAGAGAGTGAAAGCTTGTGCTCAGTAAAAAGTAAAGAGTACTGAAAAATTATAGGGGTTTGACGCTAACAAAAGTGGAAGTAGCTTAGACAGAGAGTGCATTATCCCATCTGAGCATCTTCAGTGTATGACCTGTAGGTCAGATCAAGTTCACAGATCCAGCCTATGACTCTGGGGGGTTTGGCTGTTATGGCTCTGGTGGGCATCACATGAGCCATGACTAGGTACTACATTGCAAGCATCAGCCTGCCTCCAACCTGAGCCAGGTTTTTTGGTCTGCCATTTTAAAAAGTTGCCAACTGTTGCATAAAAATGTTGTAAGTTATGATGACACAAATCAGACCTTGTTTGTTTAATTCTCCCTCTTTCATGGGATGTTCAAGATTAGCTTGGGGCCTGAAAATGGGACTTCTGAATTTTCAGGGCCCTGGTCTTCTTGTTTTTCAAATAAAAGAGCAAGCCAGATTAAGGCAAGTTCTTTCTGGAACAGAGTAAACTCATGAGGACTATTTGGCTTTTTCATAAATTATATTTTCCATACTTCTGTGTAGCCCCAAGAGACAAGTGAAGATTAACTGCAAAAAAGACTTAGCCATTTTGGTTATTGTTTTATATTTTTCTAAAGCCCTTGTTAATCTTTAAAAAATATATATATACACATTATATGCATGAATGCTCTTTCTTCTTTAATAAATGCAGAAACCCACCCTTTCTATGCTGCTAAAGCTCATGACCATGGTTTAGTCACTTCTCATCTTGGCCTTGTTCAGACTAGGCTTTCCAATCCTATTGTAAGTCAAATTAATTGTTTGCCAGTTTAATTTCATTTGCTAACACCTTTACAAATGCTAATTCAGGCTACTTCTCAAGTATTTGTTATACATTACAACCACTTATTCCTGCTTCTGGCTCAAGGGCTCAGACTAAGCAAACCAGATCTAGAATCAGCCTGAAAAAAACATTTGGTGAGATGTCTGGGTGAGCATTGTACAATTGTATTAATTTAATTCAAGGAAAATTGGGCAGTCACTTAACTAAGTTACAAAAGACCCTTGACAAAGCCTTTAACTATTATAACCTTCTCTTTATGGTTTCTACTTCACTACTCATGGCCTTTCAGTTTATTCTAAATGCAATTTCCTGCTCTTGCTGTACGTGCACATCCTAATCCTCTCAGCTTTCTGTCCTTTCATCTTGTATTCAAAGTCTCAGGTTTCTGTCATGCTGCCTACTACTTCCCTGCCAAGTGCCTTTACTCTCCATTCAGCTCCCTCATGTGAAAAAATAAATTAAAAAAGAAACCTTCTGGAATACTTCCTAGTTCTCCAGTAATTGCCTTCCTTTTTGAATTGTTTCTTCATGTTATATTTTCAGGCCCAATCCTCAGAGATACCAATGTTTTCTACTCCTTTTGACTTCAGTGGAAATTGATGGTTCTTACAATCTTGCAGGATCTAGGCTAACATAGAGAAAACTGCAGAGACTCAGGATTTTTCAGGATGAGGTCTTAAAAGCATAACCTTACATGTCCTCTTTTTGGATCCTCTGCTTTCTGTCCAGGTGTTTGTTTGTTTTTTTAAATATGGTCCAATATCTGGGATTTGGGTCAGCTCAGCTGTGTGTGGGGGGCAGGTGACCTGCTCAGAAAAAAAATTAGTGGTGACACGCTCAGGAGAGAAAGAACAGATGGTTCCATAGAAGTTAAGCTCTTCAGAGCAGAGTATGACTCTTAATATGCATCTGGAACCTGCCATAGCAATTTACAGGATTTTGTAAGTATTTTTAGGTAATTATAATATAGCATATCTTTACCAGCAACCAAGTACTTATCAGCAATCTGGTAGTAACAAGCCAATGTGGCTAAGTACAGACAGTCAAAAAACCCGAGGCAGAACCGGTTCAATCTGGGCAGCTTCCTCTAACCTGCATAACCAATAGGTGTGTGCAAACTGGGCTGTATTCGATTCAGATTCAGCCCAATTCAGGGGACAGTGATTGGATTAGTTGATTTGGATCACTGTCCTGATTTGATTCGGCCGAATCTGAATCTGAAGATTTGACGCTGATTCCGATAATCAGCAATTCGGCCATAGTGCTTCTGGTCAACTTCTGGGTCCACCAATGAGCACGCTGGGGATGCCCCTCCCCCCATGATCCTGTGGGATGCTCCATCTGCGCCATCATCTCAGTGTTCACGAGCCATGCCTGCTGCCTCAAGGTATGTAGCAAAAACATATGAAGCTGTGTCTATGGCCAAATCAGCAAATTTCTCTGAATCAAATCCAAGGCTTCCAGTGTCCAGTGTCCTGATTTGATTCAGATGCAGAGATTCGGCCACCAAATCGGGCCGAATCTCCGCTGAATCAAATTAGTGACTGAAGCTTTGCACAGCCCTAATAACCAACTGAACTGACATTCAAGTTTTCAATTGGGAAAGGCAGGGGAAGGCCTGCACTGACCCAGGCCAGTAGGAGGGGGATGCTAGAGCACATCTCCCAGCCTGGCCATTGCCAGTGCAGCCAAGAGTCTCCAACCTCCTGCGCTCCCCTCACAGGGGGTTAATGATCCCCATCCTGGTGCTGGCTCACCTTGGTGGAGCCTCCCCCTCAAAGGGTTTCTCCCAGCCTGAGGTCCCCAGCCCAGGCAGCCCTGAGGAGCTGAGGGGAATCATCCCCACCCTCTCCCTTTCCCAGCTGCTAGTTGCTTCAGCTGCTGCCAGGGGAGGGAGGAAGAAGTCCTCCCAGCTGGGTGCCTGCCCATGCAGCACAAAATGGGGGCACTGGGGAGCCCCCACTGTGGGGGGCTTCTCCCCACATGAGCCCAGAGCCCTCTAGCCCAGGCAGCCCCAGGGAGCTAAGGGGGATTCTTCCCCTCCCGAACACCAGAGCTGTTTGCTTTAGCCCCTGCGAGTCTCAGGCAGCCTCAGGGAGCAGAGAGAAATTCTCCCTGGTCCTCAGCAGCTGGTTTTTGCCTCAGCTGCTGTGAGTCTGAGACAAAACTAGTTCAAGGGAGAGGAAGAATTTGGCTACACAGTAGAAGTCTTATCTGAGGGCCACTGAAAGCCTTGTGACTCTTAGCATGGACTTCAGTGAGCTTTGTGATGGACTGTTGGTCATTTTTTTTTTATAGATGGGGGTGGGAATTGAAGCTCTGAAAAGTTAAGTGACTTGTCAAGTGATTGTCAACAAATCAATAGCAGATTTAGGATTAGCACTCAGGGGCTCCACTTCTCGAAATGGGTTTGTTAGTGCACATGTTCTTCCTAAAAATAAAAATAGCCTTGAAACTTTTCTCCAGAAGTGAACCAAACCTGAATCTTCTTTGAAGTTTGTAAGGGTTCACTTTTTGTTTCTTTTAAATTTTCACACTTCCTGCTTTCTCCACTTAACTATATGCAAGTTTAGTATTGTCTTTTATTAGGCTATTTATGATTATGTAGTTCCCTTTACTAAAACATACTAGCATCGATCTAGTCTCTGTTTTCCTGGCTATATTCTGGATTTTTTTTAAATCATTCCCTGATGTTTGGCTGTTCTGTTGAGGCTATTTATAGAAGGGAACAACAGCTCTTTCAGTGTAAAGAACAAAATGTGATTTTCTGTGAACTCAGTGCAGTATGGTACTTCCAGCACCAGTTTTTTAAAAAGTGTAATGCATTTCAGCCCTCCTTAGATACCAAAACCTGAAGCTGTTACTTATATGTCACAAATCCAGAGCTATTCTTTTTTTTTTTTTAATTTTGAAAACAAAGACACTTGTGCCTTTGAAATGTATCAATAGTTCATAATGTTTTAATGGTACCCTCACCTAGAGTACCATGTACATATTGGTCATCTTGTGTCTGAAAAGATATGGCAGAATTAAAGGAAGGATTCAAAAGTAAGTAGGAAGAATGTTTGCAAGTATGAAGAATGTCTCTTTAAGTGAGACTGAAAAATTGGAGTTTTACAAAGTAAACTGACAAGAGAAGATGCTAAAACCATACCAAAAATAAGTGACCTAGAAAAACCCAGGAAGTAGTGGCAGAGAAGTTAAAATATGCCACTCTGGCATGCATTCAAGCTTTGCCATCAAATTTGTTTCTCAGACTGACCCTACTAGACACAGCTGTTGTAAGTGCTCATTCAAATTGGTGAGTCAAAGGTAGCCGGATATGATACTAGTCTCATGACTCCTTTGTATGCCACTGGCTAAGAAACTAATTTGCTTTAACCATGATAGCTCAATTGGCTGCTAGGTTCAAGAGGACTTTTGTCTTGATCTTGATGGAGAAGATTGAATGAGAACTTACACTTGTCCTATGTCATAACCCATAAATGATTTTTCATTCAATAAAACTGAAAGGTGGAAAATCTAAAACTAATAAAAAAGACTCTTTAAAAATGTAATGCATATTTAGGTTTAGAATAGAGGTCAGGGAAACATGACTTACAAGAAAAGGCTGAAAGAAGTAGATTGGTCTGGAGAAGAGATGACTGAGGAAGGTTAGAAAGAAGACAGAGCAAGGAGCAACAGTCTTAAATTGCAGCAAGGGAATTTTTATTTGGATATTAGGGAGAACTTTCTTACTATGAGGGTAGTTAAACATTGGAACAGAGTATCCAGAGAGGATATGTAATCCTCATCCTTGTAAGATTTTAACAGCAAGTTAGACAAAGATTTGACTGGGATGGTTTAGTCAGGCTGAACAAGATATTTGGGAACTACTGATTCATGTGACAAACCACTGCCTACTATTAGGGCTGTATAGAAAAATTTCTCTAAAAGGGAAAATCATCTTGTGGTGTCACCCTGTGAAGTTCCTAACAATTGTATCTAATACCATTTGCTGCTGAACATAGGATACTGGACCAGATGGAGCACTAGTCTGATCCAGTGTGACAATTCTTAACTTTATTTAACATTTCAAATGTATATCTGTTTTCAAATTCAGAATCTGTTGGTTATGATCAAGCATTATTACTTGTTAAGACCCCGCCTAAGTCTAGTCTTTTTTTTACCTAATGCTTATTTAATCAGTTGCAGCTAATAGCAAATAGAAAAATAAGGAAATTCCTTGAACATAAGTAGGAAGAAAACTTGGTGTACTTCCTTTAAGTTCATCTGATGAATTTTTCAACACTTTTTAAACTTTTTGACTTGTTTGAAGTTTGTAGATGATCTGGGATCCATCACCCCAGGCAAACACCTCCTTTTCTCTGGGGTTATAATGCATCACTGAATGACTGCCATAACGTTTGGGGAAATGTAGAAGAGGTACTTCATAAGTATTTAAAGCATCCAAGACATTGTACACACATTCTATACGAGATGTGCCTCCACTGGGAGTGTTGTACACAACATAGAGGGTTTTGCAGACCATAAAAGCAGCTTCAGCATTCTTGCTGTTGCATGATGTATCCCAAGTATATTCCACAGCCATAGTGTGATGGTTGATTTTAGTGATGACAAGGTTTCCACCAATGTCCGGTTCTGCATGGATTGCCCATAGTCCTTGCTCATCGATAGCAAGATCTATTTTTGTGGTTGGAAACAGTTGATAAGCTGGCATCTGTCCAGCACCTGGCAGGAGCATTCGGTCAGTTATATTTCTCTTGTGGATGTTGTATTTAATTATCTCATTTAAGGAACCATATCTGTGATAAAATAGGAAATCTTTATATATGACATGGCCAGTTCCCTGCCAATAAGTTGGTAGGACAACTCTCCGGGCTGCTAGCATGTTACTGCTTTCCATGAATGCCCTAATATTTGCAAATTCCAAAATAACGTTATTCTTGGATCTGTTTAAGAAATAAATCTTTGGATGCTTTTTGCCTGGATCTTTCATCCAAGAGCCATGAACATCTCCAGTCTTCTTCACTATTTTTAGAGACTTGATACCTGTAAGCATGTTGTCACAGCCTGTAACAAAAGAAATCCAAATGCAAAATAATTATAAAATAAGAATATGTATGCATCCTCTAGATTCTCCCTTCTGCATTTCTTTGTCCTTTTTTCATTCAGAATTAAGGTAGGTTTGAAATGTCAACAAAGGTGATGACAAAGGGGCTGTGGCTAAATACATTTTATGTGATATAACTAGCATGTTCTGTCTTGAGAACATACTGCACATGCACCAGTAAGCTTTGCTGAGGTGCTGACTGTCCTGGCATGTGCTCAATAGGGGTGTGCGAAGCAGACGATATTCAGTTCAGATTTGGATTCAGCCCAAATCAGGGACAGTGATTTGATTCGTTCGCATCACTGTCCCTGACTTGATTTGGCTGAATCGGAATCTGAAGATTTGATGCTGATGAAAGAATCAGCGATTTGGACATAGACATAGCTTTAAATGCTTTTTCTACATACCTTGAGGTAGCAGCATGGCTTGTGAACACTGAGATGCTGGGGTAGATGGAGTGTTCCACAGGAGCGCGTGGGGGCCCTCCATGTACTCGGCGGTGACCCCAGAAGTGGACTGGAAGTATTTCTGGTCTACTTCCAGGTCTGCCAGGGAGTGCACAGCCATGAAAGGACCAAGGGTGCCCCCCCAGACCCAGGAAGCACCAGTCACCGAGCCGGGGGGGGACAGGAGGGCCCCCCAACATGCTCCGCAGTGGACTTGGAAGTGGATTGGAGGTACTTCTGGTTCGCTTCTGGGTCTGCTGACAAGTGTGCTGGGGAGCCCCCCTGCACTTCTGTGGGACACTCCATGAGCTCCAGCATCACAGCATTCATGAGCCACCTGCTACCTTAAGGTATGTAGAAAAAACATAGCTGTGTCTATGTCCAAATTGCTGAACCTTTCCAAATCTCTCCAAATTGATTTGGAGGGTTCTGATTCAATTAGGAGAGATTAAAGGGTCCTCTGTTCAAGTTGGATTCATAGATTCAGCCACCAAATCAGGCTGAAGCTCTGCCAAATTGAATCAGGGACCGAAGCTTCTCACAATCCTAGTGCTCAGCACCTCAGTAACACATCTACACCCAATATGGGAGCTGGCAGCACTCTTCTATCTAGTGTTGTCTTGCACCAAACAGACGTGTCCTTTGATTCTATTCTTAGTTACCCCAGGTTCTTTTACACAGGTGTAATTTCCTTCTTTTTATTGAGGTTCCTAGTATAAGAGAAGAATCAAGCTTTTTAATTATAGAAGACATGCAGATTAAAGCCTGCCGTCTTGAATTTTACTGCACATACTATCTGCCTCAAGGAAGAGTTCAGTCACTGCCTATAGTTCCTTAAGTAACACAAATATTCTTATAAAAAAATACAGTATCCTAAAAAGAAGCAATAATATAAGGACTGCCACACTAGACTATGTTGAATGCCCTTTTCATCACTCCTGCAGCATGGAGGTGCTGAAAAGTATCCAGATCACAGTCAGGAACTTTCCATCTCTGAAATGTAACCTGATGGACCAGCATAACAATTCCTGTCATAAACCCTTGGGCTAGAGGCATGTCAGGAGTACAAGGAATGTGGCTGATGAAGCAGTATTTTAATTACAGTGGTACAAAATAGGTGCAACATTTGACCACCAGAATTAATGGGCAATTCTAAACTGGCAGCATTTTATGTCCCCTTTGTGCAGATACTGTTTGCTATCCAGTACAGAACCTAGGTTCTTTATCAAATGCCCATCTCTTTCCAGCAAACATTTTATTACAATGTACACTCTGCTTGTGTGCCAAGGGAAGCAAAGAATTAGAAGAAATACTCCTTGAAGCTTAAAGAATGTCTTTTAATAAAGTGCAGTCTTTTTTGCCAAGCAGAGCAAGCAGTGCCCTAAGGCAGGAAGTTCTGAAAGTGAATGACAGGAAAAGTCAAAAACAGTCTCTTTCTTTGGCCCAATCCAAATCTTTTGAAGTCAGTGGAAAGATTCTATTTCCCTCCCCAAAGCAGTACTTTCTGCACTCATAGATACTGATGCCCCTTACCCAAACACTTTAGGGACTTTAGTTAACACTAAGGTTTGGAGATGATCAGGACCTAGCTATATTTAGAGCTTGTCAGACCCCCCAAAGGCATTTTATGCTTGATATGAAGGAACGGTACAATCCATTCATAAGCAAAGGGTTGGAAAATCAGGCATGCCTGCTGTGCAATTAATGAAATGAATGTCAATCAATTAGAGGTGCACCAATACATCAGTTCAAGATTGGATCAGTACCAATATAAAGAAAATTGACTATATTGGAAATCGGTCTGATGAGGGCAATAATTTGGCCGATAAATGTCCCTGTGTGCACACAGCCACAGCACAGCGTGCAGGCAGCGAGGAGCACAGCCTGGCAGCATGAAGAGCTGTGTACAGCTGGTAAGTCAGGTGTGGTGGAAGGGGAAGGGCAGATTAAAGCACCCTGCAGTGATGGAGGGAGTGGGTAGGGGCAGGCGCTGCCCAGCTGTGGTGGGGTGGGGCATGGGACAAAGCTGTGGCTCATCAGGGGGGCAGCTCCTGCTGCTGTGCACACCCAGTGAGGGCATGGGGGAGGGGGGCGCACATGTGCCCCCAGGTTCTACACAGGTTGCAGATGCAGGCTGGAGCCAGGGCTGCACTGGGCTCTTTTCAGCAGGGGCTGGGCTTGGGGAAGGGGCCATGGAGGGGGCTGCAACCAGCCCAAATTTCACTGTAGCCACCCCATAGCCCCACTCCCAGCACCACAACTGCACCAGGTGCAGCCCTGGCTCAATGCTCTGTCTCCACCCACATGCTGGGAAGAGCTGGGGCTGCACTGGGCATGCAGCAGTGGTACTGGGAGAGGGACTCTTGTGGGGCTATGGAAAAATTTGGGGGTGGCTCCAGCCTGCTCCATAGCCTCCACCATGAGCCCGGCTCCCACTGAGAAGAGCCTGGTGCAGCCCCGGCTTCAGCCTGCCCGCCCCACCCCACACGAATCTGAGGGGCACATCCCCTTGTGTCTTCCTGGGGTGCACACAGTAGTAGGAGCTGTCCCCCCCACAACAAGCCGCAGCTGTGTCCTGCACCCTGTCCCACCCCGGCTGGGTAGTACCTGCCTCCGCCTCCTCCCTCCCTCACCACAGGGGGTGTTGATCTGCCCCACTCATGCCCCTTCCCCCCCTGTCCAGCACAACAGACTTACCAGCTGCACACAGCTACATCAGAAATTGGATTGATATCAGCGTTTGTTCACCAGAGCGCCCCAAGGGATGATGAGGTCGAACGGTCACAAACTCCTGCAAGACCGTTTCAGGCTGGACATAAGGAAGAATTTCTTTACTGTCCGAGCCCCCAAGGTCTGGAACAGTCTGCCAGCGGAGGTGGTTCAAGCACCTACATTGAACACTTTCAAGAGTAAATTGGATGCTTATCTTGCTGGGATCCTATGACCCCAGCTGACTTCCTGCCCTTTGGGCAGGGGGCTGGACTCGATGATCTCCCGAGGTCCCTTCCAGCCCTGATGTCTATGAAATCTATGAAATATGCCTCCTTAAAATCGGCTGTTGGTGCACCCCTACAATCAATGAATCACAGTCACATCAAAAGTGGGAACAATATGGGACTTACAGTGTACCCCTCAAAAATATCTTGGAAAATTTTGTGCAAAAGACGCTACTATAGAATAGTAGAGAAGCAGTTCTGCTATACATTGGATCACTGTTTTTTAAACAGATTTTTTTTAAGTGCTTTAAAATCTACATTTTATCATTTTGCCATTGCCATAATATTTGGCCTTCAGTAACTAATTATAATAAAATAGCAATTAACTCATAGCTTTGTGTTTAAAAACCAATGTGAGCTAAGAATTATGCAAGCAGTGGAAAGCGTATTCTACAGGGAATTGGGCACCTGAGGAACAAGGCTCCAAACATTGACTATGCTGTTAAATCATGGAATAAATAATGGACATGCCAATAGATGCATACAAGTTTTTATTTTTCCCTTCCTTGGGTGTTGGCTATAGCTAAAACTGAGGACTTTGACTGTGGTGTGCCAGTGCTTCTACCGGGGCTAAAATACGTGGAAGTTCCTGGCTAGAGGATCTTGCCTCTTCATTTAGGGTCAGGCTGATCAACACATTTGGGATCAAGAAGGATTTTTATATGACAGCCAGATTAGCTTGGACTTTCCCTTCTATAGCAGGGGGACATGATCCTCTTCCTTGGATCTCTTGAGCCTGTTTTAACAAATGACTTCCTGTCCTTGCAACAATAGGTCATTGAGAGTGTCCTTATCCCCCTGCCTTACCTGTGGCAAGATATAGTATTCTTGCTGTTCTGGGGCATTGTGCCTGGTACTTGTGCAAGAGGGTTGTTCCTGCAGTTTTAAGACTATGTTAGACCAGCGGAGCTCCACCTTTTGCTTGCGCAGGCCGGATGAGTGGCTGGGGCCAGTCCACTGGCCAGATCGGGCACTGTGCCACCTCCCTCAGCCCCACACCAGCTCCAGCTGGCTCCTGTGTCCCATGATCAGGCCCAAAGCCACATCTGCACACAGATCCAGCATGCTGTCACAGGTCCAGAAATTTGGCAGCAGGGAAGTGGTAATTACTGCTACCACTCCCTCTGCTACCAAAGTTTTGGACTCCTAGAGACTTCTGCAGGCCAGGGAACATGGCTCTGTAGTCTGGATCTGGTCTGCAGACCAGGGGTTGAGCACAGCTGGATTAGGTAAACACTAGTATAGGATGGTTTATAGTGATGATCCTGCCTTGAACACAGGGTTGAGCTCAGTGACCTCCTAGGTCACTTCCAGCCCTTCTTTTCTACAGTTTTTTGATTGCAATGCCCTACAAAAATGCAATTAGCTTGTGTAAATCACTTACCACTGAGGATAACTTTAAACATACAAGAATGCTTAAGGGTGAGAAACTTTCCTCCTCCCATGACTCTTAGAAAAAAATTTTCAGGACTCAGGGAACATGACCAAACATTTGACCATCCCAAGACTAAGGAAGAAATAAACTGTGACATTCAGAGCAGTGGAAAATGGCAGAGGAGGAAGCTGAACAATCAGAGAGCAAATGGTAGTTTTATTACCACTAGGATTTACTTTAACCCTTTGCTAACAGATTGCTGGAGAAGATTAAGGAGGGGACCCTTAGCTGATTAAAACTAAATATAATTCCTTTGACTTCAATGCAGCAAGGAAGATTTACATCAGCCTAGAATGTGTCCTGTAGCTTTCTGGAAAGATTTTCATTACTATTTTTAATAATCTGTTTTGTTTTTTCAACTTCATGCTGTTTCTGATTGGCAATAAAATAAATTAGAAGACAACCTAAAATTTCCAATACATCACTACAATGCATACACTTCATTACTACATTCATAAGAGCAAAATACTTCTTAAGGATGACATTTTAGGGGGCAGGAATTTTCAAATAAAACATAAAATGTATATGTGCTTCATATTAGTACTTCTACATGTTATATTTTCAAACTCACCATTGAAATTTGCATTCGTGTAAGTCAGTAAGTGACACTGAAATACAGATAATATGAAAAAATACAAAAAATTATGAGTGGATTAAGTAATTGTATTATCTCAAAAATTACCTTTGGACCAAGGCTCTGTCCAAAAAAATAAAAGATACTTAATTACTTGACAGAGCTGCAACAAATTGAGAGAGGCTGGTGTTTTTTCTGGCACTTTGTGTAAGAACAGACACAATGCCTCTGGTCCAGAAAAATTGTTTCCAAAAAAATCAATTTAACATTTAACAGAGTCTGTATATAAATGAGATGATTACATTTGCTCTCTATTTTTGATGCACTTTTGTATGTGGAAAGACCAATATTTATGCATTTGCAAGTACCAAAAACATATGCTTATACTTCATGATGTATGAGAGTAAATGTGTTAGAGGATTTGCTCTCATAGATCTAAATTTGAAAAATAATCAGTTCTTACTTGCATTAAGCAGGAGCTTAATTTTCCTTCTTTCTTCTGCTTCTTCAATTTGTTGCTGTTCTACTAGGTCTTCATCTACTTCTACACATGCATCAGAGTCTTTCCCAGAAGCAAAATAGTCGATGTCCCTTTGAGCTCTTTCAACTCTTGTTAACAAATGCTCCACTTCATTTTTAAACTCAGTCTTATAAACATTCAGTCTCTCTAGGCGTGATATTATCCTCTTTGAGAAGTCCCGAAATTCTTCTACATAATCCATTATATCTTGGTTGCATTTTTCCAGCCTGTTCTTGAGTTAGAATACAAAATACATATATATCTATACTGCAACTGTGCATATTTTGTACAGAAAAAAAAATCAAATCATGACTAGTTAACAAACAAACAGAGCAATACTAGACATTCTGTCTAGTTGTCTCTTCTACCCCCTTTAAAGTTAATTCATTATCTCTTGGCATTTATGTGCATGAAGAGGACATGTTTCACTATCCATAAAATTCATAGTTTTTATTAAATATATACACTTCCTTTGATATGAAGGCAGACAGCCATTCTCCTAGGCTTCCACCTGTGGAAGTAATTGGGGGTTCAGAACAGGGAGTTGAGTGATGAATTTTTCTTCCAAAAGCTCCTTAAAATCACCTCTTTAGGAGCTCTAGTGAGTCAGTCTCATAAGAATGTGCACACAGGCATAGCTGCTGGAGTCAGGAAGCAGTAACATTTTATATAATGATCTTCTGCTAACCCAGCAGATATCTGATCTGAGCTAACACTACTGCTTCTCTTCTGTCATATAAGAGAGAGATTGAAATTTGACCCCCAAAAGCTATGTTTGGGAAGGAGGTTATGTGAAAAGTGTGAAGTAAAAACATGACAAATGGGGCAATCAAGTTGATACTTTGTCAATATACAAAAGACCCATGTGTTTCTATAGCCATCGGTACCAGTATGCTTTGCTGTACATTTTCAAAAGTTATTCTGGGTGCCTAAGTGGAGATATCAATTTTTCGAGAAGAACTGAATAGTCACCCTCTAAAACTCAGGATTTGAAGGTGGGCATGGACTGTGGGGTTTTTTGCCTTTTTCTGTAGTGGCAGGGAGGGGGAGAAGGGGAACCTTGAATGTCTCAAGGGTATTTTTCACAGCCCTTGCAACAGTAGCCATTTACAGTACCCTCATTCCCCTGTTTTACCTGTGGCAAGTGAGAGTGTTCTTCATATTTTAAAGTGATATGCGTTGTGCAATTGTTGAACGGGTTTGTTTGTACAGTTGTAGGAATAGGTTAAACAAGGACTGATTTAGGATGGTTTGGATAAGGACCATCTGCCTTGAGCAGAGGATTGGACTAAATGACATCTTGAGGCCCCTTCTAGCCCTAGTTTTCTATGATTCTGTGTTTCAGATTGGGCATCCAAAACTGAGACTCCCCCCAAATGGCAATCACTATGAAAATTGTAGAGTTCTTTAGTTGGGTCAAACTTCCTAACAGAGTAAGTGATGAAAGAGGAAGAGATTTAAGTAGACAGTTCTTATCTGTAGCTCTCAAAGTACAAAATATTGTTATTTTAGATGGAGAAACTGAGGTGTGGATGCAAAATGATTTGTCTGAAGGGTTACAGCACTAGTAGCAAAGCTGGGAACATAATACTGGTTTCCTGAGCCCTAGGCTAATGTTATAGCCTTAATTTTATGATGTGCTACCTCCTATGTATGTTAAAGTTGATAAACAAGTACAAGCTTCCAAGGGAAGACACCTAAGTGTGGGAGCCTAATCAGTTAATATATTGGGTTTTCAACTGTAGAACCCAACCTGGATTTCAAGCTTTCCATTTTGAGCTGTTCTGTGACTGAGGAATAAATAGCCTTACAATGGGGATAATGCCTGTGTGTTCCACTTTATTGTTGATAATTTGTAGGTTTATGTCTGGCCTGCTCATTTGATATTTTATGCTGATTATTCAATGGGTTAAGTTACATATTTACATATAACCATAACTTCCTATGCCTTTTTTATTTTTAATTATGTTGTTATTTTATTGTTTTATTATTAAAATCTTTGGCAGGTGTATTAAATGCGGTTAGTGTTCCAGGCATAACAAAGTGATTTCATCCATGTACCCTGTTTGCTTCTGTCTTCCTCTTTAATAGTCAGTATTCATTTCAGTTTTACTGCATATACTGAAGAATACTGAAGAAAGATAGTTTCTTCCCCAAATTTTCCTCTTCTTGATATACCCCCAAAACATACACCAGTCCTCCACACAATCCACCTTGCCTATCCAAGATTCCCTATTAGCAACCAATCCATTTCCCCAAAGCTCCTGCCTACTCTTTCTTACCTCCTTGTTCACTGTTTTCTATACCTGCCCCTTAAGGGGGACATGCAGCCGCTTCTTATATAATTAAATGGAAGCAAAATCTTTATCTAATCTCCCAGACTACATGGGATTATTTCAATCTCTTTTAAAGGTGCAAATATGCTCAAAGTTTAAAAAAATTAAATTCAGCTAGAGATAAAAACTTATAAAGTTTTTTTAAATCTTGTATGTGTACATTATTCATTGGCACCTAGCCTACTGATGACAATAAGAAATGTAATTGTCCTGGGATTTATTGTAAATTTAAATATTTGCACAGGTTGGTTTTTTTTGTGCAAAACTTTAATTGATTGGGTTGCATCAATCTGGTAGAAGAATTTGGCTCTTTTTAATGAAATAAAGATATAACATTATCAAATTATGTCATATGATTGATAATAGTATGATAAAATAATTACATTTGTAAGTTTTATCAGCTACATGTATTCATTTTGTTTTCCACAAGGAGAAAACTGCCTTATTTGACTAATAACTAACTTAAAAGCTGTTAGCATATACAAAAACATTCAATTTCATCTGCAGTAATACAATATTTCTGTGATCCACTTATAAAGATAGCACATACCTCTAAAGATTGAAAACGCCGATCCATGTAATGCATCAGTGCTGCATCTTGCATTACATATTGGGCCTCTCCCACGATACTTGTGAAAAGTGAAACTGACAAGAATCTTAGTTGCAGGTTTGCCATTGTTCATGAATTTTTACAAAAAATAAAGAAAAGCAATAAAAATTAACTTAATTATTGCCTGATACTATGGTGTGAAAAAAGTGACTAAAAATACCGAGGGTATGCAAATTAAAGATTTAAAATGGCTGTTTAAGCTTCTGCAGTCTATCATTAAAAATGAAGTTGTGGTATGCACTGAGCTGAATGTGTTTATTTCTAAAAGCCAGATGAATGCTTTCCAGCTTGTGAGCCTGTAATCAATCCCAGATGTTCAGAACTAAGTTACATAAAGCCTTTAGGCCAAATTATATTAAATAAAAACAAACCAACCCCCCCCCACCACACACACACATCTGCCGTCCTAAAACCAACAACAGCACAATGGGCCAGAGTCCCAGCTAGTGTAAACTATTGCAGTCAGTGAGACTATGGTGAATGTACCCGGTGAATATCTGGTCCACAATATCTGTACTGGTAGTTTTGAAAAATCACAGTGGTTACTGTAACACAGTTTAAAACCGTTTTTGTACTTTTGTATTTATTTATTTACACATATGTTCATACCAGAACAGAAGATGATAGATGGGCACAGAAGAACTTTGTCTGTCTTGTCTATTGGGTTTTATACTGCTGTCTATTACCATAAAATCTGAGAGTGTTTGGACATCAAATCTTCAGCCATAATGAAGCACACTGTGGATTTGATTGTCTCTCTATCTTCAGGGTAAACATCTTTACTTGTGTAGCCTAGACACAGCCAAGGGTGTGCCCTGTCCTCAATTGGATGGGATAGGTGGGCAGGCAACAGTGCTGTGAGAGGAATGCTGTGACTCAGGTACAGATCCCTCTATTCTGTATAGCACCACACCACACCACACAGAAGGTTCTTAATTATATACAGAATTTATTTAACATATAATGATTTATGTGTGTGTGTCTGTGTGTGTGTGTGTATCCCAAAGCAATAAATAATATTAGAGAAAATTAATCACTATACACTCTTATACATACACATACTTATAACTATATTCAGGAAGGGGTTGCATAGGGTATTCTTTGAGAGCAGCCCCCTTACCCAGGACCCTGAGATCCTTAAGGTAAGCCACTAGGCCCACAGGGCGATCCCATGCAGGCCTCCAGCAGGTAAGTACCAGATTCCCAAAATAATACTCAACAAATTAAACAACAAGAAAAATAAACTCCAAAAGAAAATAACCTTAAAATTATTTAGCAGCTAAAATATAACAACTCACACAGTACAACCAGTTTACAAAATATTAAGTGCAGTTCCCCATTTGGCAGGGTACACTCTCATCCAGTTCTCTGAAAGGAGGGAGCTGGGGGGGGAGGGGGGGTTCCTTTTCTCCATCTCTTCCCCTGAGAAGCCCCTATTTCCTGAATTCACAGTTGTCCTGAGTGGAGATGTGGACCACCCCATGTGGACCAGGCTGCTGCTCTGGCATGCTGCAGGGGGTTCCTTCTTTGTAGGCTGGGGTCCAAGGCCTTGCCTTCTGTCTTTTCTGGCCCCAGGTCCAGTGTCCCTGTAGGAGGAAAGGGACTGGTGATTCTCCAAGAGCACCTTAGCTTGATGAGGCTTGATGAGCAGTCTTTCACCACTCCCAGGGCCGAGGCTCTGTGCACTGGGGTGTGCACTGTGTGGGGCCCGAGCAGGCTTTCCCTGCTCCCAGGGCTGAGTGTAATATATTTTCCCTGCTCCCAGGGCTGAGTGTAATATATGATGTACTAAATCAAGACTCACATGCTTACATGCATGCTGGAGGGAGGGCAAAGGATTAATTTGTATGGGTGAGAAAGGAAACTATAGAGGTATCTGTTTACAAAAAATGCCAAGATGTGTATAATTCTGAAAAACAGCAATACTGTGATGGGTTAAAATATAAGAGGACATGTCCAGTGCCTGGAACATCTTTTTCTTCAAATCTGCGAGGTCATAATGGCCATGTACCTGTCTTCAAGAAGAACTTCCTCTTCCCCCAAAAGAAAAACTCTGAAATCCAACAAACTGAAATAATGTAAATTAAAGTATTTAAAAAGAAAAAGAAAACCCTATTTCAAGTGTAGCGGGTGCACTGGCTGCAGCACAGCTTGCATGCAGCTTGCCAGCTCGAACAGGATGCTGAGCCATTAGTGGAATTTCTTCCACCAACCAGGAGAGCGTGCCTCCCCCTTCTACTGATTAGTGCATTTATGATCCGGGATCAGAGCTCCCAGGAGGAGAGGTCCCAGTGAAGTTTTCACCACCCCTTGCTCTGACTGGATGTTTTGCAATCCAGGGCGGAGCCCCAGATAGCTATAAAAGAACAGTATGTTTGGCCAGGAGACCAGACCAGCAAGGGACGAGCAGAAGAGTGGAGCCGAGAAAAGCTGGGGAGAGCTGCCCCAG